>NW_009648777.1:286199-301871 GCF_000708025.1 Charadrius vociferus | reverse complement strand
GGAATGTGTTCTTCTTACAACATATAGTTAAGCTGTGGGTGTCTTTGCTGCACCTGCTTGTGACTATTAAGCGTTTTGGGGGCTCAGGCAGTGACTAGCCACATTAACGAGGGGAAATCCTGTAAAGCCTATTCAACACATAGACGCTGTCTTCGCCTCAAGAAGTTCCCTAACTTCAAATTCCTGGCATCTGGAAAAATATAGAGGAAAAGAAACAGTTTAAAGTATCTGTATATGTTTTCCCTACTCTTTTCCAAGCATTCTTTATTGGTCATTAAGAGTACCAAGATACTGTTCGAGATAAACCTGTAATGAGATGTGACACAGCTGTTGTCATGCTCTTTTGTCCTAAGGCCCTGAAATGTCACGGCATTTCCAGGATACAAAACAAGGCCTCTGTTGTCTTGCATTTTATGAGCAGCTGAAGAAATCTCTCCTACACACCAAATGAAATGAAGCAACCAATAAAATAGAGAAGGCTGATTCACAAATTATGCTGAGTCAATTTTCCAGTCCTCATGCTGCTGATTTCGTATCCTAGACTGACCATAGGAATAGCAATGTCAGCAGGAAAAAAAAGAAACTATAATTGCCACAGTGGAAGGATGATTTAGAAACTTCACAGCATGATGAGGAAGAGTAACTGTAGTCTTAGATTACACCATTACTGCGTACCAGAACCATGTTAGAACTGGTACATAAATTCTGCTTCAATTAATCACGTCCGGTAAACTACAGAAAACATATAATTTCAGAAACTCCCACTGATTTGAATTGGGTTTCTCTGTTCCTGGAACCACCATCCAATTTAATTTGCATTTATCTGATTAACATATGCATTTATTAGTGTTAATATATCAGTGAATGAGGCCTCAGCACTTGGTGGCCTGTTGCTTTATTCTCTCTTCCTGGGAGTCAGTGAAGAGGGCTTTCCCCCTGGCGGTTATATTGTGCTTGCAGTGGTAGCGTCACTGTGATTTCCCAAAGCGATCAATTGGCAATTGCAACAAAAAATTGCTCATCATTATGAATTCCAACATGGCATAGCAGTGCTATGTTCAATCTTTCCTGGGAACCTTTGCCCATCTTGACATGAGTATCTGCTCAATTTTAACCTCTCGTAAAGTATTTTCTTGATCCAGGGTTATAAAAAGGCAGTGATAAATAGGAAACATATTGTCTGCATTCAGGCAGTCACCATCTCAGTGCATCTTTTCCATCTGCCCGTTCTGAGTAATGTAATAATGTTGCCACTGAGCTGAAACCACCAAAACACAAGGCCAAGTTATGAGCTAATATTGGCGCTGAGTAAATTGGTGTGGTGAATAAAAACAATTAGCCACAGCTCCTCAGACACTTGCTAACACAGACACTAAATGGTGCCAAAATAAAAACGTACATTGTACCACACTGCCAACAGGGTTGTTTAGGAGCCTGAAATATAGCGTCACTCATGTACCGCCACAGGGTGGTAGCCGCAGAGTCTGAATTCTGCACTTCTTGTTCCAGCGTTCTTCTTCTTGTTCCTAATTCCAAGTTTTCGTAAGCCTGGCCACCACACTGAGCATTGCTGCGAGAGCATGCCAATGACTGCATAGCATTCTGCATTAAAAGCCTTTGCGTAAGTCTTTAGATCAAAACCCCAACAAACTAATTGTAGCCTTCTAACCTCCTTCCACAGGCTTCACATGAGGCCTCTAATTCTAGGGTGCTCTACTTTACAGCTACATCTTACTTCCCAGCTCAGATAATTCAGGTTCCACAGAAAGAACTGGTTTGAATAGTTTCTTATAACAGCTGAAACAGGAGATTAATGAGAAAAATCGATCGAAAGAGGAAAGCAGTTGGACAAGTGCAGACCAAAAGGAAGAGAAAGAAGGATAAGGAAACAAAAAGGAAATCTGTAAAATAATGAAATAGTAAAGATTCCTTGGAGGGTGTGGAATCTTCCTGCTCCTGTCTGCGCTGGCCTGACTCATTGCAGCCTTAGTTTTGGCACTCTAAGTTATTACCCATGTCACCATATGCCAGAAGGAAATGTGCCATTCTGATGCCAGATGTAGGAAATTATGCACGAAATACTGATTCACTGCAAGGAAAATAGCACATTCATAAAAACTCACCTGTAAGGCATGTGGCACACTAAATAAATATAGCCCACTTTCAGTATTAAATTAAAATGGTGAATATGCATGTAATTCTTCAGTCATATGCAGAATCAAACTCAGAAAAGATACGTAAATATTTTTTTTAGCCATTTTGATATTTTGTGTAGCAGCACTTGGGGTTTGAAACAGCCACTTCTGTCTAGTGCTTCATTCTAAGCCACAAGGGAGCAAAGGTCCATTGGCCAGCAAGACGGGATTTCTTGGTAATATTATCATTATTACTTATTGGTAATGACAATACCTTTATTAAACCAACTACTTTGTGTGGGAGACATAAGTATATGGACCACAAAGCCTTCATCATGCCATTTTTATATTTCCTTGTACAGTGAAAATACCCAGGTTATTTAACTGTCCAGTAGAGTTTTGTATTTTTTTGACAGAAAACTCAGGATGCACTTCAAGAACAACACTCTCAAGTCATTGTGTACTGCAGGCCACATTTCACTCTGACACGTTACTACAACAATGGAGTTTCACACAGATATATGAGAGCAAAAAAATACTTTTCTTAACTTTACAGCCTTCTTCAGTGAGGAACTGAGTTTGTACTTTACAGGAGGTAATCAACTACTATCACCTCTGGTTTAACTGTGGGGAAACTGAAGACATAAATATCCCAGAACTGTGACCGACGTCTCCTCCCTTCTGAAGCCATACAATGCTGAAGGATTGTCCTCCCAGCAAATTATCACAGTCAGCAATCTTTCCTACAGACACAAAAATCTCTTGCCAACAAAACAGAACATCGTGGCAATATGATTAGAAAATTTTATAGGCAAACACGGGCTCTTTACGAATTCTTGCAGCCTAAATGGAAGACAAAACTCTTCCATTTTATTTTTTCATACCGCTCAGAAGGGACGAATGGTAAAGAGCTCATACTGAGAAATACAATAAAGCACATACAAGATGTACGTTTCTACCGAACATGTGCTCTCATTTATTTTTATTCTTACTCTGTTTGACAAACAGCTTTTCTAGCACAAGGGTTGCATCTGGGTTGCACTACAGCCAAGTCTTACCCTTTTCGGTTTTAGCCAGAACTGCAGCTTAGCCCTCTTTTCCGTACAAAATAGCAAACGGGCCTTTGCTGGTTTGAAGAATCTTTTCTACATTATCAGCCTGTTTTCAAACCCTGTGAAGGCAAGCTGGGTAGCTAAAGTGTGGGCGAATGGTGCTCATGAGAAAGGCTTCCCTACAGCTCTTATTCAGTAGGTGTGCCATGGCAAAGACTGCAATTTCAGATTCCTTGAATCTCACAGGATTTTTCCCATAATCTGAATTATTTGTCGACTTGTCCCATGACTTTCTGTCCTGCTCCACCAGACGTGATATATCTAAGTCACAAGGTGTGAACAGTTGCGCTGGAATCATTCCAAACTAGTCTCAAACTTCCTATTTACACTGATAGTAAACAGAAAACTTCAACCTAGAAGTCGCTCCACTGCAGCCAATAAAATTATACTACAGGTGAACGTAGCCTGCAGATGCTTTTGCCTCATGCCTGCCATGTATCGAAGTACTTGTCCTGCGGATGAACTCATTAGTATTTACTATGAATAGCTTACTGAACTATGGAAAACACCAGTTCTCTCTACCTCTGTGCAGTAGCAATTTTTCATTTCAGGGTTTTTCCAAAGGCACACCCTATTTACTAGTCATCATCTCTTAACTATTAGCAACATTCTCCTTCCATGGCACATGAATAATAGTATATTGCAATGGTAGGAATGCATTAGATACCTTAAACTCACTACGGGGCAGGAACTGGGTAGCGCATTATGACCAAGGCTGACTGTCATTTCTCCTTAAATTCTACTTTTCTGTGGGAGTGCTCTCAGACAAATTATTTTTGAGATTCAATTGTCCCCATGCACATTCTGGAAGATTTTTATGTACACACCTTTTTTAGTCACATCTTTTCAGTGACAGATGAGTTGATTTGTCTGAAAGTACAAGTTCCCACACACACGCATATGCCCCTGATAATGCTATGGTTAGATGAAAAATGAGAAAGATTGAAATTAACAATATCAGAGCGGACACATCTTAAAAGCCGACTTAGAAAAAAAACGGCCTAGCAAGGAGATGGATCGGGGAATGAAGATGAGAAATTATTGTTATTTCAGATACACATTTCCTAGAGTAAGTGCCATTTCCAGAAGTGATGTAAGCATGTCAATGCTTAAGTCAGACTGAAAGCCAGCAGAATCTACACGACTAAGTGAGCTCACAGGTTATTAATTTAAGATATGAATAGCATTTGGTGGTAAAACTTGCTGAGGGCACTTATTCCGAAATACAAATGACTTTACCCAGTTCATTCTTACCAGTTTGCAAAAAGGCCAGTCTTCACATCTATTGTAATACCAATACAATTATTACTATTACAGTTACACCATTCTAGTTTGGCTTCACATTTCCCTGTTTAGACCAGCAAAGAGTCACTTTCAAAAAAGTAATGTTTTTACAGCGCTATTAGATGTGGACCTAAAGTTTTGCAAGTTTTGGAACTTCAAGAGATTTACTAATTGCACCATGAAAATCTCAGGTTGGCTCAGCATTTGAGGGATGCTGCTGTCTGAAGCTTTAGATAATTTTGTTGAAAGGTATCAGTCCAAAGAAGGTCAGATGCATTACGATGCTACATAATGGCTAACAGCTTAGGAAAAGAGGTACCAACTTCTGCCTGAGCACCTACAGGGAAATTAAAAACCTCTAAGTATATTTTCAGAACTCAAATACAAACAATAAATAAAACCAACTCTTTTATACCCTCCCAGAGGGGACCAGGCCACTACATGCACTAAAGACACAGCCAAGAACAAGACTGGGGACATGACATACGATGCACAAGCCTGATGTATTGACACAGCATGTATGCTTCAAATTCAGGAAAAAAAATCACATGGTTGACTTTAATAGTACAGATGATAACTCCTTCCCTATAAAGCAGGAGCAGCCTATAAGGTGTTCAGCCAATCTCCACAGCAAATTCCCTGCTGTGTTTAATGGATTATTCCCACCCACACAAGCCAGTAACCACAGTCAGCAAAATCAAAGATTCACATAACTGCTTACATCCAAATACAGTGAAATAATTTGTCAACATCCCTTGTAATAAAAAACAAATCCAGAATTCTATTTTCCACCTCACACCAAGACTCAAACTTAGAAATGTTCGTAACTTTTGTCTCAACAACCACTTTTATCCTCGACGTTCATACTTTCTAAGTTTGTAGCAGCAACAAAGTATCCTGGCATAAGTTTTCTGCATCATCTCACAAATGTTTCTTCATGCACAGGCAGTGTTTAAGTCAAAGCACTGTACAGTTCATATTTTTCAATATCAGCTGTCTATTTAATAGAATCTAATAATAATATTGTCAGATTACTGGCTGCCATTGATTAGGAAATCACTATTTAAACTAAAATCATGACTATATTCAAAACCACAGCTTTATTACCCTTTCTGCTCTACCTGCACCTACAATACTGAGGTGAGGACAGAAGTACAGTCCTAGAGTACAAAACTGGGTGCTATGAATAACAGCAATGTCTTCCAAAGAGCTGAGCATCCATCAGTTCTTTCCAAATTCCTAAGAATCACATGAGAGCTAATGTTCAGGCATGTCACTTCAAACTTTAGCTGAAGTGATAAACCTTCTTTAAAATTTCACAGGCCCTCTGCATTTTGAACCTACTTCAGAGATAAAATCAGGACTGGATGAGCATTAGGGAAAGTTCCTCACACCAAAAAGCTGGAAGAATTACTTCACAGTTCATTCAAAATCAGCCCTTCCTCAATTGAAATGCAGCACACCTAACTGACGCTGGCATGAGAGAATATAGAGGCAAAGACGTGCTTAGGACTACCCTTCCAACAGCATCTGCACTAGATGAAAACACTTCAGCAGTAAAAAGGAAGGACCTGCATCCTCAGCATATTAATATTTGAACATTATTGCACAGAAATTTAATCAGAGGATTTTTTTATAATGTTAACAGGGTCGGTTCCCTATTCTGTCCCATTTGTCTGCAACAAAGAGGATTGATTCATTCACAAAAAGTTCAGCAGCCGTAGCTGTCACGCCAAGTGCACACACCCTAGCTTAAGCAGACATAATAAAACAGAACAGGCCCCATTACTCTACCTGATCAGCACCAGTTGCATCGTTACTACATCCACTGAATCTGGATATGTTCACGTATGGCATTATGTGGTTATGACAAATACAGCAATACAGAAACAATTACGAAATAAAATGTATGCTCCTACACTTTGCGTATCCTGCTATTTACATATTTCTCATTTGGTTCGCCCTTAAGTGGTTTGCTTGAAAGTATTTGGGTTGTAATAAAAATAAATTTTTCCACGTGGATTTACTATGATAGGGGCTCCACAGGACATGTCAGAGGGGTGAACGTCATCTTGGTTTATCACGTGAGGTGCAGAAAGGCCCAAAATTCAGCCCTTTACGTTAGAGGGATAAATAAGGCTCTCCCGGGAGAGAGGCCGGAGAGGAGACTGGAGAAGGAACCGCATCCTATTTAGAGCAATGCTACATGAAGATATTTATACTGAAAAGCCACTATACCAAATGACCCGCATTTGATCTCTTGTGTGTTAATGTCTCAGGATTGCACAGACATAGTCAACTCCCTGACTGCAGCAGACAGGCTGGAAACCAAAGGAAGGTGGTTAATCACATAACTTGTAGCAAAGTCATAGCAAAGGATGTTGTAAATATTACAAGAGCTTACAAGAGTGTCCTATGGATAACGTGCAGACATATGGAAAAAAATCCAAAAGCTGTTGCCTAGCTCAGGCAGTCCATGAAACAGAAATCAATGGCACTACAGGATCAGTTCTGGGAAACTACTGCCACGTGCCTGGTCTGTTCTCTTCTTTCCTAAAAGTAAGTTTTTGGCTACTGTCTGGGACAGGAAGCTAGCCCAGATGGATCTTCAGTCTCATTCAGAGTGGCTGTTCTTATGAAAGTCAAGTGTACTTCACTCTGCAGTCTACCACTATTAGGAGAAGTTGGATTTATCCCCTACCCTCCTCATGTCTCTTTGTAGAAAACAGCCACATGGATAGGCGGTGTCTTACTGCATTGCAAAGACAAAGCACTCTGTACTTTGACGAACCAGGACAAATCAAAGTAAGGTATATGAAAAACTGTGTCCTAAAAGGAATTGCTGTAGGTAAGCAACCTCCACCCCTGACCTTGGCAGTGCCAAAACACACCCATGGATAGATAGTACGAAACATGTTCTTCCCTTTCCCCCTCTGCCCCCCATTCCCTTACTGCCATTCACAGGTGATCTGAAATGACTGCTCCCTCTCCACAACCTCGAGAAAGTCGTTCCTGCACTGGCTACTGCTCAACAGACTTTAGTGCATCTGCACACGTAATGGTTTCACTCCAGGAGATGCTGTCTATCAGAAACCACTGTCAGCACATTGTCCTGTTGCCACATGTCTGTCTCGGGAATAGCACCGATTCCAGAGAGACCTGCATCTGGCTTCCCTTGACCGCAGCAGCAGCAAAGTGTAAAATCCCAAGTCTCCAAGGCAGAATTTTCACTTTCGCTGCCCGGTGCACACCAAAGACTGGGACTGAAACACTGACAACAACCAGTTTCCCTCAGGAGCCAGAAGTTGTAATATACCTTCTGGAATAGAAGGCTGTTTTATACGTTGTTTTCGAAAACTGAGGGTCAGTGAAGACTGCTAAAATTCTTCCCTCCTGCTTTATGTCATATGTTTTTCTTCAGATGCAAGCTAATCTACTAAAACAGCAATGGAAGTATCTTCTTGTGCAACTCCGGATTTTTGCCTCCCACCCAATTTTCAGCATGGAATTATATTGCCCAACAAGTAACGCTAATAAAACAAGACATATCAAAATCGTCTCGTTTTTTTAAAGCCCTCTTGGAACTTAGGACTTTGTCATCAGTTCTTTGAAATTCTCAATACACTAAGCATGAAGAAAGTTAAGCTTGACAGTACCCTAGAAGCTTCAGATAAATGCCTATAGATAGTCAAGCGTACAGGGTCACATTAAGCCTACTGTTGCAACTTAAAACTGGATTTAACCCTTGTCACTATTTTTCTTGGCGCAAAAAATGGAACCGGAAAGAGAGTTTCCATGTATAATTCCACCTTTGAGTGATGAGCATAATAGCCTTTGTGCTGTAGTGTAATAAACTTGATGAACTGAAAACATTTATAAGCTATTTAGAGGAATAGCTAGGAAATTGCTTTGTATCTCCATAGCTGTAGAACATGGAAGTAGCATGCTTTCACAGAAAAATTATAAATTGCTTAGCCTACAAGGGTAGGCTAAGCATGACTATTACCATCTGAATAGCATGTCAGTTGTTTGCAATGACCTCTGTGAGAAGCCAGGAAAATTTCTTGAAAAGTATACTCCATTTAGCATTAAAAATAGAGCAACAAGTACTTCAGGAAAGACACAGCCAAGCGTCTTGCTCCATGGATACAAATTCACTATCCTCCGTAGAACAAGAGTGCACTCAGAAACTCAGTTGTCAAGCTAGCAACAATTATTATGCGGCTTGGCGTTTAGGTTTTTTGCCAGTACTATTTGAATAAAGTAGCTGAACACATTGTCAGTAAAGGCACTGCATTTCAAGGAGTTTCCACACTCAGGCTAAATAAAAAGCAGGTTCCTATGCCCTGTGCAGAAATGGCTTTCCACAAAAAACAAATAGCATACAATTTTTCTACGTGAAGCATCAGGTATCGTAAGTAAAGTTCACCTACTGACTTAAGGACAAATTTATCCTTAGGATAAATCTCTTATCATTCCCGACCACCATAAATCTGACTTTTCCCCTCAGTCCAGAGTTTCCTTCATACTGTCAGCTGCTAGCAGCACAGCTTCGCTTCCGATACCTGCACTAAATGCATAATCCCACTTAAGACCTGTACTTGGTACCTACATTTGATGCTTCTCTTCAACTGATTGTTGATATCTCCTATATCTATTTTTAGGATGTCTTTCATATATACTTCTGTAACTTTCATTGTATTAGTGAATTTTCAACAAAGTGCTGATTTCCTGTCAGTTTCCAGAATAGCACTTTTTCTGTAATATCCAGATGATAAATATAACACACCCCATAGCAATTATTTTTATTTCAGCAAGCTTGCTAGTCCTCTTTTCCTCATTCAATATTACCTTTAAATTCCATCTGTAATTAAATCGAAACCAAAGTCACAAAGCGTCCGGTTTGCACAGCAAGGAAAATATAATTAAGTTTTTAAAAACTACAGGGAAAGCAAACAAATTCTGATTCAGAGAAATGCATTGAACGTGGTCTTGGTGTGTTCATGTAACATAGCACATTTTTTTAACTTTTACTTGCAGTGTCATTTTGACCAGCATCTTCTGCTGTCCAAGAACACTGCACTCCTCACCATAAGGGTATTCAACTAGATTTTTACTACTACACCATCATGTAAAATGGACCCTTTTTCTTTCAACACTTAAAACTAACTAGATCATTTAGAGACATTTCTTTGTAAGTTTCCTCCCATGCCCTTCTCTCTAAGAGACAAGACCCGAAATCACTACACATTTTCATAGATTCATTTAAACGCTTTTTCTGTAATTCTCCTGCTGATCCTAGACAGCTGCCAGCAGCGTAGACCCTGGATACAAATTCACCGACCCTCATCAGTACGTAAAGGTGTCTTCCAAAAAGAGTGCTCAAAGCAACCTAATGCAAATCTATCTCTGTCTTGCCCTAGCCCCAGCCCACCACAGTATTTGTTGCTTTTCCCCAGGTGATTTTCAGCCCTTTACAGCCCTCCTCCTAATGTTCAATCAGCTGCTCACCTCAGCCATAAATGCCAGTATTCCACCATTCGCCCAGAACGAAACGCCTCTTCAGTGCACAAAAGCAAAGCTTGGGAAGGAACCATGTGTCCTTGCCTGAAAAAAAAAACGTAGAACAAAAAGTCAACGATGGAAAGGTAGAGAATTTGGACTGTCTATTGCACAAAAACTTTGTGCTGTAAAAAAAAAAACAAAACCAGATGTGACAAGAGAGGAATTCTGCAGCAGTGACACGACTGCTGCTATGTCTCCAATTCCCCACAAAGAAGGATGGTGACATTGTCAATATATATAAGGGAACAGCAACTCTAATATGTAGATGACAGCTATTTGGGAGTCTATATAATTTTCAAGAAGATTTGGGAAAATAAACATTTTCAATAAACGTCATGAGCTTAGAAAGTCTCATATAGATAACATTGGCATTATGACATCTTTTCTTTATTTTTAACTTGAAAAACATATTGAAAATTGTGACTTCACTTTATATAATTTCCAGGGTTTTTTTAGTTATGCATATGAACTGGAGATAAGTTACTTTCTGAGATTGTCTACAAATGAGTGTTTAATAAAAAATTTAGTTATCTAGTGAGTAGATCTATCAAAAAGACAGCTGAAGAACGGTTTGGCAAGTGACAAGAATGAAGGTAACTAGTACGGGTCTGCTGGGAACTTAAATGTGGATTTACTTTGTTTTCAACTCATAAAGACATCTGTTGACTCGTAGCAGTGCTAATTGTATCTGCATACCAAAGGAAAAGCAACATAAATGCTGGTTGTACGTTTTGCTGATGTATGTTATCAGAAAAATAATTTTCATTTGTGGTTTTCTTTTTTTAATAGAATAAGCTTTAACGTAAGATCCACGGGAAGATTCCTTTATCAGACATAATTTGTAATGTGTGATTAAACTACATGCCAAAAGTCTTGGCAATGTTTATAATTCATAATGATTATTTTAGAATAACCTAAAAGACAATATAAATGCAATTAAGATATGTCAATCAGGATTAAGAGGAGCTCCCCAAGGCTGAAAATCCATGTTCCCTGCTGTTGTACTCAGAGCAAAGAGCCCAACCACCAACATGATACCTCATTTCCACTCGTGCAGAATTGTATAACGAGTCACAGTATGCGAGAAGAGTCATAGTAGAGCAAATATACCTATTACAAATTTAACTGATCTAAACTTGACTAGGAAATGACGCAGTTTGAGTAGAATCTGCTTAAACTTACAGCACATTTTGCATTCCTTGCAATTCAAATGGACTGCTTGGTTAGTCTGACTAATAACGAGAAACAATGAAAAAGTAAAAATAGTACATACTTATGCAAATATATTACAGAATTTGGAGCTTGTTATTATTTAGGAATAGCTGTTACTATTAATAATAGTAATAGTCATTACTGTCTACCAATGGTTTTGTAATAATAGAAATTGTTGTTTCATTTAAAATCAAATCAAAATCATTTCCTTGTTTCTCCATGAAAAGATGCATTTAAAGGATCCAATAATATCCGCAAAAGGCATTATAAATGTTTATTGCTGTGGTTAATGATTCCTATTTTATTTACTTTTTAAAAATAATACCTGTGCTCCAAATTCGATCCCACACCAAAGGCTAGAATTTTCCTTTTTCACATAAAAAGGTACTTCCTATTGTTTCTGCTGTAGGGTCCTTTAGACTGCGATAGTAAGACAGGGAGCAGAGAAAAGGAAAACCTTAATTTATTTTAATTGTGCTAGAGAAAGACCAGAAAAACCCACATTGAGTATTTAGGACCTCTGCAGAAATACCATGCACTGTTACTGAATGACCCAAACTCACATCAGTGCTTCCAATACTCTGCTTACTTAAGTAGACATTTCAGAGTCAGACCATGCCAGGCAATAAATGCTAGTTATTAATCAAAAATGCATCTATCCATAAACTTTAGCACTCTGAGAGCATTGATTTACTGCCTTGACATCTGTAGAAAAGGATGCCAAAACCCCTAAAACTAAACACTGTCATTAAACGAGACTTGGCTGGGTATTTATTTCTTCTGTTCGTGCCTTAAAACTGTGTATTTGTGCCAGGATTTTTCTGAACGTACAGCGTTGACAGGTAGCCGTAGGACTTCCAGTAGTTGCATGAAAAGCATAGGAAAAGAGTTTTTAAAAGATTGCCTGTGCTTTGATGTCTGTATTTCTCTTCAAGATCCTAAATATGAATTTCCATCTTGAATCTAGTTCTCTTTCATTTCCCATAGTACAATTTAATATGTGTTTCCTATTAGAACTGACAGCTACAATGAAGAGAACTTGTGCTCCTGTTTCGCTCTCTTTCTGCCACCATTATCCAGGAGCAGGTCCTAAGGGAAAATAAGATATTAAAGCAAATGAAGTCGCTGGAGGCTCTTATTTTACGTTTCAGAATATTGACTACATAGCAACTGATGTAGTTAAAGCCATCACTAATGATCATCGTGACATTCAAACAGAACTTCGGCTTCCCAATTAGTGCAAGGCGGCAGCAGGGGGGAACCAACGTGAGGCGAAACTAAGGTGTGCGATGAGTGCCTCCTGGTGGCTACCTTCCCATATGGCAGCGCTCACCAGGGAAGGCAAACGCTTGCCTTAGTAATTATCTTAATCCCCTCACAGACTTTTTATATAAACGTAAGATGAAGGCACAGTCTGGATTATTGATGCTCACTTTAAGACAGTCACGGCACATAGTAACACATGCAGACGCAATCCAGAGCGTACTGACGAAGGAAGACCCTTCAGGCTTCCAGCGATGTTCACTACCGCCTTCTTTTCCTGCTTGTGAACCAACGCTTCTGAACAGAAGTTGAGCGACGTTGGGCCCAAGTGCAAAATATGCATCTGTTAAGTAAATCAGTAACACATCTTTTTCCTTTATTTTCTCTTCTGGCTGCCCAATACCTGTGTCTCCACTTTTGCTCACATTCCAAAAATTTCCAGTTTTCTGCTGTCAGGGCCCAGGTTTTATACACAGTTCATTGCCGGAGAAAGCAGACTCCGCAGCAGGTTCTAAAAGTGTCAGATCATGGGATCTTGAGCATGGTTTCTTAAAATACAATAAAATGTTCATCCCAAATACTATGTTCATCCCTAATACTGATGTCCTTCAAAAGAGAGGCTGTGGGTGGGGTGGGGGTAGGTCGAAAAAATAAATTTTCTTAAAATACTAAACTTCCCCAGGGTAACAAGTTTTTTTCTTAAACAAATTTTTTCTCAAAATATTTTTTTTCCTAAACTAAGATTCACCTTTTCCTTAAACTAAGACCTGTCTTTTCAACCTCTTTCTCTCATACAAATGTACACCTTCCAGCAGCTGGGAAGGCATAACAGAAAAGAAAAAAGCGGAGAAGTGGACAGAAAGACATAATATTCTCCCAGGATGGATATATATATATATATATATATATTTTTAAAACTACTCATAACATTTTTTGTAGAGCAACATTTCCAGACACAGGTTTTCACGAGATGAGAGAACAATGCTTCTTACTAAATCATGTTTGACTTCCTTTTCTCACAAAAATAATCAGTAAGAGATAATTTTAAGTCGATGGGATTGGTAATGCCCAAGACAGTATTTTAGAACTGCAGTCCTTTATCATATGCACATAAAAACATTCCAAGTATAACAGACTGCAAAAAAACCTGTAAGAATACCCACCTTCTTCACAGCTCTCAATGTTTAATTCTGCTTTACCTGATATGCAAACCAATTTGCTTATTTTCAGCTTTACCATTTGTGCCAATTTCATCACTGCATTTTTGTGGATCATATGCATAGTGTTATTTATTATTGTAGTATTTTCATAAGATTTTGTATGTAATGTATTCAGCAGATCATAAGCAATAGTAATGTGGTCACTTTTTGAGGCCATGTTCTGCAAACTGTTAATTATAAATAGTGTTACTATAGCAGTGGTAAGCTTGCAAGTGAGTTTTTTCAGGAATGATACAAAAAGGCAGCATATCATTTCGGTGTGAATGACTGATATTGGTATGACTGATACATTCTGTTTGTGGAAAATTTTAACAACCGCAATTCAAAGTTTTGTAGTCAAGTATACAAACCTTGCATTAAAAAAATGAGTGGACAACCTTTTTCATCCTAGACAAAAAGAAACTTTTGACAGAATTCTCTTCTCTGTAATACCTGTCTTTAGTCCCACTGATATTTTTTTCATTTCCCCATCCTGTTTTCTGTTATCCTCGTCAGCTTTTTTTTCTTTAAATATCTTGCCCATTCTTTGTGATAAATATATATATATACCTCCTTCAAGTAACCAACTCCCTTTTTTAGGATCAATTTCAATTCCTTTTCCCACCACCACATAAAGTGTCAGTCTACCTGTACTTGAATATCTGTTTTTATGGCACCATCAATACAACAGTCCTTAAAAAACCAGCACTCTAACAGTGGCTAAATTTTATATAAATGAGTTTAAATATTCAATTTACATTCATAATCTTCAGTTCTTTAGAAGCTGGATAGGAAAAATTAGCATTTGAAGATCTTTGTTCTGTCTTAAAGATCTGCAGTATGTTCAGGACCATAAGTTTTCACAGGATTTCCTATAGCCTCACACTTTCGTTTTTCTAAAAACAGGATAACACGAAATAATCATGGGAGTAAAGGACAGTGTATATAACTGTGTCAATGAAACTTGGATAAGTGTCCTTTTTTAAAAATAGCTTTATAATTAATCCAGTACGTACGTGGTAAAAGGTGTGTAAAGTCTGGTGTCACTACTTACAAAATAAGAGATGGCAACCTAAAGGCGAAGATTTACAGAATATCTACAATACTGGAAGAGACAAAGATTCTAGGAAGACAAGTCATTAAAAAACAACATGCACTTCTTCTGTGGAAGCATCTGAGCCATGTTCCCCACACAAACACCTCACGGATCAAAAAATTTGACAGTACCGTCGCAGAAACAGCAGCCTCAGTAAACGCATCGCATCTTTTCAAAGCTTTCATAAAGGAATTCTCCAACTGCCAGCAGGCCCAGGTAAGGCTGCCGCTATTATTTTGGCAAGCTTTGTCACTGCTATTTCAGCTCTCAGTTTGTTTTCTTCCCTTCCTCTGCACCGAGGAATTTCTCCACGCTTTTTATTGGAAAAATCTGCCATAAAACACGACAGAAAACACTAATATGTGAGCAGAAGGACAGTCCTAGAGAATTCCCCTGGGAAAACGCCAAGCAGCGGCGGAGAATTACCCAGGATTTGCATGTTGCCTGCGCAGCTCCCACTCGGCGTCGCCTTCGCCCGTACCACATTTTGGCGGGAACGGACTCCTCCACAGGAGCGACGGGACCCACAGGCCGCCCGCCTTCTGCACCACCCTCCGCAGGGGTACCTGCCCCACGCCCCGGAGCGCGGGGGGGGGAAGGTCTTTGTGTGGAAGGCTGTGCCGCTCGTCCTCTCAGCGCACACACCGGTGGGGTTTGCTAGCCCCTAGGGCCGATTTGCTAGCCACACGGGGGATGGCCGGCCCACAGGCGTGCCTTCACTAGACGCGCTACCGCCGCCCTTTGAAATCTGAGGGGCGGTGTATTCGTTTCTCCTTTCAGCCGCGCTCTCCCTCTCACGGCCGCCC
>NW_009648777.1:283727-285751 GCF_000708025.1 Charadrius vociferus | reverse complement strand
GGGGGGGGGCTGGTGGCCTTCCCGCCTTCTCCCTGAGGGGCGCCCGGCGATTGAACATACGTTTGCCCGCGGTACGTTAAAGAATCTCTCGGTTGATTTACACGGAATTGCTGTATGTATTAATTTTTTGTTATTTGTGTTTATTTTCGCTGATGGGTTGTAGGCGAGTGTTTTAATCCCTGCTAAAGAATATTGCTGTCTGTATGAAGGGACATGTGACGGTGACAGCCCATCCCACTGCCCTGCTGAGCAAGGCAGGTGGTGCGGTACCGTGGCGCTCCTTTGTTCTTGAAAAACGGAACAAATTTAAAAAATACGAATTTTACAACAAAAAAATAAAATAATAATAGTGTAAATAAATGAACAAACCCGATGCGGTCACGCTGTGTCTCAGGTGGCACTGCCTGTGTTGGTTGAAAGCCCAAAGACGTGGGGCGAGCAGGACACGGTCCCACGCAGCGAGGACCCGTCTCCGTCTCCTGATGTTGTTACCCCCTGTGCTTCGTTTAATGCGCTGGGGGGACTGAGCCTCTCGCGTTGGTGTTGTGGCGTGGCAACTATGCGTCCTGGGTGTGGGTGGGAGGGTTGTGGCCGAGCTCGGGCTTGTCGGCCTTTCCACTCCATACTGGAGTTGTCTTAAATCCTGACCTGGAAGCTTGCTCGGTTCAGCTGGTCACAAGTAGCCTACACTGAAAGCATCATCTTTGATTTGTGTTTTCAAATGTGGAAAGATTAGTATGGCGTACTGCGACAGTTGGAGTAAGTGTCTGACCTCCTGCATATTTGGTATATCCTGTACAACAGAGGATTTGATTCTGCTGTTTCTGGAACAGTGTGTGCTTACTTCTGTTCTTTGCTGCGAGTAACTGTTTTTTTTCCAGTTCTGCAAAAAGTAGATGCTCTTGTAGTAATGATTTTACAGAGTTTTTTGTGTGGTATGTATGCGACTAAGAAGGTCCCATTGTCATGTCCCATATGATTTTGGGCTTTTCTTGTGAATGTTGATCTAAAATAGCAGCTGACATCTTTGTGTCTGTTACGTCCTGCAAGTCACTGGATGCACTAACAAAAATGATTAAGTACATGAATTGTTGTGTTGTAAGCTCACGCAGGGTTCAGATTAAGAGCATCCACGAGAAGGTAGGATGTGGGATGGGATGGCATAGTAATGTGTATTAAATTTGTCATTACACCTGGTCAAGTTTTGCATGTGGATAAAATTTAAAGTAGTAATTTGCTTCTTAATTCCTATGTCTTGAATAGCCTGCTGCAGTGTAACCTTCCCGTACAGCTGATGCTTTACTTTTTACATGTAGTTATTATATAATATTTCTATCAAAGGACTTAATCTAGATTCTAAACCTAAGAAGCATCAATATATTATATTTGCTATTTTTATATTTGACAGTTGTGAAAAATTTTCTTTACTTGAGAAAGTTGTATATGCAGTCTTTTTAACATGTAAATAAAAGACTTTGCAGAGCATTACAGTGCAACATAGGAGAATGGCAAGGTACTGGAAGTTTTTCCTTAGCTGTATATTTAAAGCTTTTTTTTTTTTTTTCTTTTGGGAGAGTTAATTTTATTACTGGGTGGTTTTGCTGAGTCACAGTTTTGAAGGTCCAAATAACAAATGTGATAGTGTTTACTGAGTTGTAGTAAAGTATTCTTCATGATAATTATTTTGCGTATTAAAATAGTAGTTGATGCAAAGAAAACAAATGACAGTTGAATCCAGGAAGTCACAGGTGTTTTCAAGGTGACCTTTGTTTTCCTTAAACTGGTTGCTCAGGAGGTTTCTGGATTTGGAAGGTGAGCTGAATTTAAGTATATTTTGTGCAGCAGGTTCTATGTGTAGCTGCTGCTTCATCTTTCCCTGGTAAGGTCTCGGCAACTTATCTGTCGCATCTGGAGAAACACTCAAAGATTAAATGGTTGTTGAGTAAATTCAGAGACTTGAAAAATGTGGTATGAATAGATGGTGACTATGTAGCAGAAAGCCGGTTCTTGGTGAAATATACTTC
>NW_009648777.1:275554-283685 GCF_000708025.1 Charadrius vociferus | reverse complement strand
TTTTTGTACTTTTGGGAAGGTAATTTCTGGAGTCGTATAGGACAGAGAATAATCTTGGCAGGATGAGAACTAGAAACCTTTCCTCTTGGAATGGTAAATGACATTGCATCGCCACCTGATTTGTTTCCTTTTTAGTATTTACATCTAAACTCAGGAACAGTTTCTGCTTTTTACCCACTGGCATTTAAGCAAGTTTCTTTCGGTAACTTCATAGGTAGTAGCAAGAAGACAGTGGTAGTGTTTTTGGTACAGCTAAAATGTGTAGATGGTTAGTTTCTTTTCCAGAAGTGCAGGCAGCAGCTGTCCATTTCCAAATATGATCTTATTTAAGCGAAGAGTTCTTTTCAGGAAATGGGTGAACTATGTTATGGGTGGGATGATGCTCCTGGCAGTTTGTTTGTGTTGCTAGGATTATTATTTTTTTTCCATCTTAAAGACTAGAAGAGGAAAGAAGTTGTTTCAGAACTCACCACTATGCATTTCTTCGATATGCTCTCAGGGTAATATGTTGAAATTAATTTTGAAATTAATGTTCTACTACCCATGTCTCTATAAAGTTTAAACAAGTGTTTCTGAATAAATGTGGTGTCTGCTGGCTTTTAGATATTTTCTCCATGTGTTGAATTGTTAAACAATTCTCATGTTTGAGTATGCTGATAAACAGACAAACAGGCATTTTATTGATATAACAAAACATTAATCATCCATTATTTTACTCCAGTTGTGTAGTTTCTTATAGTAGAGACAGATGGCTTTAGAGTTAAGCTAGCGGATATGTGGAGTGCTTTTAGTAGCTTGGGGACTCATGACAACTGGGGCACTTGGTTTGTGAACCATTGTAAAAATTGTTAGCTGCGTTCCAAAAAGTATTTGCATTGGTGACATTGGACGGATATTGGTAATCTATGGGTGGTTGAGCCCATGCGGCTCAAGAGAGGTGTGTGGTCATCAGGTATGAGTAGATGATGGGGGGAAGCAGTCTTGCCTTAAACAAATAGTTAAATTTAGGGAGGGGAAAGTCCAAGGGTCACAAGATTTGCTGGTCTTTCCTTCCTTAAAAGACAGAACGGTGCATGTGTAACTTGACAGGTTCTTCATATGTAAATCTGTAAGACATAAAGTTGACTTTTCACACTGCATTTTCCAATTATTTGGCAGTTTCCGTTGCTCTGTGGTTCATGGTCAGTCTCCAAAGCAAAGGCTGAAAGTTTTTTCTCGAGATTTATTTTGCCTGTAATTTGTCTTCATTGAGATTCTCTGTGAGAGCTGGAGTCAATTTCGTAAACATTTGCTGTGAACATACATGCTATTTATGATCTGCCTTCCCAGCACCTTTATGTTATGAATATGAAAAATAGAACTACTCTTTGCATTGATACCTTTTTTAACTTCCTCAAAGTATCCTTTTAGCTGTTGGGATACCAGAAGAGGGGTAGCTCTCCTTAAGTGGGGCTGTCCAATAACTTCTTCCTAAGGTATAACTGTACTTGTGTTCTTCTGCATTTATGAACTAACATGGAATCATTTTCATCTTCTATACCTGGGCTGCCCCAGAGTATTAATTTTTCAGAGTGGTATTAACTTGAAACATTTCTGGTTTTCAGGGAAGTTTTTATCTTTTACATTTGACTTTTGCTGAGGCTTGTAGAACTTACTGTCGGTTGCTTTCAGAAAGGTCTAGGTGCTGAAGTACCTTCTGACAGCACCTCCTGGCTAGTATGTATTACATGTATTTTGTCCTAGCTTGTGTGTGTGTGCAAAGGTTTTTTTTCTTCTATATTTGTGTGCGTGTGCATGGTTTTGTGTTTTTAGCACTGTTTTTCTGTTGTTTTGCTTTGGTTTTGATCCTTGGATGACTGAGAAGATTGAATGTGATGGGATGAGAACGGTCAGATTTGTGAGGACAGATCTTGAAAACTTAAATGAGTCTGTAGCTAGATTTTAAGGATGAGACGTGCACCTAAAATTGTTTGCTTAAAGATTAGGAAAACATCCTTTGGCAAAGCATTTAGAGAAAAAATAGGGTAGAAATGCTTTACACATTCATATGGATCGAAAATAGTTTTTGGCACCAAAATATTGTTAAGTCCTTGTATTCTTAAATGGATATGGCATTGCTACACAGGTGAGCATTAATCATTTATTTGGCATAGTGAGTGCATGGCAAGAAGTGTCTTGTGCCAAATGCATGTTTTTATATTTATATAAATATATTTATTATCATATATTTATTATTTATATAAATTTATATGAATATATTTATAACATATTTATGTTTTATAGCTAAAACATAAATAATGAGGATAAGAGAGAGACATCTATGAAAACGAGCACATACAGAACAGGCCATACAGGAAAAGAGTAAAACCACATCTGTTGGCTTAGTTAGTTTTCTTTTTATATATATATATATATATATATATATTTAAGTTAAACAGTATAGAAACTTGTGCTTGGGAAGTAGCTAAGAATGGTGTAAAATAGAAGGAAACAAGGTGTTCGTGTTTTTTTTGTGCTAAGTATGTTTCTAATACTTTGCTTTCCTGACAAATCGTCAGATAAATTGCTCTCAGCAGAGTGTGTGTTTGCTTTCCTTTTTTTTTTTTTTAATACTAGGCACTGTGATTTATTTTTTTTCTTTTTTTGGGGGGTGGGGTGGTTAAAATGACACCTTGTTGGTGTCATAACTCCTCTGGAGTCCTTGTTAAACTATGTCAGTTACAAATGGTAGTCATGTTGAATTAATGTATCCAGTTCAAAGCAGAACTTACAATCTCTGTGTGTGTGTACATACGTAAAGTTCTTTGTCTCAAGAACGAAGCAAAGGATGTTTGCAGAGGGGAAACCCTCTCCTACTCAGGCTTGTAAGTAAGATCATTCAACGGTCTTTGGTTAGAAGCTGATCAACCAGGATCGTGTATTTTCTTACCGTGCCACACAGTCTGCTCTTCAGGAGAGAAGTGAACTTGTCCAATAGTAACTTTAACTTTGTGTCTGTCTTAGTAGTTCTACTTCTGGTGAGTTGGTGGTTTTATACTGCATCTTCACAGATAGAATAGTATTTACTTTCTTTTTATAGTATCAGATGGTCGTGCCAAGAAACACTGTTAACTGTATGTATCTATCATGTTAGGATTCTTGGAGTTTTGTTGAGAAGATGAGATGTTCAATTAGTGAAGGAGATAGTGTAGACAAAAGCTTGAACTGTGGTGGAATATGTCCCGCGGACATGTACAAGGTCAGGAACACCTCTGCTTGCTCACAGTGAGCAGACAGGCAGGAAGATAGAGAAGACTCCAGAGACCAGGAGAACAACCAAGGTAAGATAAAGCTGGCACTTGGAACATCTGAATGAAATAGCACTTAGGAAAGTGCTGTTCAATTGAGATGCACTTGATCTTTGAGAAGTTAGCTGGTGAGGTGAGCATGGAAAGTTGATAAAAGACATAAAGAGCTTTACCAAAGGGTAAGTCTTAATATTATTGTCACCAAAGTGTTGTTCAAGGGTGAGGGTAGGAGTTAAAAGATTAAGGAAGGAATTTGACTTCTGTTGCGTTTTGTGGTGCCTCTGGAGCGCTGTTAAGGTTTACCTGATATGCCATTTGAAATAAACTTTATTTTAAAATACATTTTGGGGGTTGTCATGCTACTACTTACAAGTTGTTCATTTATTTGAAGGGGTAGTAGTAGAAGTTAGAGAGAGTTGTGTACTGTTATTTCTAATCCAGAAAAATATGTTTTCATGTATCTTGAACTTCCCTATGTAGCCGAGTCCTCATAAAACCATTCTTCAGTAACCTAGAATGTAGACTGGATTTCTTCGTTTATCAGTGAGACACAGAGGTTAAGTTTGTATGATTTCTTTATATAAAGACCATAGGTAGTCTGTGATCTTTGGGTGCTCCTGTGGTTGTCCTGCGTGGTATCGTCACCGCTGCTGTTCCTCTTCTACCTTCCTTCTTCTGCACCCTTGTGCATTTAGCTTCTTTGGTCAGGATGATTTACTAAGAATGATTTGAACTGCACAAATTTCTGAAATAAGTAAAATGCAAATTACTCTTTGGTTGATTAAAGTTAGGGTTTTGAATCTTAGACAATACCACGTTTTAAAACAGATAAGTGATAAAATTTCTTGCTGTACAGCATTCTGTCTCTTCCTACTTTGTCCCCTCTAAGCACCACCACCATCAAGCAAGAAATTTGGTATTTCAAGGCTGCTTATCTGATACGAAAGGAATTAACAACTCGGCATCTGAAAGTTACACATGCTAGAGGTTTATTACTTGTTGCGGGTTGGTGGGGTGTATGTGGGGGGTTCCACACCCTTGGTTGGGGTGATGATCACAGCAATGCTAGAGGGAAAGGAGGGGATTGAGGGGTTCTGGGTCAAGTTCAAGGCATAAAACTTCTGTTTTCCTATGCTTTTGTACATGGGTAGGTCAACCGTTGTGGACCCTTAACCGAAGGAGGATGTTTGTCTGCTGGAGCGCTGGTTGAGGGGCAGAGTGAGGTTACTGGAAGGACAGGGAATTGAAAGGCCAAAAGTGGGGAGGGCGTGACAGAAGCTCTTGAGTCACTCACTACTGGCTTATATGAGTTAGAGTCCTAAGAAAGCGGAGAAATAGTATTATCTAGGTTTAGACAATAGAATAGTGTGAAAAATCCCTTATTAAATAGACTTTTGAAGGAAATTTGGGAAGGGAGGTGTTAAGATTGCTTAAAACAGGAAAAACTGAAAGGTATAAGAATGTCCCCATGTTCTGTTCCCAAATACATGAGTTCACATATATGTTCAACCTGGCTGGCTAGCTGTGTCGGGAAGGTGGGGTGCAGAAGGTGAGTTCCACTTCTGTATGTACTGACTGCACATTCCTGCGCTTCCAATAAGAGGGTGGGGAAACGCTTCTTTACCTAGGTGGATTTGTAGTGCGTTTGTGTTTTTGAAATAATATTTGAAATACTAGCAAATTAACTAATCAAAGCATTTGCAAGTACTTAACACAGTCAATCACACACTTAAGCGTCTTGTTTATGAAATTTTAGACCTAAATATTGCGTATCTTTTTGTCTTTATAGTGATGAAGCAACCGTTATCTCAGGGACAAAGCTTGCTAAACAAGTTTTGAAAGAAGTTCAAAGGGATGTAGAATCGTGGATATCCTTTGGAAACAAGAGACCTCATCTCACTGTCATATTAGTAGGAGACAATCCAGCTAGTCATATCTATGTCAGAAACAAGATAAAAGCAGCTGCAGCTGTAGGTATGTGTTATGTAATGTAAATGGTCCTTCGGTAAGCACAAGAGACTGTTACTTAAAAAAAAGAAATTAAAAAAAAAAAGAAAAAAGTGAGGGGAACCCCCTTTGTATCTTAATTTAATTTTGCAGTGTGTTCTTCCTCATCTTCTCCAATGAACGTAAAGAAAATAAGTTGCATTGACGTGTGAAGAAAGTAGTCTTAATGACACATGAATAGTAGCCTTAAGTTCAATTCTGAATCTTCAAATGTTGTTAGGAAACAGTTTGCACCCTTACCATTAGAAACTGGAAACTAAAGGGTAAGTTTTTTTACAGTTGAATGTCTTAACTGACTTTGACAGGCTTGGTGAAGCAAGATAATCAGAGAGAATTTCTGTCAGTTTTTAGGTATTTCTGCGAGACGCTTTGATTATTTTATGTGAAATATTTGCTTAAGAGCTTGCGTCCTCAGTACCTGTTAGATTGCTTCTATTATATGTGGATTTTTCAGCCCGCTTCAGACTGTGGTAGCAAGCTCTGCTGCCCCAGAATTGATGGGAATAGTGACTAAGTAACCAGTTTCACAGGAAGATACTGAGAAAAGACTTTTTCTTCATCACGTCAATCTTCATGTGCATCTTCTGTATCTCATGGAGTACCTGTCCTATTGAATGCTGTGGGTCCACAGTTAAGCCAGACGAGACAATCCAAAACAGAGCTCTGAATATGAAGGGCAAAATTTCAGACATAATGAAATCAAACAGTAAAGCTAAGTGACTGATTCCCAGGGATAAAGCCCAGTCACTACAACATCTCATCGCCGAATGGAAGAGTATCACAGCCTAAACAAGAAACTTGCATGTTGTTGCTATCGGTGAAACTGCGATCTTGTGAAGTAACTTGAAAAATTGTCTTTTCTGATAGGGAGTTTTGTCCCACAGAAGTAGAAGCTTTCAGATAAACTGACAGTAATGTTAGTGTAGCTTCATCTGTTCAGTTCCAGTTGTAACTCTCAGGAGCACATTTGTAGAGAAGTTACCTGCTTTATTTTCCAAGTATTCATAAACTGTGTTTTAATTTTGGAGTTACTGTGTCCAGCTGTAGATGTGTTGGGGTTTTTTTCGGTGTGTTTCGTTCTGAGACTGTACTTGACATCTAGAAATGGGGCACTAGAGACCAGACAGCGAAAGCAGAATTTTCAGCAAGCGTGGTTATTTAATACAGTTGTTAAGGATTGGACAGATTTTTAGCCAAAACGACTAAGCTGTCTGCAGGTAAATTTCCTGATACTAATACGTGTCTTCTGTTTTTGGTTTTTATCAGGCATTTCTAGTGAGATCATACTGAGGCCTAAAGACATTTCTCAGGAAGAACTCTTAGATATGACGGTAAAACTCAACAAGGATTCAACGGTTAGTGGTTTATTAGTTCAGCTACCTCTCCCAGGTAGGTGACATCTTTTGTCCTGCTCCTCCTATACAGTCGATGTAAGAGGAAAGAGTTTGACAATTTTGGGTTGCAACTGTATCCTAGCTCTTGAAAGAGGACCTGCGTAAGGAAGGATTAGTTGAGATGTTAAATTTTGTGTTTTATACTAGCCTGAAGCTCATTTTAAATAAAAAAGCAAATTAAATTGTGAGAATCATTTCATATTGTCAGCCTCACCTTTTTTTTTTAAATTTCAGTCACGATGCTATTAAATTGCCCTCCACACACACACTATCCAGTTTATTTCTCTTCTTTTTTTTTTTCTTTTTAACATCTTGTGCTGTTTTGCTTTGAACTCCAAGACCAAGACCTTTGCTGTATTTTTATTCCCTAAATTATGCCAAGTTATGCTGTCTCACAGATGATGCTAGGGCCTTTGTCACAGTGATTCCAGGTTTTGCTTTAAACGTTTGTTCACGTTTTCTCCGCTGTCCCTAATGTTTCCGGTGAGCTTTGTGCTAAGATCCTAAAAGCCTCTACTATGTTCTTGTGTTTTAATTCCCTTCTCCTAATTTGTAATAAAATCTCGCTAAAATATCACTTGGCAGTAGCTGGCAAAATGGTATTTTGACAGTGATAAAACTTCCAGTTTTTATCTAAATCTAGGTAAGTCAACTTAGTTAAACGACTGTACGATTCCTGACGGGGAGGTACCTAAATTACTAGAGTTGTTGTAACAAAGTGACTGCCATGTTGGGTTTCCCCTCTCTCTCTGTTTCCAAGTGTTGCCTTTCATCATGTTTACACTGTTTGCTCTGAAAAGCAGCAGCTGTCTTTCTGGCATGTATAGGCATGACTTCTAGCGCTAGCTGAGACTCCAGGGGTTGCTGTTTATAACTGGCTCTGATGATGGTGAAGTTAAAACTTTGTTTCGTAGTCTTGGTCTTCACTTTCAGACAGTTCTTGCTGCCTTTATTTCATGTCTAATAAACAGCAAAAATTGGGCCAGGTGCTTAGCCTTGTAGAGGAAGAGATGTTTTGTTTGGATTTGTAATAAACATCAACACTGTGATTAGAAAGCTTTGCACTTTACATCGTATGAAAGCTAACTAAAATAGACCACTAGTTGAAATAAGTTGGCCACAAGGTGGAAGTATAACACAAGTAAGGAGACTGACCTTGGACACCAAGTAAGGACCTCTGGAAGCTGATGCTATGTACTGATTTTACTTTGAACGAACATCTCTGCCACTAAGAACAGATTAGGGGTAACAGGTAATGTAACAAATTTTCTTTTTAGTAGTGAGAACTCGTGCAAAAGATGGAGCACTGACAGCCTAGGCATGGAAATCTTTCTGTCTGAAGCGTGTAGCAAAGGAAATAGACTCATCCACTGGACTCCCAATGCACTGTTGTGTTCCTCAGAAACGGGAGTTGTCATGTGTCACTTGTCTTAGTTATGTGGG
>NW_009648777.1:242864-275514 GCF_000708025.1 Charadrius vociferus | reverse complement strand
ATGAGGAGGATATCGGGTCATTACAGTCTGCTCTTGATATGTCTGCCTTCATCGGTACATTGTTCAACAACGGACGTAAGCCTTGAAACATAGTGAATTTAAACCTTTTCCGACATTCATATAAAACCCCTGAAGATAATTCTAGTTGTGTCAATTCAAATGTCTGATGCTAGTACACATAAATGTTTAAGCCCTAAGGTAATTGGCTGAAGATCCTTCTCAGAAACTATGGTACATCTGTCACAGTAACCACGTAAAGACTAATTAGACTTCCTCTAACCTATAAAAATGCCTTAGTGAAAAGCTTAAAGTAATTTAATCAAGAGCAGAACTTTGTCAGTATTGCGTTGTCTGTATAGTAAAGTGAAATATACAAGTTATCGTGAACTGAAAATGTTCAGGAAGTTCTTCCCATAACTGATGTCAGATATACCTCTGCATTATTTTCTTTCTCCCAAAAGAACTTCAGAAACGGAAGGGCAGAAAGCTAAGTTAACTCATTTTCCAACTTTCTTCTGCTTTGCTTTGCAGTGGAAGGAGATAAAGCCTAGAAGCTGGGAAAACTTTTGGTGAAGGCTGCTTATTGCAGAGTTGAGATGGTTGTGTGGGGTTTGGGGTTTTTGCAGTAAACCACACACAGGTGTGGCTTTTGATCAACATTGGGATAAAAATAGAAGCAGAAAATAGCTTTGTTCTCTTTTACTTTTGTGAGCCGGAGTGACTTACCTTTGAGGATTGTCATCTTTGCCTGAGGAAAACTTCCTTTCTGTGAACCTTTTGAGTGCGTTACTTCTGATGTGGTAATGGTTTTGTGGAGAGTTTCCTGTATCTTTTTTAAATTGCCTGGAAGATGGCTATTAGAGATAGAATGTGTATTTGATCGATGTCTATTTGAGATAGAGTATGAAAAACTCAAAATTTTGTTAGTTGTAAGCAGCAAAGAAGTATGAGACAAAGGAGTACAAACATGACGTCCCTCTGTTGCGAAAGACTTTGCCAGCCTAAGTGTGGTCTGCTTTGGTGGAACTGACTGTTAAAATCATAGCAGTGTGTCAGTATAGCTTATCAAAAGTATTTCAAGGGAGCTCATTGGTGCTACTGAACAGCTTCCTACTTGCTCTGTGTCTATATTTCTTGATCCATACGGTATGTTTGCGAATCCCTGTTGTGCTGTGTTTTTATTTTCATCGGTCTTTATTTTTCCTATGTCAACATTAGAGGCACATGTTGTTTATTCTGTAGATAAGAGTTTCTCTGTGTGCCTGTCAGAGTAGCTAGGCAAGCCATGCCCCGTGTCGCCTTGTAAGTTGGGTTTAGAAGTGAAAGGGTGAGTGCGGAGAGGAACTTGACATGGAGAGTAGCTTGGAATGACAGCAAGTAAGTTTGTATGAATATCAGTTGAGAGGAGGCTAAGCGTGTTCTATGAGACTGACAGTAACGTACTTAAGAAATTATTTTGTTCCTCTGGAAATAAATGGGGCTATCTGCAATCAAGTGGAAACAAAACAGCAAAATACATTTCTTGAGGCAAATGAAATCTACTCGTAAAGTAACAGTAACTGTTGATACAGTTTGAATTTTGTTTGTTTGGAGATGGCCCACCCCAAACAGTGTTTTAACAGTGTCTCTGATGAGGAAGGGAAGGTGTCCACATCCTCTCTTCTCAAGCCCGTCTCAGCCTACGTGTCCCCAGCTACGCAGCTGCTTTTATTCCCAGTACTATGTACCCTTTTCTGAAATTCTGCAAACCAGTTTTGAGTGGAAAAAAAAAAAAATCCCTGTAAAGCGTGATTTCTTTCCCTTCTACATGAAGGTATCTCTTATCTGTCTGTTTCTGGGAAGCTGAAGACAGACAGCAATGAGGAGGTGTTTGTCAGAGCAGCGTGCTGTCCTATCCCAGGCGCAAGAAAAAGCATGGCTGCCAAGTTTTTGTTTGAACAACTAACTTGCCTAAGGTTAAAAAGTTTTCCTTTGCAAAAACTGTTTAATAGGTTAGTCCAAATTTCTTTCCTTTTTTTTTTTTTTTTTTTCTTATTCCCCAAGTTGACATAAAAACAAGATTATGGTTGCCTTCAATCTGGATTAGGCTAGTTTGACTTCTAAAAGACTCTTTCATCAACGTACTTAACATCTTAATTTCCACAGACCTTTCTCATTAGGCTTCAGAATGAAACTTCGTCCCAACAAAATACGGAAAATTAAATTGTAAACCGTAACAATCTGTTTTAAATCTAGGGTTTTTTTTAGTTGGAAATCTTTTAACAAGAGATTACCATGTTTTAAGTTTTATGACGGGCATGATATCTTTTAATTAGCTTGTTCCTTTTAATGCAAAATCACAAAATACATAAGTAGAGCTAGTAGACTACTAAATTCAAACACCCTATGTATCCTGTATATGTCTGTAAACTATTTTTATTGGGAATGTCTCAATTTCGCAATCAATACTCATTTCCCTTTATTTGGCTTTTTAAAAATGTTCGATTACACTCCCTGAACTGGACATTGGGATTTATCACTTCAGAATCACAGAGTTCTGTTAGGGATCTAGCCTAGAATGGGTGTTGTCCCATTATGTAAAAGATGCCAAAAAATAATAATTCTGAAATGGAAGTAATCCTGAAGCAGTTTGGGACATGATTAAACAATGAAGCTGTAGACTAAAATGTCCCTGCTCATTGCAGGGGGGTTGCACTAGATGACCTTTCAAAGGTCGGATATAATCCAAAGTATTCTATGATTCTGTGATTCTAAATTTGTGACTGAGGTACCGCTGGGTAAATACATTTATTAAACAACATTTGCTTTCTGGGTCTGTTTGAGGATGTTTTTGTGGAACTGTTCCTCTGGAGTAGCTTTACATGCACAATCTTTATACTTGGGTTTGTAATTTTGCAGAGGTAGGACTTGCTAATGCTTTTTTTTTTTCGTAATCAGTACCAATGCTTACGCAGTATAATCTTCAAGCAGTTGCAGACCTATCCCGTATCACTAGTGCATATGGAAAATGTTCATTGCTAATAGATATGAATAATAGATTATGCGCAGGTATTGTCATTTAAGCCATACTTAGTGTTTCGAGCGCATCAGTATCAAACAATTCTGTGCATTCTCATAATTCTCCAAGGAAGTAGGATGTGTTTTGGTCCTGCTGATTAGCAAATTACTAAAAACATATGTATTGTTGTAAAATCAAAAATCAAAGCTAGACCTGCGGATATATTTCAGCTTAGGGTTTCCGTACTTTTGTTTAAAACTTAGGTTGTATCCTTTGTGATTCTAGAGACAGGTAACATGCGCAAAAACTTTACTCCTATGATTTTATATTTTTTTTGAGCCACTTGATAATTAACATTTCCAGAATAATTTTTACAGTTAGTAAGTCGTCATTCTCAGCTGAGTATCAGCCTCTAGTATTTTTATTTAATCTGTTGTATTAGCAGTGTCGCAAACGGAATCATTTAATTTTCAGTAGATGACTTGAAAAAGTGAAGTTGTAACTTCTGCCTTTAGGGGAAGAGTGTAGTTTACTCGTAATGAATAATAATAATTACCCTAGCTAGACCAAACTTGTGTGTTTTTCTGTGTAATGATTCAGATTGTGTTGATGACACCTGACAAGTGAAAGAACTGTAATTTGAAAGCAGTGTGTTTCCTAGATCACATAGATGAACGAACAGTTTGTAACGCTATCGCACCTGAAAAGGATGTGGATGGATTTCATATTATGAATATTGGACGTCTGTGTCTTGATCAGCCTTCTATAATACCTGCCACTGCTGCTGCCGTGTGGGAAATTATAAAACGGACAGGTTAGCAACTGAAATGTATTGAAACTGTTTTTATCTCGGAAGATGAATGAAGGATCAAGTCAGGTGTGAGTTAAAAGGTGTAGGTTATCTAAATGCATTGGGCTGATTGAAGAACAAACCTTTGGAGGATTAATCTAAATAATAAGTAGGTGCCAAATAGATGAGATCTTTTGCCAGTAGCGTAACTATTAATTAAGTGTAGACAGGAGTCCGCTTAGAATACTTGGTGAAACACTTTGGTAACTTATTTTCTGCATTTTGTAATATTGCAAGGAACTTTCTGTGATATTGCTGACATCACGATTATTTATCAAATAGAAGATTTGAATGCATAAGTTCCTGTGGGGGAAGGGAAAGAAACAAGAACAAAAATTGGGAACATCTAATTCAGTACTAGAAGGGGGAAAGAATGCATATGTATTCAATAGTTGTCACTTTATACGTGTGATGTACATGTTTTTATTGGTAGACCTAAGAGCTTCCATTTCCCTTTGTGGTCACAGAAGAGAAATGAAGTCCCTCCAAAGGGTGATTCAGATAACCTGAATAAGTTGCCAAGGTGAAAGTTTTTTTGTGGATTCATCCCTCAAGTTCAGCTTTGTAGATTTTTCAAGTCACATCCATGTCATCAGTCCACAACAGCAAATACTTATATCTTGGGGATTGAGAAGAAGGGTTTAGGTATACCAAAATAGCCAAATATAATTTTTCATAGTTTTTTTTTTTTGTCCTTTTTATTTTTTTCCTGTAAGGAATACAAACATTTGGAAAAAATGTTGTTGTAGCTGGAAGATCTAAGAATGTTGGAATGCCTATTTCAATGCTTTTACACACTGATGGGGAGCATGAAAGGCCTGGAGGTAAGTTCATTAATGTTGTCTTAATGTTTCCGTTTGTGAAATCAGCGAAATAAAGCTCACCAGAGGACTCGAATAAAAAGGGAAAGCTTTTGTGTTTTGTACAGTATTTGCAACTGGAGCAAGGAAATAAATTTCCTAATACATTTCCTGACACATACTCAGGAGAGCACTTTCTGGACTTGACTTTTTCTGGTCTTATGTCATCATTTTGTCCTCCATTTGAAACACCTACTGTTTAAATGTGGTTAGCATTGAATTCTGAGGATATTGCCTGACGGTGTGGCCTGAAAGAACTGCAGACGTTCATGTGACGTTCGTACGAAGTAATATAACTATACGCCTTATCCTCATGCTTATGTAATGTTAATTTCAAGTTTTTCATACACATGATGTGCACACATAGATACACATACACACATACATAAAAATGCTACGTGATTCCTGTGTTGAGCTATATTAGTTAGGTGGTAATTATGAAAATATCCAAATGAGCAACAGCTTTTCCGTGTGACCTCTATGATATTATAAGTTGGCCTGGGGGATTTTTCTGCAGTGCTGTTTATATCCCCCTGGAAATTGAGGGTTGTAATGGAAATATTTTTAAGTAATTCTAATTACAGAAGCATGCATGTGCTCCTATAATTGTGCTGTAGAAAGAAAAACAAATATATTTTAAATAGAATACTGTCCTTCTGCAACTTCATTTTGATGTTAGAAACTGCCAAGGTGGTGTGCGCAAATGAGGTAAACATGAATGTTTAATCCCAGGCATATTTAATAGGAGCGGAGTGAAATCTGTTATTAGTATAATAAAACAGTAAAAGCTTCTTACTAATCATAGAGTTGGTTTTTCCATTCAGCCTCTGTGGGAAAGTTGCTATTTGAAACTTCTCTCAGTGTTTGAATTGTAATTACCATCAGTGCATAGTTCTGGTCTCATCCCCATTCCCATGAAAATTAGTAGCATTTCTGCCATTTGCTGCAAATACTGGGTTATATATTACTGGCAGTGCGGTTCAGTTTTTGAAATAGGCTTTAAACAACACAGAGTTATGCTGCAAACTACTTGCATGTTTCTCGGCTGGAATTGAGGAGACAGTGACCTGCGATTCTTTCAGCAACTTGTTACGAAACACGTAGTTGCATGGAAGTTTTTTAGCTGTAACTAAATACTGGTTTGTAACTTTGAGCTTTTGAGCTAGTTGGATCCGTGGCTCAGTGTTGCTCACTGGATTCTTGGGTTTGTAGCTCTTATTTGACTGCCTGGTAGTATGACTTGTTTTGGGGGGCTAGTCCATGCGTTTGTTGGCCTGCGAAAGAACTCCGATGTGCTTCACTGTCATCTGCCTACGTTCTGATTCCTGACATAACACGTTACTTCACTGGCAGCCCTGTTCACTGACATTGTCATTGGTGCTATGTATGTCAAGTATTCTATGTGGGACAGAAGAACGTTCAGATATTCCCTTACCGACAATGACACTGGAATCTAGATGTCGAAAGAGGTAACTCATCGCAGAAATGGATTTATTTTTCAGGTAGTGGTTTGGGGTTTTTTTCCAACCTGCTGAGTGGCAGTATACAGTGTAAAGCAGTTGGCAATGAGAAAACAAAGCAACATTTGTACTTTTTTCACAGTAAATTAGCGTTAAGTATGTATTTGTCATGTACACGGTGATAAATACTGTCGCAGTTGGGGTAGTCTAGCATAGCTTTCATTCCTGACTCGCAGATCGGGCTGTCCTTGAACGTCTGGTTGGTCTTTTGCAGTTCGCTTTATTTTCTGCTTCTGTTGTGAGCAACAAGAGGCTAGCCTGGACGGCGTGTGGAAGGGAAGGTAGGCTAGATGGTGGTTTCAACTTTACACCAGTGGATATCAAAATTTCTGGATACGTTGTGAGGAGCTGAAGGCAGTTGAGGTAAAGCTGAGACAGACAGTGAATGGGAATGCATAAAGATAAAATATGATGAGGTCAAGGAGGTGGAGCTAAAGGAAAGATTGGAAAAGTAAACGTTTTAAAATTTGTAGCTTAGATGGAATAATCCTTTCTCCCTGTTTTTTCAGTGGCTAATAGCAAGGCAAAATTTGTGCATTATGATCGAGACATCTGTCAGGAATGTCAAGATGAGGTAGCTTTAGCAAATCTGTTAAGTTTCTAGATGAAGTGGGACTGACAGTTGAAAATTACATGTCAGAGTTGCTAATTTTATTTCTTACCAAACAAAGGCAGGCTTTCTTCTTAAGCGCATGTTTAGAACAATTTATACTTGCCAACAGAAATTAAGTGGAAGCTTTTTAGTCTGCCTTTCTTTTTCCTTTTTTTTTTTTTTTTTAATTCAGGAGCTAGGGACCAGACAAGACCTACAGTTAAGCAGTGAAAAAGAACTTTCTCAGGTTAGCAGTCAGAATAGGGTTTTATCGGCAATTGGGATGATTTGTTTAGATATTTTTTTATTGAGAAGTGATGCAAGGGGGTGTGTGTGTGTGATGCTGGTTTTTTTCTTTGTTTTAGTTATAGGTATTAGTTGGGTTGGTTTTTTTACAGATAATGAATAAAATTGAAAAGGTGGGGTCTCTTCATCTGTGAGGTTTTGTATGTAGAAACCGTCATGTCCTGCAGGTGGCAGTATCTAATCAGAACGGAAAACTGTCTGAACCTTTACAAAACAAACTGTGTTTTGTGTGGGCAGGTCAGGAGACTGTCTCTATTTTATAATCTAGTGAATTAACTCAGTGATATTGTGCGGAATCTTAATTGCTAGTCATATTGCTCTTTAAGCAGAAATAGCAGCATAAAAATAGCTGTTTATTGTTTGTTAGGAGGTGATCACAAATAAATGGAAAACTTACCCTTTCTGAGGTGACTCTAAGTTTCTGCGCTGCCTTTCTGAAGGTAGGGGTTTTGAATGTTGCTTTTTTCTCCTTTCCTTTTTGGTAGTGAGAGCAATTGCTTGGTTTCAGGAGCTGACTACAGACACATTCCTCACTAAAATCGTAATGGTAAAATGGCACAGATTTTATTTCTCAGAAGGTGTGAATATTTGTAAGTTTGGATTTTCTCCATTGTTTGTTTCTCAGCCTCTTTCCTGAGTACAGGATAAGAGGTCAAAAGAGTCTCATTATGTATATATTTTTTGAAAGTAATGATTGTGATTTTGGGCAAGACATACTTCTTCTTTTGCTTATAATAGGTATAGGAAGAATCCTCTATTTTATTCAAGGCTTTCTTTTCAGAATCCTGCGATAAGTCTATTTGCCTTTCATGCGTGAAGGAGGGCCCTTCATAAAATCCCTGAGTTTTAGTGTGATTGGTAGAGCATTAGCCAAGAAAAGGTGAGAGTGTCACATTAAAGAATAGGCATGGTTCTTCTGGAGGGGTTTAAGTGATTTGTTATTACTATGTTTGGAGAATGAGGCCTCCAAAGAATGAAAACTCCGACCATCTATACGGCGTGTTTGCTGCTCCCTCAAAAGAGTATGCGCATGGCCTAAGTACAAACGAATCAGCAGCTGGAGTGATGCTGCTTTAGATTAGCAGAAAGAGGAGTATCAATGAGTAACACTTAGGTCCCGTTCCAATTGTTTTGTTTGTGTGAGTTATTATTTCATGATTCCAAAGGTATTCAAGGAAGAAAGCTGAAGGAATCTTGACATGCAGGCTTTATGTACTGGCTGGGACGTTGCTATCACAGGAAAGGTTACTGCAGAGATGTTTTTAAGACAATTAGCTGTGTAAGCTCCCGATGCACTTAAATTCATGGGAAGTTATAGAAAGTTGGTGAGAGACTTGTAACTTCTGGCAATTACCCTTATTTCATGGAATTGCGTAGGCACATTTGTACTCTTCTGTTCTCATTGTCTGAAGATGCCTTGATCTTCTCTTTGAGGAGACGATAGGCACTATAGAGACTGTAAGAGAAGAGGGATCAAAGATGAGGGGAAAGAGCAGAGAAGTCAGAGCGTGGACAGGTTGAAGATGAGATGCTTGAGGAAGAGGCTTAATGAGATTAGAGGTACAGATTAGATCAGTCAGACACATTCCAGAGGAAGCAGAAGTGGAAGTAACATCTGAGATGGCAAAAAGTTTTAGTTTAATGGTTCATAACGTGGCTTAGGAGTGGAGATGAGGGAATGTAACACCTGAACTCTTGCACGGTATAAATAGTTGACAGGGAGAATGTTGGGAGGAGTCGCCTTCTGATAGCTGTTATCTTTGCTGTTTTCTTGGGCAGTCCTTTAGGGATCACTACACTTGCTGTTGGAGGCAGTAGGAGACTTCAGTCCCTATCCCCATCACAATTCGTTTTGCGTATAGTGGTCTATCCTCAGTATCTCCATCAAACAGTGCAAGGTTTTTCATGTCTTACTAGGAGGGTTTATTTCTAGCTTATTGCCAAGCAACGTAGATACATGCAGGAGCAGGGCCCATATCTTTTGAGTTTACCCAGAAGGATGTGTGCTTCTATTTCTGATAACTTCAAACAATTCCCACTCTGGTGTGAAGTAAGGGTTCAGCTGTTTTTCTCTTATCGGGAGATCCAAGCGATGGTGAGACACCTGCAAAAATATGAGCACCTTGTTGTTCAGTCTTTTCCATTGCTGTTGTTGTACTTGAGCTACGTAAAATGATGACTCGGAATGCTTTGAGTGTGTGAAAAATATATGCGTTGGATCTATTGATCCCTTAAGTGGTTATGGTGATAAACCTTCTCAGACCAATCCAGTTGGAATTTTGCGAGTAGTGATGCTGCTGTTGATTGTGTTCAGGAATGTCTGTCCTTCATGAAACCTGATAACGTTCCAGTCAACAGAGGGATTTTGCTGCCTGCCCCTTGGTTAGCAGGGTTTCTAATCAAAGAAAGGCCTTGGAGGGTCCTTGTTGTCATGGCTACTAGACTCATTCCCATAGGGCAATCAGGCCCTACAAAGAGAAGACCTTCAGTTGTCACCTCCTGTTGTTGGCCAGATTATCAACCATGTTAATTCTTGGGGGGTGGGGGGGATATCAGTAAGAAATAGTGCCACTTCACTGAACTTGAATTACCAAGTATTCCTTGAGCACTCAAAATTACGGGCCAAAGACTGAACTTTGACTCGAGGGAAACACCATTATGAAGTTACGTCACAGGTACAGGGAAGGCTGTGGTCTTCCTTCCTGTCTATAAAACAGAATGTCAAGGGAAGCATCTAGGGAGCTTCAGGACAGATGAATGACAAACACGATTGAAGATAGGCATCCGAAGGTGGTGATCTTGTACTTGAAGCTTCAGTTTGCGACAAACAACCAAATCTTGTATCACACTATACAAATTGTGCTTAATAAGGTAGACATGGGATTCTATGCTGGCTTTGTTCTGTGTAATTGCACTAAACATAATGAAGCTTATCAAGGAATAAGTTAGTCCACAGTGTATAAATTCATTCATCCTGTGAGAATTGTTAAGAATAAACATTTTTTCATATGCGTTAACAAGTGTTGTGAATGTTCTACCTATGCTGAAATAAACGATGCATCTCAAAACAAATCTGATCGTGATCTGTACTGTTGTTAATATACCAAACTAAGTCCTTTGCACCCAGAAGTAAATGCTATATAGGCTTATGACAATTAATTTATAATCTCATTTCAGGTGATGCTACAGTGACCATTACTCACAGATACACACCAAAAGAGCAGCTCAAGATCCATACACAACTCGCTGACATTGTAATAGTAGCTGCAGGTAATACTAGTTGTTGTTAATACTCCTATCACAACGTTTAAAACCTAAAAAGTATTTCTGGTGTCTGTGTTGGTGGCACTTCTAGCTGCTTCACCAAATAATTGGTGCTCGTGCTTGCTGAGGGTGCTACAGTAAGTAGGATTTCTTGTGGTAAGAAAGGCAAGTGATTTGGCTCTTTGTTCTTGCCCTTCACATTTGCAGACTCACAAACTGTTTCTCGTCACATGCGACACCTTTCCCTTAGGGAGACTTTAGAGTGAACTCCAGATTGGGAACCAGTCAGTACGTAGTTTATACAGGTATAATTATGTAAATTAAAACATTCTCTGTGCAGTGCAAAAATCATGAGTCATTTAAATTTTGACAGAAGGGTTTCTGTAAATCAGCTGGAGGGTGCATTCATAAAACAATGGTATCCTTCCCTTGCTGTTAGACTTAAGGGCAACCTTGCCAAATTAACCAGTAGCTTTGATACATATGTTATTAATAGCTGAATTTTTATTTTATTTTATTTTTTTATAATTATTATGATAAGAGGAAGAGTATGGTAATTGCCTAGATGAAGGGGTCTGAAAGATCAGTGTCTATATTCTTAAAGCAGCGTACAGTGAAATACTTGCAGTTTGATTAATCTAGAACAAAGAAACAAGTAAAACTCTGCCTCCGAGCAACCTCTGTTTTCTTTGTTTATGGGTATTATAAATAGAAATATAAATTAATTTAAAAAAACAAACCCAAACAATCCAACTTAGTAAAAATTATGTTAAAATTCTGTGTACTCTCGTGGCTCAGGATATTCTCCTCCTCCTCGTACGATTTTGGAGGACTACAAACGAATAGTGTCTTTTCTCCTCCTTTCCTCCCTCTTCCTCATCCTCGAGATCGAAGTCTTGCTTACTTATTTTTTAATTGAAGACAGATAGGTACCTGTCTAAAGCTCATCTCTTCCTGTTCAAGTGAGATGTCCTTTGCTTCAGGGCTTAACTGCAGCATCTCTTTCTCATGCCCGGTCAGCAAGAAGAAATAGCTCAGTTGTCCCACGTGTGATTACTGAACTGTGGGCCTGCCCAAAATTCACACACTGTGAATGAAAAATGATAACGTGTTTGCTAACTGGAAATAAACTAGTCACTTTTCATCCAAATCGACTGCTTCCAGTTTAATCGTCACTTCTGATTTTTATGCTGAACATAGTTTGTCATCAGATATGCTTGTAGTTAAACAGTTCAGTAGCAATTCAGCCATGTTTGTTCTTCACATTATTTTCCTCGTGTCATTTGTAACAGGAGCATGATACAACATTCATTACACAATGTGAGATATACTTGGAATGGTGAAAAAACCAAGGGCTAGATTGTGCAAACAGTATGCAGCCCCGCCCCAGCGGATGCTCTGGGGAAGGTTGTACTTTAGAAAGGTGGAATCCCTCTGAGGTTCCCCTTGTTACTTGAGAACTGTGCACATTGTACCTTTGGGATCACGCGTTCCCCAGAAATGTGCAACCTGTTCAGTGAGTGTTGCAAAAAAGGTAATTTCTACCCTGCCAGGTAGAAACAGCTGCTGTGATAAGCCACTGTGCAAGATGTGCAAATGGAAACAGCTTTCTGTGTGTGTGTGCATACAAGAGAAAGATCCCTATTCTCATTCCCCTCTTCCCACGTAATACTTTTAGAAGAGCCTTCTGCATTCTGGCTCCTGGTTTGGTGGCTTGTTGCAGTGAGTCTGTTCATTCTGATGTGGTACCTCTGTCTCTGAGGAGTTTGCGGTTCACTTGCCTTCATGGTTTTCGTAATACTTCAAATCAGGTGCCTCTGGTTTTACTCCTGATTTTGAAACTCCAAATTTTTACTCCATCTTTTTAGGTTTTCTCTCACTTGCACCCAGCCTTGGGACCTCGCGGTTTATTCATTCCCTCTCATTCCTTCCCAAGTCCTTGCATCATAAGTTCCAACAATGCCGCTCTTGTCCAGCCTACCCCTCCCTAAAACCTGTGTCTCTGCTTCCAGGTGGAGCTTGCTAACCTCTTTAAATAACACGCAGCTTTTGCATTTCTGGCCAAAGCATAATGTTTCCTCCGAAGCACATGCAGCACTTTGCTTCCCACTGTAGCCTTTGCTATCTTTGCCAGGTATCCCTGCCTATACAGACATCCCACAGAGTCGTTCCTGTCTGCTATTGGCCCAGACCCGTAGTAGAAGTGGCTTGTATGGCCACCACAGTACTTCCAGGGCCGTGATGGAGGCAGTAGACAATCTTTGACTAGTTAACCTGCTGCTTCTGCTGTCTTCGCTTTCCAGTCTGCCTTGAGACAGAAGACTCATCTGCCTGCTAGGTTTGGAGAGGGGGTAAAGAGGAGAAGGACAAGGGTGCCAAATGCCAGGGGAAATTCTTCTGCGACTAGTCGCGCTGTCCCTCGGGGCATGATCTGTGGTCCTCTTGTGTAGGAATTGCTGATTGGTCAGACGCTTTTATTCAGGTAGTGGCTGGTTAGCTTTCTCAGGAGTAGGTGATTTTACACTCCTTGTGCTGAAGCTGGGATTAGGTAGGGCTTTGTTTCTTTTTTGTTTAAAATGTGATTCATCGTTTTCTACAAAAAGTACCGATGAAAGATTTTCCCACATTCTTCAGTCAGTGCATTTTAGGAATAGCTGCTCTAACGCTTATCTCTTCCTACTTGGTATGTAAAGTAGGCTTAAGTAAATAGATCTGCTCATTTGGTTTGGGGGTTAGTTTATTTGTTGCTATTAAGTATTTGGCCTATTATCAAACCATTTTACAAAGGGTGTAACTGTGCAGCTTCCGTTAATATGCTTCCATTCTTATCACACGCAGATCATTTACCCCCATAAGGCTGAGGCATTATCCAATTACCAGCCAGCTTGCAATTGATTGCATAAGAGTGCCATGAAGTAGACACAGCCAGATGTTATCAAATGGTATAGGGAAGAATTTGAGGTCTTGGCTTGCTCAACATTAGAAGCAGAGTTTCAAGCTTGTGTCCTATGGGGGAGTGAGAAATAGAGAGCAGAGGAGGTTCTTGTATTGCCTGTATCTAAATGACTAACTGGCTGGGATCCAGCAGTTTAAATGAAGCCAAAGCCCTTGTATACCAGCGCTTGCTTCCAGTAAAACTATGGTCTCAAACCATGTAGATTTGCTTCCTTTTCCTTTTTTTCTTCTTCCTACCTGAGAGAGAGTTGCTTTGGTGGGGAGAGGGGAGCTTAGGCTCCCCCTCTGGGGATACTCTATTACTAGGATGGACGTTCCTCACAGAACGTAGAACTGAGGGAATTGCTCAAGGAGCAAGGTGAATTGTAATTCTAAAGTTGGAATTTCGTGTTACTCGGAGTTGGAGGTTGCGCGGTAGGGAGGAAATTAAGGAGGTCGTTTCAAATGAATACAGAGAAAAGATTGCCGCTGTTGCCATTAAGGTATGATAGGCTAATGCAGATAATGTCTAAGGACCTGATATTCTTGGCTGTCTGATAGCATGCAGTGACTTTGGTCTCGGATACAGCTTTGCCTTAACATTCCAGGAGACGCTTCATTTGTTGTGACTGTCCAGGCATAAACTTTCAGATGTCTGGTCACAGATGATGATGCTGTTTGTAAAGCTGTGCTAGTATCTTTGTTCTAAGATGGCTTATCCTGCAATTAAAATTGTTTTTCGCAAAGTGGAATCCTACTGAACTGCTGTTCTTGAAAGGAAAGTCTTTTCTGTGCATGAAGTGGAGCTGTTGGCATGCCATGGAAGTCTTAGCTCTGGCTTCAGCGCACTGGGGACGCTAGGTGAGATCGATCTCCTCAACGTAGATGTGTGGTGCTACCTGCAGTTTGAAATCCCTTGCAGCGGCGATCTTTACAAAGTAGAAGACATTTAATGTCCGGGATTACTGCCGTAGCAAATGCTGGTTTTGCGCTCGCCCCACTCCCTCCCCCCACCTCTGCTTTAGTAGGACCCAGGTCAGATTTTGTGTGTGATTTAGTGTAATTTTTGTACTTCAGTTGTTTCAATACCTACATAACTGTTTTGGTGTCTGTTGCTATGTATATAGATAGCTTAGCTGTGCTGACTGGAAATGAACAGCCATTGACTCAGCTCTTTATCTGGAACCTGAAGTGACCTTTTAGGTTTTGTCAGTCCTCACTGTTGAACATCTTTGTGATGAATATCAAGATGCTTTACATTTAAATGTGCTGAAGAAATACAGTGCATGTGAAAGAGCTGAGGCGGCTTGTTGCAGCACTCTGTTTGAGCTGGAATTTCTTAATACCAAAAAAATCATACCCCAGGACACTATACAGATGTCATCCACTGAGAGATGGTGAAGATGTGTAGTGCTGAGGCCAGGCCCTCTTCGGTCAAACAGGGAGGTCTCCCATTTTGCTCGAAATAGCAGGACATGGTGTTTTGTAGAAGCTCTCCTGTGAGAGGTCAGTGTCAGGCACTGGGGTTACCAGTAACACCGTTAAAATTGCTTATAAGTCAAGTGCGTTTCTTGATCAATCCCATTGCATGACTTTTGGGTGGCTGTTGTGTTGTGGTTTTTTTCCCTTTTCCATAGTAGTAGGAGGAGCTACCATAGAAAAGCCTCAGCTGTCACAGATTTAGTTGCAGGCTGCCATCCTCCACCCTTGAACCAATTTTGGTAAATGTGTTTGCCAAGTGTCAATTATTTCGTTACCTAAGGAGTACAGGAGGCAAAGCAGTGTCTTCTGTGCAACGATAGCACTTGAATGTAGGAGGTCTTCCCACTTCCTCTTTGCTGTGTCTATGTGGAAATGATTTTTGATGCTTTGTTCCTTTTTTTCTGATGGCACTTGAAATCTAAGCTAATCTCTTCAAAGTTCTTTCCACGTTTGTGTCATCTGCACCTTGTGCCACTACTAAATAATAAGTGTTCTCTACCATTGTGCTAGTGACGTAATAAACAAACACCTGGCTCTTGCCGTACTCCGTCTGCACACGCTTTCATTTTCATCACGTACCTTTGGAGCCTCTTACCTGGGTACAATTACCCAACTGGTTTTCTATTGAGTATGTTTTTCTTGCTTGCTTATGAGAAGATCAGGTGGAGAAAGTTTTACTTGAAAGGCACTTGCTTCTCTCGTACAGATTGAGCTGATGCTGTTCATTATGGGTAAATCTGAGCTGGCCATTTTATATTTCTTGTTGTCTATCTGTTGCTTATAAATGACAGGAATCAAAAATAAGAGTGCGGGATAGATCAGATTCTCTCACTGTGCCAGCTTTTTTTTTTTTGTAGCAGTGCTATTTCATGTTGTTTATGTTCATTATTTAAGTAACTGCTTGAAATGTCATGCAGCTAACAAGTAAAGTATATGGGAAATCAGAGGTCAAGAGTAACACAAATCCAATACAAATATTAAAAAGGCAGAGATCAAAGAAAATGCAGTGCAGGTAACATAAACGGCTTGTTTCAGCAGTTGACAACACTTCTTGATCAGGAGACCTCTGAGAATACTAACAGTTTTTGTGGTTCACAGGGCATCTTTATCGTCCGGCCTTTCTTTGGAAATGTTATGAAAGGGACTTACTGCCACAAACCAGCAAGTACTTCCATCATTAAGATCGTGTTGACTATGTTTGTGACCGCAGGTTTAGCTGAGAATATTTACTCAAAAAGAAGAAATATCACGTTTTCTTCTCGTGATTACAAACCGTGTGAAACTAGGAATAATCGTTTCCCGTGTGTGGTGTATCAAGAAAAATTCAAGTGAAAGAATTATCTTCTTTTTTTGTGCATACATACACCTACTTGCGCACTTTTTGATGTAATTTGAAACCGATGACCTAAGACTGCCTGGCCGTGTTAATCAATTCTATCTTGATGATTCCAGGTATCCCAAAGTTGATTACAACTGATATGGTAAAAGAAGGTGCAGCTGTGATTGATGTAGGCATCAACCATATTCATGACCCTCTTACAGGAAAGACCAAATTAGTTGGGGATGTGGACTTTGAAGGTCAGTGAAACACTCTCTATATGAACGTGTTAGATAAGTATATTAAGTTTGTGGGATTCATTCATGATAAATACTTGGAATAGCCAGTGTCTCAAATGAGATAACACTTGCAGGATTTTTCCTAGTTTTCTTACTTAAATAAGAAAACAAAGTATATGTTCATATATCTGCTCTTAAGAAATGGTATGTTATTGAAGAGAGGAAGTGTTACTTTCAATTACGCATACCGGCAACCTTTAAGAGATGCAGATGAGCTTTTAGGGCAATGAGGTGGCAGAAGACGCTTGTCTCCAGGTTTCTTTAATCCTTTGTGAGTCTGTGAAGTGTTTCGAGAGTAAGCAATAAAAACAGTTTCTGGTCTTTCACAAGGATAGGGTCTCCCGCTGTTCATAGCAAATATTATTATGCCACAGCTTCTCAAGCCTCCTTTTACACTCTCACTCAACACTTGTATGCGAAAGATGTTAATTCTGCTTTAGAAGTATCCTTTATGCTAAGGTTTAATGTGGGTTCATCCTAAGCTGTTGAAAGTCTTGGTCCAGGCAAGCCTAACAGATAAAAATTCATGTTACATATTGATCTTTTTATGTTTAATGTGTTGCAGAGCAAGTTCACAATGTAACTTGATTAAATATCTCTGCTCTGGAGGAGCTCCAGACTGGAATAGCAGGATTGTTGCAGTTGAAAATTAAAGCTTATTGGCAGAGTTGAGTGTGGGAAGCTTAGACAGCATTTCCCCACATTATTAATGGTTCTCAACAGTTCCTTATTTTGATAAGTATGAAAATCACCCACAGGTTTTTTTCACGGTTATTAACATCTCGGCTGGCATAATGTCTCAAAGCTTAATTATATTCAGAATGTTTCTAGCCAGCTGTATGTATTTGTAATTACATCACTCCCTTAGTTCCTGCTTCTTTTACTTATCATACATGATACCTGTCTGTTAAAGTCAATGAAATCACCCGCACGAGTGTAGCTAAGCGATTGTCACGGCAGGCATTTGGAAATGTATAACTATGTGTACGAGAGAGCTCCAGTAGAAAAATACTTTGAGAATAATTTGAATTGTTTTGTTTTGTTTTGTTATTCTGCTTGTACTATCACAAGTAAAAGGTTTTATTTTCTGTTTTCAGAATGGAACTAAAATACAGAGAGTTTTCGGGATTTTTTGTTTGCTTTAGCAGCTATGGGAGGAAAAAACCTATAACTTTGAGAAAGGTAGAATTGTATCCTTGTTTGTTTTTCTTTAAATGAGAGACCTTCTGAATGTAATATAGGTGTAGATTCAATGGCAAGGCCGTGATTCAGAGTTTCAGCAATGCACTGTATATGTCTCATCATGTCTGCTGTGGGTTGTTCTCAGGATTTTACCTGGGGGGAGGGAAGATCCAAAAAAGAGGGAGGAACTTCAACTTGGATTATGCCACTATAGTTGCAAGTAGCATTTCACTGTACATTGCCAAAGGGAAATTGTTGTTGGTTCATTGGTATCGGTGAAAGTTTCACTAAATCTCTAACAACAAAAAAGCCCATCCCAGTGTATACAGTTCTAAATACTATAAAGTAAATCACCCTTGCTGAGTATTGGATTTAGCAGTCAGGAAATGGAACATGCTAGTGTATTCAGGTAGCAAATAATTTCATCCTTTTCCTCCCTTTGATCACTTGACTGAATTTATATTTAAGCCCAAGCGAAAATTATTTTTGCAGGTTAAAACTAGGTACATAAATGGCTGGCGTGGCGTGCTGCACCTGTTTAACATCCTGTAGCCCACCGATATCTATTGTCTCATCATCCACTTGAAGTAGAAAAATATGGCTGTGGGGAGAGCAGATATTTAACTGGGAAATCAGAGGTTAAATTTGATTTTTAAGAAATAGATGGAAATAGCTTACTTCACCAGGTCATCTGACTGAAAATCTCCCATAGTGGGAATTAAGTTTATTAGATGGGTGGAAACTGTTTTGATTCAGTTGTCATATCCTAGCAATACTTGGATGCCATCCTCTAATCTCTAGGGGGTAGGTTGGACGCTAAAGTTTATTTTTATCTCTTTGACAAAAAAAGGATGCCATTTCAAAATTGTTTTTAATGTTGTTCATTATGGAATCCAATGTAAGAAATGCCTGGAGGAAAAAATTCCTACCACAGGCCAGGAGAATTTGATAGCTGCTGAAAAAATGGGTTTTGAAGTTTTGAAATCTTTTCTAAAGTCTGAATTCGTTTGAGTCATGTCCGCCTCCGCTGCAGGCAGCAGAGTTGCATGCAGCCACCCGCAGCCAGAGACCTTGCCTTTGACAGCGCTTCCCACAGTGGGCTGAGGACTGACCACCGGTACTGCGTGTGTACACACTCTCAAGCCAAGGAGTGCACTTTGGCTGTCCTTTAAACTCCAGTAGATGAGGAGGAGCAACAAGATTGTTTAGTTTACTTAAAAAATTTCACAGTATGAGACTTGTGCATATCACTATTGCAGCTGCTAATATGGCTGGCTTGGTAGTGATGGCATCGGGGTACCTCTGCGCTTGTCAGGCTTAACTATTTATTTTGGGCAAAAATCCCAGACTGTATTATCGAGTGTCTTTAAAGAGTATTCGTGATTGCCTCCATCCCCATGTGTCCTCTTTATTTTGACATTCCAAACTGTGTCCGTGTCAAAAAAGGGATTTTTTTTTTTATTTTTTTAATTTTTTTTGTCCAGGATAGTTTATTGTGCAGTTCCATGGTTTCTAAAAGAACAAGACAGGAAAACATTGTGCACGTGGAGGTCAAGTGTGAAGCGTTAAGGTACCTAGACTGATCTTGCTAGGACATCTTAAACTGCGTATGCATCTCTCCATATATCACCAGCATATCACATTCAGCGTACCCTTATTTATGCTAAAAATTTGTCAAAATATATGGTCCAGGAAGGGGGTTTTGTAGCTTCTGGGAACCACAAGAAGGAGGATGAAGTGACAGGGTGGAGGAGAAGCAGTGGTACCCTTAGATTATCGCCACCGCCATTTAGGTTGCTTTCAGGGCGCGAGTTTCAGTCACAGAAAGGGAGACGTTTCTATGAACAGGGTAATGCATGTGTGGGTGTACTTGGCCCTGTTTTATAGGGCTTTTATTGCCACAGCAATAATGCTAAGGGAGGAGGAGGTCTGCGAGGACCAGGAACACGAAATAAAGCAACAACTTATACAGAGCATTAAACTGGTACAGCTTTTTTTGGGTGGAGCACCATTTCCAGGAGTGACTGGTAGAGCAGGGTGGTAACACGTTAATGTGGTAGCTAACCTTTGGAACTAGAACTGGAAATGCCCGTGAAACCAAAGTGTACAGAACTCAGATGATTCTTCCCATATCTTTGACGAGCAGGTGGTAGTGCTGGTTTTAGAGTTTTATTGGCTGCCTATATCGAAAAGAAATCCTTTACGTAAGACCTTCATAGATGATACAGTTGCTATATCAGTGGAGCGCTTAATAAATGAAGACTTGTTCTCCCCACTCATCTGTCTCGCACAGCCTAGGCGATGTAAAAGAAATTCTGGAAATGGGTGCTACCGGGAGCAGGGAGGGGTTTCTACTCCCTATTTCTGAAAAGCAGAAAAGGCTGCCTCAAAGCGATCGATATGGTGAAGGGTGATGGGCGTATAGTGTGAATTTCCTTTGAATGAACAATATTTGTACATGGCGAATGCAGGGAAACAAGGGAAATGGAATGTTGAATACCACTGAGGTGGAGAATGGGCCAGATTGACATATCGCTTCTGGATAGACCGAGTGTACCAAAAAGAAGGAATCAGTTGAATGAAAACCAGGGAAATGTATCCTGTCCTCATCACCTACAGGACTAATGACTACAAAGTAATTGGGCAGGTTGACAAGTTTCTTGGAATTTGTTTGTGTACTTCAAGTGATTCACCACAATAATCTTCGAATCCAATTTCTTAATGGAAATGGTGTATCTTAACTACCGTTTGTGGGAAACCCAGGCTTTGTGGCAGCAGTCGCTTCTGACGGTTGTTTGCTGACGCTTTGCATTCTTAGTGTTACCTTCCAGACTGTAGGCTTCTCTTTAGTTTATTGAATCTCTTCCAAATTATCTCTCTGCATCTTTTCCAAACAGCTGTCATGAAAAAAGAACATGGACGTTAGTGCTACTTTTGCTATAGCTTTTGTTAGTTAATTTCTCAGTTGATTTAGAAGCCCTGGCGTTCGCTTTGCAATTAATGAAAGTCCAGTCTGTGTAATCTTGTCACCATATTGCTGCTCTGCAAAAATCAGGGGAGGCATTGCCTGTTGTTACGCTCTACTAGTGCAAGACATAAATAAGAATGTTAGCATTAGGCGGTGACCGCCAGGAGGCCAGATTGACTGATTGCTAACTGGTGGCAGTAAGCTGCTGGACGGCCAAGTCTAGGTAATCCTCTGCAGAAGAGTGTGTCGTGCAGAGGTGTAAGTAAGTCATCTTTGATATCTTGCGTTTCTGCTGCCGCTGCTTATTATGCCAAGGCTACTGTGATATCCCATCCACCTGTCTGCGCTGATTAGCTGAATGCAAAGAAACTGTTGTGCATAATTATATGCTGGATTTTTCTGCCTCAGATGCCTCTGTTGCTTGGCTTTTGGAGGTACTGGAGGAGCAAAGATGTATCCACTATAAGAATTACAGCACTGGGCCATAATTCCTTGGTTTTCCTTTATATTGCTGATAAAATAGCTGCAGGAAGAGAAAAAAAGGATAACATCAAAAAGAAGGAACTGTGAGAAATGGAGTAGATGCTTGCTCGTCGGTACCCCGCAGTGTGTAGCGAGAAGAATCCTAGAATTTGCGGAGCAGAAGATGGGGTATCTACTGTCATTGCTGAGCACGTGATTCGCACTTGTGCAGTGCTGCAGGGATGCAGTGATCCAGAGTTGCTTTACAGGGACTAATAAAGCTGTGTGGAAACCGTGCTTAGGCAGGAATTACTCTGCATCACTTAATGCAGATGCACAAGACCCAGAACCGCCTTCAGGTTGAGACTTGCCCACGGTTTGTGTGATTAACCCTATTAGGTGTCTGATGTCCTTAGCTTTAAAGGAACCTAGGAATGAAGGGCTGTTTCCAAAGCAGTGGGTCCTGTTTTTCAAGGAAACAATCTACATTTCATTTCTTCTGAAGAATCAAAGGAAGATTTTAAGGTTCTACAGAAACTGCAAAATAGCAGCTCCTCCCCCATAGGCACCTAATTTGTATACCAACATTTTCCAGATTGGCAGAGAAATGCCTGAGAGAAGAGCATGCATCTCGAGAAAGCAGAGTTAAAGCTAGGGACAAAGTTACAGAGCAGCTGAGAAGCAGAAACAAGACCTTCTGGAGGAACCGACAGCGCAGCGTCTTACTTGCTGACGTGAGTTCGGTCACACTGAAGCTGTGCTTTGGCCTACTGCACTTGACGAGGAAAGGAAAATCTATTTACATTTTTGAGGGCCAGGTTACTTTTCCCCCTTTGGTTGCTGGTATTCATCTTAGAAAATTGCATTCACCATTATCTGTATTTACTCTTACCGTTGGAAACTTATCAGATGGTAGTTTCCCCACCATAGACACCTGGTGTGCATTTAAAAGTCTGGATCAGCTTTTGTGAATAATCTCTCCGGGTGGTTTTATGCTAACTGATACAAAATACGTCTTCTGCCACACTGACCCACAGGGATTTCCATAATGATAGAGTATGGGTAGAGAAATTCCCCAACAACTTGTGAAAACAGTGTACTGTGTGTTTACTGCCGAGTACGGTTACTAACACTAGAGGCAATGAATGTTGTACATGATATTCATGAGAAGGCTTTCTTTAGGTAAAGCATGGTCCGGTTGTGGGTTGTGCCTCTTTGTAAGTAAGATAGGAATAGTTTGAATAATACCACAAAAAAAAGGTATGTAACGTTGCCTTGGAAACAAACTTATTTCAATTTTAAAATGCCTAAACTATTTTCTGTGTTAATTACTGTGTTAACTTCACATGTGGGTATATTTCAATAATTATGACACTAATCTGGGAAATTTGTAGTAACTGTGTTAACCATAAACACCAATCTCAAGTGGTAGGTAGTTCAAAATAGTGTAACTATTAAAAAGATTAATTATTTGTGTTTGGGAAAATGAAGAATAACTGTCACATGAGAATATTAATTCGTTACAATTTACATGTAAAAAAAAAAAATGCATTGCAATGTGTCTACCTTTCCCAATATTTTAACAGCGTGTCTGGTGGTACCAGTCAACTGAGTAATTAAAACTCTCCCCGTTGTAATCACCATCTGTCCTAAGTGAGGTTTAATCTTCCGTTCTTTAGTTCAGCGATATACTCACCGTTACGATTGGCAAAGGCTTTTGTTACATCCCTGCCTTGGGGAGTTCAGACAGTGGGGTTTTATTTCATTTACTAATCTAATCTACTTAAATCTAATAGATATTCTGTCAAAAAAAAACAAAACAAAACAACCAAACAAAACCCAGCTTTTCAAGTCGCTTTTGATATTTGGTTTTGTGTGACCTTGTTACTCTCGGCAGTGAAGTACCACATACATTCAAGATGAATACACATAAAGCAGAGGCAAGTCATCTTGTTTGTTCCGAAATCAAGGTGCCTAGTTGGCCATCCATTGCTCTCTTCTCAGAGCCAGGTATAGATTCTATTCTGTAGTGACTTCGGTGGAAATGTATGTGCTTGTGTCAGAATTATGCTTCCTCGGTTTTCTCCTGTGTGTGCGTGTGTGCTTTTTTAAAAACAATGCTTTTAAAAGCAGGGATGAGTTTCTAAGAAATTATTTCTAAGCAAGCAAAAAAACCCCAAACTAACAAACGAAAAACCTCTCACGGTGGCACTTGAGAACCTCTGTAGTAATCAGGTTAGTAATGTGCCATTTGGACTAACCATTATTAGCAAATAACTGCTCATTACAGTTTGTCATGCAATGAATTCCCAGCCAGCTGCATGTAATTCCTTTGCAAGTAACCTGCAATTCCAGTTGATTGCATTTTGCAACAGTAGATAAGAATATCAAGTCAGGATTTATTGCTACGTTATATTAATTGCTTGTACGAAGAGGTTAACTTGACAGGTGTTAACCTAAATGCTTAAAAAAAAAATATCCGTATGTATTTACCTCTTAACACAAGCGTTCAAGGTGTCTCCTAACTTTGGATAGTCTGACGTGGTTTGTGGTTAGAGGTAAGTCAGCTGTAAGAGTTTCCTTTCTGCTTGAGACTTCGGAAAGATGTGCGCCTCCAAATCCCAGTTCAGTATGGGCAACCTAGTAACACTGGTTCTGGGAGGGGGGGGAGGGGAAGTCTTCTCTGGAGGAGTTGAGCATTTATGGCTGAAGCTGCAATGGGAATTTTGCTGCTAGAACGTGTTTCACCTTGAAGACAATTCCCATTTTTGTTCTTGGTCCATATTGTGAGGTAGAAAAACAAATCTGCCAGGAAACTGTACTTTCTCCCTCTGCGGTTTCCTTAAGTTCCCTTTTCTGATTGTAGAATATCTTTGTTAGAAGCTGCAGGCCAGAGTGGGAAAACGAGGCTTGATAGGTGACGTAGCTGCTGCTAGTGCTCTTCTATCGATTTTGATGGTTCCAGCAGGTTCCTGCTTTGTGTGCTGCTCCTCAGGAACACACACAGTTAGGGGCGGAGGGGGGCTGTCATCTCCTTACCTGCAGAATGAGATCCCCAGTTTCCATAGCTCTTCTGGATACTGAAGGTGCAGTATCACAGTTGGCATGTGGTGGGCCAAGTCCGTCCTGTGCTCTTGTCACCCAGGTGTTCCTGGGCCAGCTGGTCAGGTGCCTCGAGCGGTCGAAAACTGCCCCTTACCAAAAAAATTTGGCAGGAAAATTTGACAAGATCGACTTTCCATCTGTCTGACCACAGTCTGCATGAATGTGTGTTGCTCCCCTGAGGAAAGGGCAGCCTGCTGCAGGTAGATCAGCTCAAACAGGTTGTGAAACCGTGCCCCAGAACTAGCCCCTGGGTAATAATATTCAGATGAAGAAAACTACCTTGCAGCCCCAGTCCTGACTGTATCCTGTCACTGCCGTGACTTCTGCCTTAACTTTTCCCATATTCTTCAACACTTGTCAAGTCACAGTCCTTTATGCTCGTTGCCAGTTAGGTGTATGTGGGCAAATGAAGGAAAAAAAAAGGTTTTGGAAACATTCTTAGTCAATACCTTTTTCTTTTTTCTCTTAGAAGTGAAGAAGAAGGCTGGCTTTATCACTCCAGTGCCAGGAGGGGTAGGACCTATGACTGTTGCAATGCTTCTGAAGAACACTCTCATAGTTGCTAAAAAGCTCATTTACTAGAGCAAGCGGGCTACCTTGGAAGAAGAATCCAAGTTGTTCTATTTATTGATACACAAAACATTTATTTTTTACTACAAAGATATTTATTTCTACATTGTATTTATTTTTTCATGTGAAGTACGCTAAACCTGATGGTTTACAAAATGTTTAAATACTTTGTGTTACCTCCTACTGACTTACTGTGAGCAAAAATGAATTGGAGAATGCAGCCTGTGCAGATTTGTTGGTGATGGTCAATTACGTGCGTGAAAACAAAGAACAAAGCATGAATTACAAATACACTTGTGTATCTAGGGATGGGGTGCAATTACCAAGATCTTTGAAGCATATCTTTCAAACAGTGTAAGAACTAAGTTTCATCATGCTAGATATCTTTTAAAAATATGGTTTGGGTTCTGAGGTGGTGAAGCACTCTGAGTGTAGTTTGAAGTCTTGAATTTATTTTTTTCTGTAAACACTTAGATAGAGCAGCAAAAATGATGCATCTGAAAGGAGTGAAAGACTGAAATTTTTGTTTGAGCTGCCAGGCAGTAATGCTGATGTGAATGCAGATGTTCAGTATGTGGTTTAAAGTAGTCATGTCAACTTCAACACTGGTGAAATTCTGACCTTAAGCATATGCAAGAGGTATGCATGAATAAGTAACTAGAATTGAGGCCAGGAATTCTTTTCTTTCCATGTCTGGATTTGTTTGACCAAATGTTTTGGTACATAATACCCTCATCCCACAAAAAAACCAAACAAAAAAAAAAAAACACCACCCTGAATAGATGACTGGGCTGGATTGGACTTTAATTAGGTAGAATGTAGTGAAAGCTACTATGTATGTACAGTATATATAATGGGGGGCAGGGAGGAGAGAAGGAAAAGTAATCCCTGAAGAGAAAATTTATCCCTGATGAAATATTTGTGTTGGAATTTTAAGCCATTTAATTATTGTCTTTATTTCTGAGACAGCATGAAGGGTTTTTTAGTTTTAGTCCATGATGTAAGGCTCAGCCCTGTGAATCCTTGGCTACAATGTTTTGCTGCTTAGAGAGGACTATGTGGGATAATAAGATCAGTATATTTCTATTCTCAAAACTTCTAGTTCCAAAGATGGATCTAGAATAATCTCATGCAATGCAAAAGCTGGAGTGGAGTTACTGCTGAGATGCCAGTTGAACTGAGTGTGTGCACTATTGACACGAAGAGCCTACCCCTATTCCCACTGAAGTCAGTGGGAGCCAGTTTGGACTTTTATCTTCTTGTTTTTATCTTAGTCGCGATAACTTTAATTTATTTCCATCAAGAGCCTTAGGTGTTTGTCAGTAGACTATAGGTAACTTGAAAGGCGAAGAAAAAAACATTGTGGGCAAATGTTACTGCCATTAAACAAAAAAATATGCTTACTGTAATAAAAGAAGCAAGATGGAGCATCACTTCTCTGCTGATTGTTCTTGTGATGGGCTTTCTGAAAGTTTTGTTTCATGTAGTGTTTGGGGAAGAGGTTGCCAGAATCATTACTAAATACATAGTGCCAATAGTGCAGACGTGTCCTTAACAGTTTAAATTTAAGCGGCAGTATGAATATTAAGAGGTTCAAGGTGCCTGTGGACATGATGCTTAGACTGGTCAACCCATCCTTGACTAAGATGGAATAAAACTTTTTCACTGTTACGTTAGCCGTGATGAAAAAATTTAATAAGGTTTGGGGGTGGTTGCATGTTTTGGTTTTTTTATCCGTGTGTGAAGAGTGGGGTGAATAGAGGTCATTTGCATGTTCAGTCATTACTTTCTTTCATCTGTTTACATGGCTCTTCTAGAGTTACGTTTGTTTTCTTTGATTTAACTAAAATCATATCTGCAGTTTTTGGCAGAATAACAACTTCTGGCTTTTTGCTTACATCACTTGAGCGAGTCTGCCTCTTTCATGTCCTACAAACCGTTAAGATTTTTCTCTTTTCAGCTATGGTGGATGGGCTAGCATTACACAAAAGCCAGTGAGACTGAGGTTTCACTCAACAGCATGCTATTTTCAGAGCTGCCAGACACATCTGGGAGTGTGTTCTCCACTGGGAGAACATCCAGAAGGAGCATCCAGAGGGAAGGGCCTATTACCAACCCAAAAAGCATGCTCGTGTGCCAGACCTGGTCAAGTCTGGTCCGAGCACGCACGCCCTGTGGCGGACAGAGGCCCAGCCTTACCCACTGAAGCTTTTTCACAGGGCTACCGCACCCAGCTGTATTGCCTCATGATGAAGCCACTGCTCGGATTCAAGCCGGATTAAGCTCCCATTGTGTAGATGAGTGTTGAAAGCAAAGCTGGGGAGACTTAGCCCTGCTCGGCACTGATGGCAGAGGTTATCCAGGTAGGCATAAACGCTCCTGTCTATCCGGGCAGCGCGCAAGCTGCACTCGATCACTGTGCAGGCATGCAGCAATTCTGGATAGCGAAGGAAAGGAAAAGCCTCCTGGAATGCAGTGCATGAGCAGGAGAACACATAATTAAAATGTGCATAACTAGCTTGAATTTTTTCCTTAGCATGTGAAGTGGTTAGACTTAATCCTACAGGTCATTGAGGAAAGTGCAGCGTAGAGGGAGAACTTGAGCTGACCGGAGTTAATAGAGCATTTATCGGATTTTTGGTTTTAAAATATGAAAATTGTGAAATGTTTTTGTTGCTTGGAGCTCAGTTGAGAAAGCAAAAGTTGTTGCTGGGGTGAAGTGTGTAGCTGTCCTTCGATGAGAGTCAGGTTGTTGATGTGTGCTTACATTACTGAACTGGGCCTTTCTGATGACCTGCTCCAGTATGTCTGGCTACGTAAGTACCCTTCGGAGAGACCAGTCCTACTTGTTCCAAGCTGCCTGTGACCAGGGAAGCTGGACAGCGTTTGGGGCTGTGGAAAGTGTTTTTGTGTAAGAAACGTGGAGGTCTTAGAGACCTACAAACAGTTTACGTAAAAGGTATGATTGTTCTCATTAGGCATACCCACTTCCTTGAAAAGGTAGAGATGGGCTTCGATGGCAGTATAGTAGTGGGAATGAGGGGATCGTCTTATGTATAGGAGGTAACAGCTTACCTGCTCTTTCAGTCTATCTTTTCCCGGCCCTTGTGCTTTGCTAGCTTTCGACGCACAGCCACGCGTAGCTCCAGCCAGCAGTCCCCGGCCTTGCGCAGGGTTGGTGGCCTGCCCTACAGCAGAGTGTTGTGCACACGGGAAGGCTGAGTGCAGAGTGATTAGCATGCCCCTCGGGCTCGCCAGAGCCTGTGATCAAAGGCCTCTTGCTGGCAGCCACCGATGGAGAACATGGCCCATTATCTTTGTATCTGATCACTTCCTAATCTCGGCACTAGCAGTTCTCGAAGTTCCTCTTCTGGATGGCAGGGAACTGAGGTACACGGAGGACTGAGGAAGGAACACGAGCAAAACAGGAGCTGGTCCCTGGACCCTGCGCTCCAGAGCAGCATCCTGAACGCTGCTTATCCTGCTGGAATTAATGCAAGAGCTACATTCCTAAGCGAAAGCAAGATCACGTTTTTCACAATACGTCATTTTTTGTTTTGCTTGCCTCTGTTTTGCTGTATTTCATTTATCTGCTTTGGCAGATACCAGGTCTCTCTTTAAAACTGTATCTTTGCATGCACAATTATGCCCACAGGTAATAGGAAACCAGGGTTTCAAAAGAAAACCTGATCCCATTGCTAGATAATAGCAGTTTCCTAAATAAATGTGTGGTTGCCCCGGGGGTTGAGGTTGTTGCCAGATGCACCTTTTTTTGATTGGAGAGAACAGCAGATGACGCTTCATGGCATATAAGTGCAAGAGAAAACAGAGGAGCACAGATAAGCAGAGCAAGCGAGCCATCTGGAAAGAAGAGTTGAGAAGGTGTTAAAGCAGCTGCTTGCCATGGCATTTGGAATGCTAATCTATATTTTGCTGAAAGGTACGTTTCGAGGAGGCTTTTCCATGGGGTAAGGTACAAGGCTTTGTTGAACGACAGTTGGCTCTTTCTGAAATAAGCAGTAAGGGTGGGAAGCATGCAAAGACATTGTGAAGCAGAATTACTTTAGCCATTTTAAACCCGGATGAAATTTTAACTGATAGGGTATAATATAGACTCTGAAAAGAAGCTACTTTGAGTGGTAAATAGGTGTAACATAGTAGTGTATTACAGGGAGCTCTGTCGTAAATTGCATGAGATAATAGAATGGAGAACAGAATGGATGTGTATTTTGGAAATTTGCGATTTGTTTCCCCACACTCATAATTATGCTGCAGCAAATGGAAGTTTGAGACAAGAATGTTTTAAATGAATTGTTACTGTATTGCTGCATTGTATCAGAATTGTATTAAGTGGGTACGTGCTTTTTGGATGAAATAAACCTTGAATAGATATACTGAGTTTTTCTGTTACAGTAAGCATCTATTTGCATTACACAGCAATGGGGGCACTGAGTGAAGAGTCAGCTTTTACTGTTTCATCCCTCAGCACAGACTTGTGGAATAATTGGACAAAAAACAACGCTGAAGGTATTTCTTTTTTGTTCTGTTTGTCTATATTAATCTGTCATTTCAAACCAAACCAAAACAAAAAAAACCCATAGAAACAAAACAGAAAAACCCCAACAAAATCTATTATGATAATAACTGCTGTAATGCTCCTGTCACTTGGGCGCTACTGAATTTTGTGTGTTTCATTTGTGAGATGAGCTGCTTTCTTCATGGAGGCTTAAAAACCTCTCTACAGTAGTAGCTGCCACTCAGCTGGGGTAGGCTCAGCGTTGACCAGCTAAAGGATGGTTGATCCAAAGTCAGTTATAATTTGAAGAAGATATTTCAAGGCTAATTGGGTTGGATGGCCTGCGTTTCTGATGGCCGTTTCTGTTTTAACTAGTGCTTGGTTTCTAACTGTCTTCAGTGCGAATCTTTATGCACACAAGAGAGAATGCAGCAAGTGTAACTTTAAGTGATGCCTCTCATTACTCAGTAGTTTCTTTCTTTGTTGCAGTTTTGCTTTCGGCTATCGCAGCTCCCACAGCATTTTTCAGAGTGCTAGCTCTCTCTTTTCTTTCTTTTTCTTTTCTGACTGAAATGTGAACTCAAGCTATTTACCTGCCAACATCTGAGACCAGAGCGCTGTGTTTATCCTGCAAGCTGCATTCTTGATGTTACTTCAGGTGCTAATGATGTCATTACTTTTGGAGAACTGTGCGATCTGGAACTGAGGTTTTGGCAGGTCAGTAAAGGAGGAAAGGATTTTAACCGTGATACTTATTAATGTCTTTGTACTTTAAAAAGAACATAAACATGCATACAAATCAACTTTTGTTAATTTTAAGTCACCACAGGGTGTCTTACAAGCTTTTTTTTCAGTCGATCCACAAGCTTTTTATTTTTCTCATAACGAGTCAAACCTCTCTTTTTTTTGTCTGATTTCTCCTAGTGGTACAGTGTTATAGATAGATATATATTCATCCATACATATACTAATATGTGGGTTTTGTATATATGTATGTAAAACATACATGATATGTGTACACACAAACATATATATGTGAAGTCAAGATGATGTTTGTTTTTGACTGTAGTAGTTTTATCCATCAGTGCAGCGCTGTGGTCTGGCTTAATGGATTTGTCTGTGACACGATTCTTCCAGAGTTGCGTACAGCAAACAGGACTATAATGAAGTAGAAATAGGTAGTGACTTGTTAAGTACCCTGTTTGTAATATTTCCAGAAAGCAGGAGTTACGGGTCATGGTTTAACAAATAAGAGGCTTATTTACAGGGTCACAGTCACGTCTGTAATTGTCTCCTCTACCTTGGTGTTCGCTGTGGCTGTGCAAGTCAACTAGGTACCAGCGCTTTTAGTTGGGAGCGTGTCCCCCTCAAAGGCAGAAGCAAATTCACAAACATACAAGCACACTTTACACAGGTAATTAGAAGTGGTGGACCTTTTATGGAGCCACTGGGAAGTTAGAAAACAGCATTTCCAGAAAGAAGATTGAAAAGAAATGCTTAAAATGTCACCAATGAAACTGGCTGTATCTCTTGGAAGTTGTCCTGTAGCTCCTAGTCCTCTTCAAGTTAAGTTTATAGTAAGCTTTATAACCAAGGTTCAGTAATACTGAATCTTAAGAAAATGAATTCCTGGTTAAATATCACTGGAGGAAGTGGCGGTTTGGTGTGGGATTGCAAGTCCTCTGGGGTCTGAGGTGCGGTTTTTGGAAAACCATTAATTTCTGCTCAATCAATTTGCCTCTTATTTACAAGATCATGTCCTGTTCCCTTATTTTATGTTACTTAGGCTTTACTTGTCACCAGTGCTGGGGCTGGGCAGTGTTAGGGTCGGTGATGAGTTGGGGGGGAAAGGAAAGGTAATGGAGAGGATGCCTGGCTGGGAGCTGACAAGGCAGGGATAAAGAACTTGTGATGCTCTTGGTGCTGAAGGGGAGCCTTCATAGCAAACTGGGCAGCTCGGGGTAGGGAAGGGCTTGGTTTTACTGGGGAAAAAATCACATCCTGTCATTGCCATGAGCTGCTGCTTCCGTGCAGCCTGTAAGGGAGGCCCTGAACCTGGGGCTGACCCCTTCCCTCCCTCCCCTTTCTGACTTTCCTGTTCCTCTCCGACGCACCATACTTGAAGGCTGAGCTGTCGTGGTCTCAGTGGCTGACTCTTTTTGTTGCCAGTCTGTCCGTTTTGGCATGCCCAGGCTTCCAAGTACTTGTAGTTTTGATTTCATGTCAGATCTTGCCAAGTGTATCTATTTGAATGACTCAGTTGCAGGCAACTGTCAAGTGCTTACACAGCATGCTTTTCTTTCCTCACGTGACATGAAAGGGCACATGGATGTGTTTATTCAACAGCTTATTTAGTATCTAGGTGGATAATATGATATGAATTAGCATAATGCTCCTGGATGGGTTACAAATCATTCTTTTTGTTTTCAACACTCATTCTTTTTTCAGAAGTAATTTGTACTTTTGCAGTGTCAAAATAATTAGCGCTTAGAATTTTTGTGTATACATATAAGATCTGGTCTTGCAGCCCCACAGTGGACAGAGATCTTGCTCCTGACAATGAGGGAGGAATGTATTGCTCGTTTGTCACCTGCCCAGCAAGATATTTGTCTGAAATGCTTTCGAGGCAGGTTTCTGCTGTAGGCTGAACTATGCTTCCAATGTCAGTGCTAACTTGCACAGCACTCGGGAAGAGGTTTGGTGTACCTGCACGAAAGGAGCTTTCTCCCAGGCGGTGGTAGGTGGAAGGCTGCCACCTCTCGGCAGCGGTGGGGTGAACGAGGAGGGATGTTCTGGCCGCCTGAATCCATCTGGTGGAAGTTTGCGAAGAGGTGGCTGGGGATTTCATGCCTCTGCTGTGTAGATTTGTATCTTCCTCGTTTATTTTCTTTTTTCCCATGTATGGCAGAGATAAAGGTGAAATATTAAACCTGCGTGGTAGACATTCTCTCAGGTCCCGACGGAAGAGTAGTACTTTGGGCAGCAGGAAACGCAAATTAAAGGGCCCTGTTGAGTGGTTATGTTTAGCGGTTTTGTAGCGCGCTGTTCAGCCCCCTTTGTGCTGAAATGGTGATTCAAAACAGTTGCTGCCTAAGGAGAGGTACAGGGGAAGCGTCAATATGCCGTTGCCTATTTTCTGAAACTCTTCCCCGCAGAGCTGCGGTATCTGGTCTGCAGGTACGTTAGGCTTAAGTGAAAATGGGCTTTTGCAGGTCTCCTGCATCCTGAGTCTCCTCGGCATGCTGAGCCCTGCAGTTGTATTTACCATGTGCTTTGTTGTCCATTTGCTTTCCCCAGCAGTGAGCGTCGCACAGTCCTCCTGTGCAGAAAATAGTATCATCCATCTCTTGTCATAAAATCTGTCTTTTCTTCCTGAAATCTGTTTTTTCTTACGTTCTTCTTCTCTTCCTTAAATCTGTCCTTC
>NW_009648777.1:215209-242846 GCF_000708025.1 Charadrius vociferus | reverse complement strand
CGGCTGTGCTCTCAGCCAGCCAGCCTGTCCCCAGAGCTTGTCAGCCGCGTTCCCGGAGCCAGCCAGAGAAGAGCCAGAGCTTCGTACTAAAACTTCTGTGTAGCCAGCGCCAACTTCTTCCCTTGCAGAGTGTGCGAGTCAAAGCTATGGGTGCATCTGCCCTACGCATGGCTTTCTATAGCAGGGATACCATTCTGGTTTTGGTAATTGGGGACAACCTCGCTGTGGTAGCACAGAGCTCACTGCTAGGTGACTGTTGGACACACATCTGGGCTGTGCGCCGCTTCAGGTACTCCCCTGCCGCATCGTAGTGTGTAATAGAGATAGGGCCCCAGTCTCGGCATGGCTTTCGGTGCGTATGTATTGTCCCTTGATTGCTAAGCCAAAACTGTGGATTTGGTTTATAGTTTCTAGACTTGTGTTGCTACCTTTAGGTCTGCCATCTCTACAGTGTGAAAGCAAACTTGTGATTTTCCCTTACAAGAATGGAAAAGACAGCCTTTCTCAGCCCAAAGAAGTGCATTTTAAAGCAAGACATGTTTTTTCTACCTCTGTAGCCTTTCCTGAGAAGGTGTAGTAAACCAACATGTTCTTTTTCAAGCAGACTTGGACTGTTACTTGTTCTATCTTAGTCTCTTGATAAGCTAGAAGTCTGATTACTCTGTCAGGTTTTAGAGGGCACTATTTTCAAAGTAGAGGTGTTTGATCTCAGTAACAGTGATAGCATCGTGCCTCTTAGGCGTCCAAACCACATGATTCAAAAATGAAGTTACGATTTGCTCTAACGTGCAGGCACAGAGTAGAGCAGCTGTTGACCATCGTTTGTCATCTCTGTGATGAAGCTGCATAAAGGACGAAGAAGAAAATCGCTTAGTTGAGCACACAGGGGGGCTTCCTGCCATTAAATGACTCAAACTGGAATTTGACGTGGAGTTTAGAGGGTTGGTGGTGCTACTTCTGAAAAATGTGTTGTGGGATCTTGAGTTGCCTGCAGGATGGCTAGAGGCTTACATGTATGGCAATGGTTCCATCAGTGTAATATCTCCAGACCTTGATTCAGCACTTAGTCAGAAAGAAAGGTTTCTGCTTGCTGGACCGTTGTTTAGTCACTCTGAGCAAACCTTGTCACCTTCCTGCATGATGTTATTTTTCTTGTGGTCATAACTGAAAGCTGGTGTTGACATACACTCTATTAGGAAATCACCTTCAGCCATCACTAAAACAGTCCCCTGAAATAGCAAGACATTGCCTGGACACCCCACCCCACCAGCGATTCCTGTAACTGGGTAGAGAGACCAGTTCAAACAGATACCTGCTTTGACGGTGAAGCTTTTGAGCTTTCTCCTCACTTGCCGCACCCCAGCTCCCGTGTTGCAAATAAATGCCGGCCTCTGCGCTCCTTCTACACAGCAGGGTGCCTCGTGCCTGGCCTCAGTCGCTTTTCTATCAGTATGTAGTGTGGATGTAAGATCCCCAAGGACAGTTTTGACTTCTCCTTTATTCTCATTTGAGCTGCCATGGGTGGGAATAAGGTAGTAATTTTCTGTGCTTTCAAAGCGGAAGCGTGCTAACTGACCTGGATGCATAGAATTTTGCGCGAGTTCAGAAACTTAATAGTCGTGGACCGTGATTTTGTGCGGGAAGACCATCCGGGCAGTCTCGGGTGCTTACAAGCATGGTTGGACACTTCATTAACGTTACACCATGCAGAATGGATGGAGAGAGCAATCCCACCATTCATCACACGTTCATAGCTGCAGAGCTGGCAGGCAGAAGTGTTAGAAATGCGGTAGTTTGTCTGGTGATGAGGAAAAGAAAGATGGAATTAGCTAATAATTTGAGTTGAGAATGGGGAGCGTCCTGAGAATAATGCAATGGTCTCGTCTTGTCCTAAACCCCTGATATTCCTGGAATGGTTTATGTGATTGGATTGCAGGTTGGGTAGTGCTGATGTTGGCCTGGATGAATCTCCCATAATCATCTTTATACATGCTTCTCAAGAGCAAGTAATTTATTTACAGCTTGTGCTTTCTCTAAAGCTATGCTGGAATGTCTTAGAAACTTGTTCTGCTTAGCAGTGTTTGAAACTGCTCCTGAGACATATCACAGTAAATCTATGTATTAAGTGTTTTCTGCAGGTAGTGTCTTTTCATCTTGAGTTGTGAAAATATATTTGGATGATTTTATTTTCTTAAATATAATATGCCTCTTTCCCCTTTCACAGTAGACTACACAGAGCAGCCAAAGCTCTTGAAGCTTATGCAGACCTGTCTTGAAGAACACCACAGCTATTGTATCAACGGAGTCTGTGCTTTCCACAGCGAACTGAGGAAACCCATATGCAAGTAAAGAATACTGCTTATAAGTATCCTTCTTAGAAAATAACAACAGTAGCATCATTTCTTTGCCTGCTACATGAGTGCTGTTGTGGCTTAGGACGGTTAACGAGGCAGTAGTGCTGCGCGAGTGTAATAGTAAGGAAGGGAGAGGGAACATTCACGGCTATATAAGTCACTCTGTGATGTCATCTCAAATCACAGCTGGTGCTAGAGTAAGTAATAGAGGAATAAGTAGATTTTCACTGTGGGTGCAATGAAGGGGGCAGGATCTTCCAAGATGTCAGCTGCAACTCTCTTATTCCGCAACTGCTTACAAACCAATCGGGACTATGGTGCCCTTAAAATTTTTGAGGGTCCGTGCTGGGCAGCTTTGGCCTCTGGAGTAGTTAGAGCAGCTAAGGATCAGCAGAACACAGTGCTGTTTGCCCACACCCTTCACGATGAGAGTATGTTTAGGCTGAGTTTGCTGCTGTGGCTGCAGTACTTCAGCTAGCTTTAAACTAGATAAACTGGGGCAACTGGTAGTCTTGGTGGAGTGACGAGGTACTGACCGAGCACCGGATTCGGTCCGTCCGCATTTAGACTTGCTCTAAATTGTTTAAACTGATGAAAACTAAAATGTGTTTCTGAAATACAAAGCATAAGAAGTTGTGAATAACTTTTGCATGGTGTATATTTATTTTGTAGGTGCCTTGCAGGTTACAATGGAGAGAGGTGTGAACATTTAACACTAAATTCATATGCACATAATTCTTACGAACGCTACATTGCTGTGGGAATCGGTGTAGGAATACTGACAAGTGGGATACTTGCTATCATCTACTGCTACGTAAGAAAGAGGTACGGGAGATATGTAACCATCTGATTACATTCGTCTGAACTACAGTGAGCAGGAAGAAACAGTGTGCAGAGTTATGAGGGTGCCGGGAGTGTGTTCTTGCCTGTTATTGGTGTGCGATGTGATCTTAAAGGAGCTGACACTTCATAGCTCTGCTTTCTGATCTGCCGGTTGGGTGAAATGGTGCGATTGTCTGAAACGTGCGTTTTGTTGGGGCTGCCTAAATGAGTTAGGTGATTAGATTTAGGTTCTGTTCAGACTGCTGTGGTCTAGATTTGTCTAATTAAAATCACATTATGTTGTCCATTTTAGATGCGGGAAATTGAAATCACCCTACAAAGTGTGCATGGGCGAGACGGCATTGTGAACATCTGGCATTGGGACACTTACCAGTTTGCCTGTGAACAAGAGGAAGTTCTGCTGGGAAGGCCACCCCGCTCCATCTGGCAGGTACCCCAGCCTCTCTGATGAGGTGAAATAAAGGGAATGACAGAGCGAGTACATAAAAGGAATTCCTGCAGAACTGACGGGCCCCACTCACTTCTGAAGAAAGACTTCCTCTTTTTAGTCAAGGTTGCTAGACGAGCAGGTCCGAACAGCTAAGGGTGCTTGCAGCCCTCTCAACGCTCCCCTGTGGTTGGTGTTTGCTGAGGGGAGGACTGGTTGGTTTTAGTTGTTTTCAGTCATTTCAAGCCCAAATACAGTGTTCTGCTCTGGTCTTTTTTGTCCTTTTTTTTTTTCCCCCTCTTCTTTTTTCTCCTCTGGAGGAAAAGTGCAACCTGTCTCACAATGGAGTTTTATTGTGAACATCATGTGCTGACAAGAAACCGTTTGGGTTCGGATTTCAGTGTCTGCTGCCTGTGTGTGTGGATAAACAGCCCTGTTGCAACGCCACAGTTTCCTTCAGCTTGCTAAGCAAAGCATAGGCTTCTGGTGCCGTAAAGGACAAAATCATAAAATGCTATGGACTGAGGAAAATGGATGGTTCTCAAAAGCTTATTTAAACTTAGGAATAGCGAGTAAGCAATTCCTGGAAAAGTCAACTGTGACACCTCTGGGCGTGGCAAGTTCTTACTGGTTTTGTAAGCAAAGGAATGGGACGTCTTTCTCAAAATGGATTCTTGAGCGTGCTCATGACAAAGAACTCTACTCTTCCCTAACAGCATATAGCAGCTCATCAAATTCACAGAACTTCAGGCCGAACGTTACCTTGCTGCACCGTGCTTTCAGCCCAAGGCTTCAGTTGCTAGCAAAGCTGGAATTTTGTTATGAAACTTCAGTATTGCTTTGTCCAGGAAATGCACTCTCTTTATTCCGTTCTTTATTCCTTTTATGTGCACAAACTGACCACTCGAATAAGAATGAAATGACAGTAGAGATTTTGTTCCACCCTGGACAAACTCATTACATATCAGATGCTTGATTTTCTTCATCTTGTCTATGAAGAATCACAAAGGTAAAAAGATTTTGTTCATGGAAAAGCGAAGAAAAATAGTTCTGAATATGGTGGCACTTACTGTGACTTCTCACTGACATTTGGAGTGCTTGCCAGCGCTGATGAGACTGGAGATGGCTCTAAGAGATTTTCATTTCAGCTGTTGCACGTTGTAGATGCACCTGCTATGCTTAGTCATCTATGAGAAAAAGGCAGTTATGTACTTGGCGATTTTATGGGATGATATAGGCTCCTACATTTAGGTGCCTGCTGGAAAGCTGAATGTCTTTTTTATGTGAGTCAATTTTCACAACAGGTTGCATGTCGTTTGTTGAAAAAACCCTGTGTATTTGTGAGACTACAATGATAATGCTGAAATGTGTATGAAAGAGTGGCTTTTGAAAGGGTGAATGTACATTTGGCACTCAAGTGGTCTGAAGTTCAGTGGGCTTCTCACATGGGGGAATCCTGGTCAGTAGCTGAGTTACCTTGGCTCTCCATTTGATACCAATAAATAAAACAACATGTCACACACTGTTTGGTTGGAGTCGTCATGCAACAGCCTGGAGCAAGCAACACAGGCATACACAGACAGGATTGTTGGTGAGGAGCTGGATGGAGACAGACACCAGACCTTTCCTTTGTGTCGACATGAGCGGTTTGTAAGAGGCACTGAACTCACTTTGCAGCTATCAGCGTTTTTGTTTTCTTCATCTCAAGTTAAATCTTCAGATCTCTATGTTGCTTGCTCCATTCCATTCTTCTGACCTTTTCTTACTATCCATTTTCAAGTCAGCTTTCGGTAGCTGCTCTGATGTTTTCTGTGTCCCATGTATATACTGAGAGTACAGTTAGATGTGGATCACAGTCTGCGCATCCACACACAGACACACAAAGACACCCTTCACCCCTCGTAAACACTGGAGAGGCTGAACAGAAATACCTGTAAGAAACATGCATGTCACCAGGAAAACACAGGTGAGAGATCTTTCTCATGGATCTCGGAGAAAATTTTACATCTGCATAGACCAAAGGATGAAAAGCCTCAAAGCTTTTGTCGTGTTGAGTGAATTTCCCTCTCCTCAGTTAGTTGAGTCTTCCTGCGTGCACATTGCAAGCGTTGCATTCCCTTTTAGCGGACCAACCCTTCTGCATCACAGAGGCTGTGTCTTGGAGCAGACATGCACAGTAACATAACTTAATCGGGGTGTACGTGCAGTTGTTAAAGGAGTTCTAAGGGCAGGAGTTTGAACAACTGGACTTCCGCTTGTCCAAAAAAAGCTGTTGGTGAGAGATGGATTTTGTTTTGTTTTAACCATTTGCATGTCCTCTTACTGATTTTTTTGACACCCTTTATGGACCAGTGGCCCATCAGGTACCTTGCAGGATATGCCAGTGCTTCTTCAAAAGTATTTACTTGTTGCAGTGAGACACCTGTACCTATAGAAACACACAGCGACTTCCTTTTTTTTAAATGTTTGGTTAAACATAACTGGAAAGGAAGGTTTTACTTCAGGCCGTAAATTAACAGGAGACTAAGTAAATTTTTTTTCTAGTTGCTGCCAGTAAAAGTTTGCTGAGATTTTTCTGCTAGTGAAAGAAAAGCTTGAGAGCGAAACACCAGATGAGTCTGTGCCGTGCAAAATGAGACTTTGTGTAAGGGCAGAGTGAGAATGAAATGGGAAGACAAAGATGGGAAAAACGAAGGAAAAGGAGTTCTTTGCTTTGTTTTAGTTTTCTTTTTCCAAGTGGGATTGAGGCTTCCAGAAGTGGGCTCATCACCACCTGGGTGATGTACGCTTTTCGTGCTGAGGCACAACCTCTGAGTAGGCTACCAGCTTCTTAGACATCCGAGGCTAGTGGCATCAGCACAGATGACAGCTTTCTCCATCAGTCTCACTGTTTACAGCCCGTGTGGGAGAAGAGCGTTGTCACTGCAGTTTTCAGGGATTTCATCAGGCCCAAGCTGTGTTTGAGGCATCACTGCATGAATGAATCACAATGCTGTTTGATGCAGTGACCCGTCTGAGGAAGTCTGCGTTGCCTCAGAGTGCTCCTTGGAGTCAGCCGTGCTGAGCCCTGCCTTGATAAGTGACAGATGCTACTGGGCTAGTACGGTGTGTTGCTGCTTACGGTGCTGAATTTCCTGCAGAACTGGCCTGCCGGAGGATCGGGATCATCTTTCCTGGCTCATTTATCAGGCTCAGACTCCTTCTGTAATGGCATAATTAAGAGTCGTAAGCTTCTGCTTCCTATTAGCTGCACGTGCCAAAACCTGCCATTTCAAGAGGAGACCCTGCGTTTGTGTGGCTTTTTTAGGCAGTCCTGCATCAGCTTTGTTGGGGCACCCGCTCAACAGGGCCCAGAGAGAGACGTTAAAGACGGGGGCCTCCCTTTCCAAAGGACAGAGCACTTGCCCTGGGTATGATCCTGGCTGGTGGAACCACACTGGCTTTTCCTGCAGCGCATCTCTCAAGCCGGTTGCCCTTAAGCCACCCAGTCACCATGTAGGTGTACGCTGTTGCTAATGCTTGGCTGGGACTTGAATACCTCCCCTGAATTCGACACCCATTTTCTATTGAAGCGTGTGGGTGGCCTGCAGTTTACCTGATCCCAGCAAGGTCTATTTAAAATGGTGAGATGCGAGCCTGTGGAAAAGGTGACTGCCATTTCAAAATACTGCTTTTAATCTTGGAAGGAAGCGTAAGGAAGTGTATCGATGGCTCATGTTCGGAGTGTGCAGGGTCCCAGTCCTTCCTGCCTGATAGGATGCACTGCTGATGAACGGCCGTGCCCGTGATCGCACGTGGCTGATTGCTCCATCTGAGCTGCAAGGGCACAGGGGCAGCCAGTCCCCTGGCCCCTCTCGTCCGATAGCCAGCTGATGACTGCAGACAGTACCAGAGGCTCCTGAAGAAGGTCTGAGGTCTGGTGGCAGGCAGGTAGGTCGGAGACAGTTTGCCATCAGAGAGGGTTTCTGCTTATTCTGGGTTGCGTCCTAAGAACGAGCTGTGAACCTGGTTAATTGCTAGTGACTCTGGACTTTATGCAAAAAGAAACAAAAAACCAACCAAACCAAACAACCAAACAAACAAAAAAAATCAAACCCCCCAAAATCATATGGCTCTCAGCAAGATTTTGTAGCTTTCTCATTCCTTACACCTATTACGTCTTTTATTTAATTTCTGGTCTATGAAATGCACTGTACTTCAAAGGCATCCCACAAAGACAAGGCTAACATGGCAAAATAATTGATTTAATAATTGAGTTCAGAATAGCTCCCATGGCGCCTGAAGCTTGCAGTCCTTAATGGGTTTGTCTGTAGAACATCCTATGAAGCAAGGCAGCGCTGCGGGGAGGATGTGCTGTGGAGTACTAAGACAGGGAGCGGTTAAAGTCACATGAAGGAGAGGCATCAAACTTTTCAAACCCCCTCGTAGTGCCGTAGCTGATGGATCATTCTTCTGCTCCTTTGAGTTCTTTTAAGAAGTGGTTCTCCAGTAGATCGGTAATGCCCTAGCAGTTTTGAGAGAGGGAAAAGAGGGATCGGTCCTGGTAAAATCAAAGTTTGATGGCAAACAGCAAGAGTTTCTTTTTGGATTTTCATTTCAACCCTATAGCTTGTATCACGAGAGCAATTTTTCGGCTGTTTTGTTTGTGTTTTAACTTTCGGAGCTATTGAGAGAAGTATCATGAAGTAAGTGTTTGAAATAAGACAATTTGTGTGAGGCGGTTAACTAATCTGAAGACTGTATTCAGTCAACAGATAAATAATCTGAAGACTATTCAGTCAACTCCAGCCTATCATAGGTAGGGTCTTCAGTAGCCCTGCTGGTTTCAGTAGGTCCTGGCACGGAACCGAACAGCTTCATGGCAGTGGGGTTGCTGAATCCAGCCACTCGAAAAAGAAGCCTGAAAAATGAGGAGTGGGGAAAAATGCACTGGTTATGGCTTGCATTTCAAGGTGTCATTTTTGTGGCCCAAAGGTGCCAGTGAGCAACCTGACCTGCCGACTGGGAGACTGAAAGTGCTGTCTGTACAGCTCAGCGCTCCGTGATCTCTCTGCTTTGCAGAGCTCTGATGGCATCTGCATGGCTGCTTGTACATGTCCTGTCGTTAGCCTTGCCCGGAAGAGGGAAACGCCTGTAGAGGTCCCTATTGTACTATAAGTCCAGGAAATGATTTGGGACTCCTTCTTTACGACCCAGTTAACAAACAAAAAAAAAAAGTGCAGGTACTCATTAAAAACTCAGTGTAAGTAGTCATTAATTATCATGCCAGCAATAAAATCTTGTACTATGACTAGACGTTGGGCTGCTCCTACTCTCGCTGAATTGAATGGGAGCAAGAGCAGGCTCTGTAAGAAGCAGCTCTCAGCAGGCTGAAGGAGGCGTCACAGCACAGCCGACGCCACTGATTTGTGCAGAAGAGGAAAAGGTTTATGGTGCTGTTGCTGGGAGTGCTGTTCCACCAGGCCGCTTTTGCGAGTTGCTGCGCAGACGGGAAGAGCAGGCTCTCACGTGGCTGCGGGGGTTAGAAGCTGGGGCACGGACTGGTTTTGCCCCGGACTGTAAGCCCCGTTGCCTGTGTGGGCAGGCAGACCCCTAAACGAGAGGGTAGGTAACTGCAGGGAGAAGAGGTGATTGCCTTTTTTCTAGGAGGCCAGATGAAACGATACGGGAGAAAAGAGAGGCACAGAAAAGGGCAAGTTGTTTTATCTAAGTTATTGTGAAACCAGATGTTGGCGTAGACCTTTGGCCTACCCATCCAGGTTCTAGGTGACTGCTTTTCTCTTGTTTGCAGACCAACATTTTGCCTTTTATTTAAGGGAAACAGCGGAGGCCCGACACCTAAGGCCTGGAAAGAGAGCCAAGGTGCCATTTGCTGGAATTGATCGACATCGTGATAGCGGAAGGATCGAAATTGGTAGCACCAAAGTCTAAGTCTTGTTGAATGCCTTGTGAAGGCTTCAAATTGACAAATATTCATATAGAAAAGGAAGTAAAAATGTAAGCAATAAGTTACACCAAAAAATAAGTATAGTAAATGAAGATTTTTCACATCGAGTTTTTAATGTAGCTAATTTTTAAAGATTAGTTATCGTCCACACCTTGCTATTAAGTCCACATAGAAACAACAGTTTGCATCACCATATAGAGCCTGTCGTATAGCTGGTCCAAACTGATTGTTAGGTTGTTCAAGTCAAACTAAAATTCAAATTTTATTTTTTTTAAATGTAAAAACAGTCTGTGAGACAAAATTTTACAGACAATAGGGTAAAAACTCTTTTAAATGCTCATTCTCTGGAGTAGTTCAAGATGAGCTGAACTTGGAATTTGAGGCATGTCTTGCATGGCCATTTTGGGGGAGTTTTCCATCTGATGGCTTGGGGGTTTTTTGCCAGATTGTGGAAATAAGGCGACCTGTGAAATTCCGCTGCAGCTCTGGGCTTAGTTTTCCAACTCCTAAAAAGGTCAGAAGTATTCAAACGCGAGGTTTTGGTTCCGTCTCTAACACTGAGTCACTTAAACACTAATCTTTAATGAAATCTTCATATTGAATTTATCTGGTGAATGTTGGCAAACAAGTTTCCCTGTAAAGATTCCCTAGTGATGTTTCTTTTAAACAGTATTCCGTCCTTTAATAAGCAAAATACATGTTGCTGTACTTTGAATACCTGATATTCAAATACCAAGCTGTGTTTCCTGGTCATGACTGACTAAAGTGCAGTATGGTGGCGTTGCCACTGGCTGATTAGAGACAGGCGGATGGAGAGCCAGCCTGAGGTGGCCAGCGTGGGAAAGCTTCCTGGGCAGGGTCCGTCTGTGAGCCCAGAGCTGGGTGCCCATACCTGCTCCCGCAGACCTGCAGTGCTCCTGGAAGCCCAGTCTTCAGAGTAGCTGTTGCTGTTGGCAAAGTGATGTGCCATCACCTTCAGCTTCCCAAGACCAGGAACCACGTTGTGATGCAGGGTGGGAGTTAGAGCTTTGTCACTGCCAAGTATGTTATACTCTGATTTTTTTTGGACTGTTACTTGGAATTTTTTTATTATTTTTTTTTTTTTTGCTGGGGGGGAATGCAAGAACCTTTCCTCTCTCTTCCATATTTAAGACTGATGTGGCCTTCACCGTACCTCCATCTGACAAGTAGCACAGCCGGGGTTAAGACATGAGAGGACAGGGCCGTGCTTTGCAAGAGCGTCTGACTAACTCGGGCAAAGCTAATTTGTTTGACATCATTTCTATACGTAAGACTAAGTCTGTTTGTGTCCCATTGTTATGGCAAATCCCATGATGAACTGCATTTTATTGACTTCTGCTGGCCGTTTGGCAGAGCCCAGCAGCAGATTTGAATATGAGCACTGTTCCAGGAAGCTGTCTTAATAGATACTAATTCAGAATTTAAAGGTTGCGGGGCAACAGATCGGCCTCGCAGGTAGCTGTGACAGCTTTACGTAACAGGGAGGACCTGGGCACTTGGGTGCATCCCTGCTTTGCGAGCCGGGCAGCCCAGCAGCCACCCATTGGGTGGGTGAAGCAGGCTGAGATGAGTCAGTGGCGAGCAGGGACAGCAAGGGGGAACCTTGAATTACAGGCCATGCCATTAGACAGTATTTGGCTAATCATTTTGTGCCTTTTCTCCTCTTCTCAAGGCTATAGCATCACATATTCATGTGAGTGTGTTAGAGGGATGCTGTTCAGGAAGAGAAACCCAAGTGGTCTTATCTGTGTTTGTGGTTTTTGGAAACTGTTAGCATCTAAAGTGTTAGTTTGATGGGTACAAATCTTTGTAGCTCTGGCATGACACTTGGTGGACTTTGGCATCTTAATCTGCCTTCTGTCTCTAGCAGTGCAAACGCTGAAGCTTGGCAAGCTGGGATTTATCATCACTGTAGACATGGGCAGTGGGGGGAGAGTAGCTGTTGGCAAGTCTGGGAAGGCAGATGCTGCAGCTGCATTTCTGAACGGGGACATTATGTCTGCCCTGTCCAGATGAGCAGGACTTATGAAGAAAGGCTGAGAGCGCTGGGACTCTTTAGCCTGGAGAAGAGAAGGCTGAGGGGGACCTTATTATTGCTTACAAGTATCTAAAGGGTGGGTTGAAGGAGGATGGAGCCAGACTCTTTTCAGTGGTTCCCAGTGACAGGATGAGGGGCAATGGGCGCAAGTTGGAACATAGGAAGTTCCGTTCAAATACACGGAAAAACTTCTTTACGGTGAGGGTGACAAGGCACTGGCACAGGCTGCCCAGGGAGGGGGTGGAGTCCCCTTCTCTGGAGATTTCCAAGACCCACCTGGATGCAGTCCTGAGTAACGTGCTCTGGGCAATCCTGCTTTAGCAGGGGAGTGGAACTCGATTATCTCTAGAGGTCCCTTCCAACTCTGAAGATTCTGTGATGTGTTGGTCCTGATCTTGCCTGCTTTCAACACGTTAGCAATGTTGGTGTTGATCTGTGAGCGCTGAGGATTTCCCTTGCAATGAATAATGCAGGTGTAGAAGAATAGTCAGCCTGTCTTTATACTGTTATTTTTCTTACCCAGCAAGGGAAATAGTTGAATCCACAGTTCCCGTTTGATTGGGCTATGGGGCCTAATCTTTCTGTTCGGCTTGAGATCAGACCTGGGTCCACACATAGGAGCAAATTCTTTGATACCTGATGGCTGTAACAGAGCGGTGGCTGTGAAAACCTTCAAGCAGGAGTTTCTGCTAATTTGCTGCCTTATTTTCAGGGTGGTAGTGAGGTGCAGAACAACAAATTTCAAGGTAAATGTGAACAAGAAGATGAAGGCAAGTTGAGCCTGGCGGAAGGCGTTGTGCTTAATAAACCTGTAAAATCAGTCGCTTCCAACCTGATCCTGTAAAACAAGTCAAAAGAAACAGGACAGAGTGTCTCAAAGCAAAATAAAGTTCACAACCCAGAACGGTGTTTGGCGAGAGCTAACTAGTTACCCTAATGGCAGAGTGAAATGTGTGGAAAGTCACAAGAGATGCATATCTCACTGCAGCAGCCTCTGCTTCAGCTGTGTTCTGGTTTCCCGCTTAGGCTTTTACGGCTGAACAGGTCGTTGTAGCCCCTTTGCGAGTGCAAGCATGTGCAGCTCAGCTTACGTAGCCTAAAATAACAGCTCTTCGCTTTGCCTGCTGGGTGTGCGGACCCCTGCTAAGTGAACAGAGATGCCAGCAGTAGAGCTGGCTTTGGTAGCTGTATTGCAGACCCCTTTTCAGTAGTTCATGGGCTGGTGGTGTTCAAGGGTCTGATATTGCTCTGGTCGCCAAGCAGGCTGAAAGTTGGCCCTGTTACAGCAGTGCCTGTTGCTCACTGTGTGCTCTCATAATCGGGTACCACTTGCATGAGCTCCCGTGTGAGTCCAACAGCTAGAGGTTAAAGCGTGGTGTGTTCTCGTTTTCCAGCTAAAAGTAATTTTATAGCTCTAACTACCCGTGAATGAGTTTTGCAGTGTCTGCTGCCGCGCTGGGAGCAGTGCCCTTTCAGGCTGTCCGGCTTTACCGGAGTGAACCGGCACACTGAAATGCAGGCAAGACTCCCGAGTTGATGAAAGATGGGAACTTGTCTTGCCCTTTTCCCTTGCCTTATTAATACTTCTCTTGACTTTTTTGGTGGCACGTTCACAACTTCTCACGTGCAAATACATTTGAAAGTTCTCCTCCCTCAGGCATCTCCTGAATTCCTTCCTCCATCACTAACTACTTTTTCCATCAAGATTATAGCTGCAAAAAAATGTTCTCTATGGGCTAGGTGCTCCCCTGCGCATGAAAAATGTGTGCAGGAGCCAAGAAACACCAGGAGTTTCTTCCTGGTTGTTCCCAAGAAGAATGGGGAGTGACGCAGGCAGAGGACATGACCTTACACCGACACACACATGCTCTGAGGCCTGTACAGAGATGGCCATGTCCTCAGCGAAACCATAAGGAGTTAGGTGGTGGTCGGACCGAGTTGGATGGCCCCTCATGTTCCTCCCTGACCCTTGCTTTCTGGTCTAGTTTGGTTCCTTTCAGGTTCTTCTTTCCTGGAATGCCCAAAGCAGGTGTCCCCTCTTCCCACCAAGACCAGGTGCATGGTTGCAGAAGGAAAACACCTAGGTTTGCTCTGTGTGGAGACCTTTCCCTTGAAATGGACACAGTGGGGAGCTGCAAAGAAGCATTTTAACCCCGATTCTGAGCTCTGCCAAGGGCTGGGCTGCACCCCATTGAGAAGAAACTGCGAGAGGCCTTGCAGGGTTGGGAGGAATGATGGAGCCTGCTGCCCTTGCTTTTGTCTTCTGTTACTCGGTGCATGTTTGCACTGGTTTGACCTCCTCAGTCCATTTAGGCAGAGAGCAGATACCCCTGTGTGGGGTACCACTATAAACTTGTTCAGTGTGCCCTTGTAATTCAGGTGCCATATTCAAACTGCAGCCTGGAAGGTCTTTAAAGGGCTATTTAAGATTATTCCGGGTAGGGTTAGTTTGATTGCTTTTTAAACCATTGAGTATTTGTGAAATGTAGCAATTGAATGCCTCCATGGAAGGCTTTTCAAGAGAATTAATCATAAAGTAAGGAACTGTGATTTTCCCAATTAGCTCTGGCCTAACTCCAAGCCCTGCTGCAGGCTATAGTAAAGCATCTGTTGACTTCAGTGGATGCAGACTTAGGCTACTTGGACCACATGAGTCGTTGGGTATTTAGGTGTTTGTCTTTTGAGTGCTATGGGATTCCTAAAAGTTCCCGTTTGTGATGTTTTCTTCAGTAAAAAGTACCGTGATATATAAGAGCAAGATAGGAGATACAAGCTAACATGCTATTCAGCAACAGCAACTCATTAATTATAATTAATTAAAAGTTGACAAAGGTGCCCTGTGTGTGCGATAAAAAAATCTCTGACTTTAATGTGCATTCCATACCTTGTGCTAATTCAGAGCTGAGGCTCTGACTTAGATTTCAGGTGTTTTGGTAATGCTGAACAGCAAGTTTGTCTTTTATTTCTCATAAAAATTATCTTTGTTAACCTGGAACTCACATTCATGCAGATCAGTACATGTGCAGAAAGCCCTGCAGAAAACATCTCTTGATCCTTGAAAGTTATCAGTCAGAAAAAATCCACCCCAAACCCAAACCCGAGCCATGTGGGGGAGAGTTGGATCCCACGTGCCCACTGCCGTGTCCCTCCTGAGCCCCATATGAGTGTTGGGCGCAGGGGGCTCTGCCGTGGCGCAGTGGCAGATCTGTATGCACAAAGATGGTTTCTGAACAATCTTCATACTCTGCACAAAATCTTTAGTGCAGTCCTTTTCTGCACATTAAATTCCCCCACAGTTTATGGTCCTATGCTGAAAGCAAATATGATCATTAATAGAAACAATACAAAACCACAATTCCGTATCATTTAATGCAAGTCACTGCCAAAGAAATCCAAGCAAGGGTTTCCACATATCACGAGGAATTAGATGGTACAAAAGCAGCTCGCGTCTGCTCTGGGTCTGTTATTTCAGAAGCTTGAGCTCAAACATGGGTCCATCGCAAATTGTAGACCTTCTAAGTTTTCTTTCTCTTTTGTGAAGCAACAAGCTACATGGGTACAAGACAGGAGCTAAAAGTTTCTTTGGCCTGTGCTAAGGGTGAGGAAGCAGCAAAGGGAAAAAAGCACAAATTGATTTGCTGAGACCACCATGCACAGAATCTGACGTGTCCCAACTTGCTGAGTTAAACAGGCACAATGACAAAGTCATAGTCACTTTTGAACGTAATGACCTGTCAGTTTTGCCACTCTTAAATCTCTCTCCTTGGTCAACTTTAAATTTTTGTTCTCCCGCAGCACGGATTGGGGCTGTAGCATCAGGAAAAGGAGTCTGGGAGGCAGCCAGTGCTACTCCGGCTCACCATCCCCGGAAGAAGCAGTCTGTGAGAAGGGCAGGAGTCTGGATCACCAGAGATGCAGGTGCAAGTCTCTGCCTCCGCATGTGCATTCGGTAAGTTGCCGATGCTCTGCGTGCCTCCGTGCTACCACCAGAGGAGTATCTGAATAGCTACAGGGATGCTATGGGGATGAAAGTATTACAGACTGTGAAGGTAGTTCATAGGTGCTGGGGGATGGTAAACCAATACTTAGTCCTTAAGTAACACTTTGCATCTGTAGATGGAAAACCGGTCTCGCCCTCAGCGTGCACTCTGGGGGAAGCAGGCAGCCTGTCAGCAGCCGGCTGAAATTACATGGAGGCTCCCCTGGCCTGTCACGCTGCAGAGCAAGTGAAGGCTTCTCTGTTTCTTCTTTTGCTTTTGCTGCTTGCCTCCTTCAGCCCTGCCATCCATAAACAACTGGGGGGAGTTTCGGGTGTTGCTAATTTTAATAAAGTGGTTTTAGGAATGTTTTGCCTCTCTGGAGCTTTCATAACATATACTAATAGAGGCTTTTGGCAAGAACAGTAAAGCAAATTGCTCCCACCCTCTCTTAGCATGCGGTAAGCAGTGTCTATCCCAGCACCCACGTGACTGAAAGTCTGAATGCAGCGCAGCACCTGGTAAGCTGGGAATGCCCTTGTGAAACACCCAGGCCTCTGTGTCCAGCGCAGAAGTGCCAGCCTCTGCCCTCCCACAGTCGCTTTGCCCATGGTCTCTGTCAACTCGTGCAGTTCTCAGAGCTGCATATTTTTGATGGGTAATGTTCTGTCATTGGGGTTGCACATCCTTGCACCGTGGATTCCTGTAAGCTTTCATTTCCTTTGCTTTTGAGGGCTTGCATCAGACTTTCAGGCACTATTGAACAGAGACATTTCTGTTTATCTGCCTACCTGGTAAGGGAAAGGTAAGCAATTTTTATGCTTTAAATGCCTCTCATATCTCCCCAAGGGCATTTAGTTATCTCATTCCTTAGCTGTAGATAGACTTGTAGTGGGTGTAAGTCAGTTTCCTCCTGCTTTATCTGCAAAGCAATCTGAAGCCCAGCTGAGTTCATAGTGCAGTACGCAGTGATTTACCTTACAACAAGTAGAGTCAGGACTTCACACCGTTGCCTTTTCCTCATTGTTTTAAATTAAAGAAAAAGTTCATGATGGCTTCGTTTACAGCAAACACCTTTTTCAGATGCAGTTGTCTCTGTTCAGGTGGTGCTAATGATGGATTAGAGGTGTGAAAAACAGGCCCAACATTTCCCACTTGTGGTGGCAGCGGGAATGACACCAGAGCAGCCTGTGCCCCCACATCGGTACAGCCAGGGCAGCTCTTGCATCAGAGCAAAGGCTGCTCTCGGTGGCTCAGAGTATGTCAGGAGCGGTCTCTCCTCCCCACCCATTCCGTTCACCAAAGTGACTGGCATAGGATGAAAGGAAAAGAAAATGGGGTCCTGTCTAAGAAGGTTTTGGTGACACCGACCACACTGAGGTTATCCTGGGAGTCAGGCTGAAATGAGACGCGTTCTAGTTTTTTCTTGCTCGTGACACAGCATATGACTCATGTCCTTTTTACCAAAGTCTGGGGGAAGCTTGTGTGCCGTGGGGAGGAGGTGTGGAATGGGAAGGTCGTGAAATGTAGGAAAGCTTATCTCAGTCTCCCCGGAGTTTTGTGCAGAATGAACAAGACTTGTAAGTCCAGTGCATTTTTCTGGAATATACCGAGGACTGTTGGGAAGAAAAATCATTGCAAGACCACCAGGTGCCAGTGTGTATTTTGTGCCAGGCAGTCTTGGCTCTATGCCCTGCTGTTCTGCCCAGTTGCTGTTCAGGATTGTGATCAGACAAAGCAGCAAATGAGGGTGATGGCTGTAGGGAATTGGAACTGGGAGACGGGAGAGAATGCAAGTGTGCTGGTGACAGAGGACGCAGGGCTGGGAGATGAGCTGTGCAGCGTCCAGCTGGGGGCAAGGGGAAGAGAAAGGCTGTGGTTTAGAGTGGGCCCAGCCAGTAGCCAGCGATGATTGCTACGGTGCATGTGCCGCTAAAGGAATGGGATTGCTTTGCGAAAGAAGAGCCCGCAAGGCTGGGGAATACAATACACCCACTTTTCAGGGACAGAGATGTACCTAAGGGTCTGTCACGGCCCTTCTAAAGAGGCCAGGATAGTAAGCGGTGCCCTCTTTATCTTCAGAACTACTTTCAGCAAGGCCAGTGAGCTGGACTGGCTCGGACAGACAGCCTTTACTGCAGCGCACGGCGCGACAGGCTTGACTGAATATCTCTGTGCAGGAGATAGCATCTTGGATGGGAGGCTGTATGTGTTTTCTGGTCAAGAGTACATCAGAGATAGGCATGTGGGAGCTGAGGGAAACCAGCTTGACTCAGAGAAGCATTGAAGTCCATGGGGACAGTGTTAGGCTCTGTGTTATGTGCAGACCCCAGGGGTTTGCTAAGAAATAGCTGTTAACTTCAAAGGGCACCAGTTAGCCGCGACAAGATTTCTTTTAGATGCACCATGTTTGGAGACAGCAACAATATACATTCTTATGAGCACTCTCTCACCTGCCCAAATAGTATTTAAGCCTGGGTCAGCTATTATTTCTTGAATGCTTTACCCGCATCTGACCTTATGCTAGCACAGCTGTAGCCTGGAGATACAGTTCTTTAAGGAACTTGTTTTGGAGCTAAGGATGTACTGTCAGACTGCTTTGCATCGGTGCGCTCCCGGTCGTGGGTTATTCACATGTGGATTAGGAGTGACACAACTTGGTGCTTCTACTTCTCATACAGCAAGGGTTCTTACTGTTGTTGTTCTGTTAGCTTCCAAGCTGAAGCTTCCCTCTGCATGAAGCCAACTCCTCCATTCCCCAAAGGTAGCTACCTGGTCAGTTAAATATGTGCCAACCGGGGTAGGCGTACATTGCTTTTAATACAGCATTTAGCTTAGAAGGAACTTTTGGGCTCTTTCTAACTCTGCTGAAAGGGTATGTCCTGAGGTGGACCGCTAGAACACGAGAGGTTAGTCTTATGACTTCTTTTTGAAAGGTATTTTTAGATTTACTGCAGAAAATGTGCAGAATTATGGACAGCTATCTAATTATTCACCATCAAAACGTCCTGTTTTGAAACACCAAAGGAATTCCCAAGAAAATTATATATTCTTCTGTGTGCGTGTGTCTGTGTATACATGTGTGGGTCACCATCTTCATCCAGCTGGAGTGGAAGTTTATGTGAAGGGGGAGGCAAAAAATCCTACATCTAGGTAAGATGTAGCAACAAGAATTCAGAGCAGTGTAATTTGCTTGCTTTCTCTACCTGAATGAGAACTACACGGGATAAACCTGTGGAAAATGATGACAACAATAATGTAGTATTTCTGTGATTTATTGTTCCCCAGCAAATGCTTTAAAGACGCATCAACTCCACAAACAATTTGTAGAAGCCATGAAGTAGAAGGATTGGTACGTACGATTAGAGGCAATTGTTGTGGTCAGTAACAGTTGTGCAATGTTACCAGTGAAGTTTTAGTGGAGAGACACTTATTGCAGATGGGCATATATCAAACTGGTCTATTGTGAGCTTGCAAGTACAGCTGAGGGATTTCCAACAGGATATTTACAAATTGTTAATATCCTGTTTATGAAAACCATGTAAACAATCGAAGGCCATTGCCCAAAGGCTCTGATGTTATTTAGATCTACGTAAAAGACAATTCCGACATTTGCAATGCAGTCGGCAACTCTGATGATATGTGACATGGTAATCAAAGTTGTCCCAATGTAATCAAACGCACGCAGCAGTGCGCAGCGCGTTGCATAAGAATGCTCTGGGAGAGGGGGAAAGAGACTTGCATAGAGACCTCTTTTTTAGTTTAGTTAACCTATGCACCCTTTAAAGTGGTTGATTTGGAAAGATGGGTAATTAGCTTTGCGTACAGCAGATCCTTCCTGGAAACCTCTCTGCTGGTTCACAAAGGGGAATGTCACAAAAACGAAATGGGGAGAAGGGTTGAGAAGCCGGGATGGAGGCGAAAGAGCTGAGCCGTGTTCTGCACGGGCTCTCGCATCGGGCGCGTTACACCTGAAACGGGCCATCTCCTCTGCTAACATGATGTCCTTTGTTTTGGTTGATATCAGGCTGGTTGTGTGCCTGGTTTGAGCAGGGTACATTAATGTGGGTGTGGAGCTGGAACGTGAGTGTGTTATGTATGAAGGGGTGACCTCTGCTGTAGGCATGCTGCAAGTCAGTGGCCGAAGGTGTCTCATCCTGGGCATCTAATGTGCAGCCTCTATTTGGGCTCTTAAAAAAAAATATAAAAAAAAAATCTGTTTTGGGGATGCCCATTTTCTTTGAATGTCCTGTAGAGGGACTGTTGTTATTGAGGAGTTTGACTCGATTCAGAGATCTAACTTGTGTTTGGCAGCTTTGGCTAACTGACCCTTATCTGCAGTCCTCTTTTTCATGTATAAAGGACAAAGACCCCCCGGCTGCAGGAGGGTTGATCAAGAACTGCCAGCCCTAACTTAATGCTGTTTGTAATTTAATAACCAACACCGATCTAATTAAGACCAGCCCTGGCTTTTGTCCTGTCCCACTTGATTTACACACATGCGCTCTGAGCGTCATAAAGAAAACCTCCTGTATCTCTTAAATAACATCAAGCTGCAGGAACGAGGACGAGGGGGGTGGATGTGTAGATGCTACGCAGAGGTGTTATGCATGGAAGTGTCACAGTCAGCCGACCGGCTCTTGGCACCTCTCCCCCAGGACGTCCACTGCAGATTGCTCTCCTTGACCCTTTTCCCGTGTGCACAGCAGGTGGCCAGCACCCTCCCTACCCCTTGGCCCTCGAGCAAACCCACAACTCCTTGCTACGAGAGCAGATAAACACACAAGGTCTGAACACATTTTGTTTTGCTTTTTAGTCAGGGAGGAATTTAGGCTGCACGCCTCAGATGGGTTAGGGGACAACCAGCTCTCACCAAAAAAACTGGGGTCTGTCTCCTTTCCGAGTGGCTGATAGCAGCCAGACCTGCATATGTGGAAGGAAAAATCACCGTTGCAGGCAGATGGTTTCTACCTGTGCTGGAGCTACCTCTGCCCTTCTCAGCCCCGCGGAGGCCTACAGGCTTTTCCTGTTGGTACTCAGCCTGTGGCTAAGCTGGCTAATCCATGTCTTCAGTCTGTGACCTAGGAACGGTGTCTAGCGAGGCTGGGATACCTGAGGTGATGTTCAGACCACGGAGGGGAGGAGAAGGTGACTAGAAGATGATTTCACATGGTCTGGGTCATTCCCAAACTAAACCCCGGAGGTTTCCGCGTACCATGTGACTCATGATTGGCTCTCAGGAGTTGGTGGTACTAAATTCACTGGAGATGAGAGAATATGGAGTTTTATAGCAGGCTGGGCCCAGATGGGGTAAACACAGAACAGGAACATCTTGCTGAGCGTTGAGACCCCAAAGCATTCCCGATCAGCTTCTTTCTCTCCTAGCTGCATCTCGGCAGACAGAGAGCATGATATGAACGGCCTGGCTACGAGCTGATGTGAGCCAGAGGGAGTGCCGTGGCTTATTTTTGCTGGAGTTGCAGGGGAGCTTCGTTGTGGACCACAGTGTCCTAGTTTGAAATATGACTGTAGCGATGAACTGGGCACCCGTGTTTATAGGCTCCCTGGGGCAGGCTGTCTCATCACCTTTGCATGACAACAGCCAGCACAATAAAGGCCTGATCCTGACAACCTTTTTTTTTGGTCACTTCAGTAATAGTAATGATTAACAGTAATTATCAGAACAGTAATGGGAGTGTCCCATAATGCTAGTGGATGGGGGAATTCCACTAAGTGCATCTGCTCCTGTGCCTAGCGTTAGTTACCAGGCCAAACAAATACACCGTGGACCCATGCCTCTTTCTTAGATTTGGTTTCTGGAACGTGTGCTGGCTAAGCTGGTTTCAGGTGAATTGCTGTTTACTCCATCATCCCTAATGACACATTTCTCATGTCGAGGGTGCCCCAGCTCCCCGTGCGCATGGCTGGCATTCAGGTGACAGTCACCGCTGAGTTGCAGCCAAAACGTGGAGTCTGCGGATGGGTGCAGTCCCAGTGGCGGTGCAGGGCCTGGAGCACAGGGCGAGTCACAGCTCCGTCCTGCTGGTTCCAATTCGGCAGGCCAAGCAGGGGAACTCTGAGGCTGGGAAATAGCCCGCAAGTCAGCCTTTCCTCTGCCCTCATCCTGCTTTTTTCCCCTCGCCCCCTGTGGAAGGGAAAGGGGCGAAATATGCTTGTCAAAGGCGTTGAAGCCATTGTAGCTGAGGCCTGCGTAACCGGTCAGCTGATGGCCAAGGTTCCCAGTTGGAGCAGGGGACAGGCAGAAGGCTCTGCTGATCATGTGCGTGCATCACATCTTGTCTAGACTTTAGCGCAGGCCTTGGAGGCTGGTGATGCTCCAGCCCGAGGGAGGTCTTTCCTTCCTTCTGACAGTGGCACTCGTATACAGCGTGTCTTCCTCTTGTCTTCCCCATGCTAGTGCCAGCTGTCCGGATGGAAGATAGAAGGGAGGGATGGAAGATAGCGGTGGAGAGCCCATAGCCGGAACTGACTGCTGTGGTGAAAGCCCAACAGGAGCCGGTGAGTGCCTGCTGAGTCACGCCAATCCCCACAGCGGTGGTTCTTGCTGTCATTTCACTGTCCCGAGAGGGATGTCGCTCTCAAGGCAGAGCTATCAAGCAGATGTGCCACATGGTCACCTGCCAGGGACACGCTTTCGCATAACGATTTCAGTTATATTGGCCACCGGTCGGGAGTCTAAATGCTGTACCTGTGTGTAGCCATGGTGAACCATCAGAGAGAGAAGTCTTCATATTTGCATGTGTTCTGTCTCTCACTGGTTAAGTCTCTTCTTTGAGAATGAAAAATACTGTTGAAGAGGACTTCACAAACTCGAAAGAGGTGTCAATGGACAGAACGGCACACAGGACTGATGGGTACGGGGCTGGTGTTCTTCTCCCAGCTTGCTTGCAGCCTGCTACATGCTGTGGGGAAAACCACTTTTCTTCTACCGTGGTCCTTCTCATATTCTTAACAAATCACTTGGAGTAAGGAGAAACAGTTGCTAGCTATATGGGCAGTGAGATGGGAGGGACTTGGTTTGATAGCACCCTTTACAAGGCTTCAAATAAAATGCTTGCACACGTTTGTTTAGCAACATGTAAAGGCAGAAGCCGTGAAAAGACTCCACTAATGAAAAAAAGCTAGAAACCCCTTGGAGGCTAAGAAATCACTTAGCATGGAGCACTGGGCCGTAATTAGGAAAGGGAAAACATCAGCTGAGCATTATGAAGTTCTTCCTGCCAGTGAGATGTGTTGAGCCATTCAGGAGTTGCCCAGGGGAGAGTAATGGAAATGTCATACAACCCAGAAGAATGAAGCTTTAAAAACTGCCCTGTAGGGAGCAATGCGGCATGAACTGGCAGATCTGTCTGCCTTCCCGTCTCCGTCTCCTGAAACATGTTGAGGTGGATGGGAATTAGCTGTTTGGAGGGGGTTTTTATTTCTTTTTTGAATGGCTAGTTAATGCTGACCCAAGAATTTGGCTAAGAAATCGGCGAATATTGGGGTTGGTTTTTTTATTTTTTACAACAGCCAAACATCTGTGTTGTCCAGTAGCTTTGACCTCACCCTGCATTTACGGGAAGAGGCATCAGCCACTTTCAGCCTTGGGGGCAGCATTTTGAACTCTCATAGTTTATAGGAAAGCCTGGTTGTTTAAGAACATTTGACCTATTTCATCCCTCACATACATGGCAGATTTGAAGCTGACCTTTAGATGGAATAAGCTTGGCTCAAGGTTTTTCCTTACTCCATTTCCTTTAGACTATCTCATCTATGTATCCCAGTTAACTATATTTCCTTCTTAGGGCATTTGGGCTCACATGTGAGCCCCGTGCTTTTTACAACTTATGATTTTCATAGTTAATATTAATCTTCTGTAGTTCAAATGAAAATACTGTCAAGTGAGCTGCACTCCAATTAGCCATCTGACCTTTTGAGAGTGTTTCTTGAGGATCTTTCATGCTGTGCAATGAAAGCCTGCTGTAGATAAAAAATTGTCATACACACATACTGATGTATGCACTCATGCTGTTTTCAAAAATTGTAGCTGATATTTTTGGTGAAGGTGCTGTGTTTTGGTACTCTGTATACGTATGTGTGTAACAGTGCTAAGTGCTTCAGTGCAAGGCTAGGAATGATTTTCTTCCGGTTTCAAAAACCTTTTCTAACAAAAAAAAAAAAAAAAAAAAGTTGGTTTTGCAAATAGGTCTTATTCTCAATGGAAGAAAACAATGGAGAGCCATCCCCACAACAGCAATGCATAAAACTGCATGCAAGTCCTACAGAAAGCAGCTAAAGTAAGTAGTACAGTCAGTTGTCATGTATGGTTTTAGTTATGTAAAAACACATACGCACAGGGGGAGTTCATTGCTATGAACACGTGTATTCTTCTAAAGCAAATCGCCATGAGGAAAAGTATTTTCAAGCCCAGAAATGTAGATTTAAACTATATTTTTTCCCTGTAAGTTGAAAAAGGTATGATGTTAATACAAAATCCTCTGTCATCAGTGATAGATAAGCTAATAAGCAAAGCTCAATCCATACCCTTGAAATAATCACTGCTGCTCTGTCTGAAAAGAAGAGGTGACATTGAAAGAGGATTAAGCACAATGTGGACTTCATAGGATCATAGAATGGTTTGGGTTGGAAGGGACCTTTAATGATCATTCAGTTCCAGCCCCATCCAGTCTGGTCTTGAACAGCTCCAGGGATGGGGCAGCCATAGCTTCTTTGGGCAACCTCGGCCGGTGTCTCACCGACCTCATAGTGAAGAATTTCTTCCTAGTATTTAGTCTAAATCTTCCCTCTTTCAGTTTAAAGCCATTACCCTGCGTCCTATGGCTCCCCTCCCTGATCGAGAGTTCCGCCCCAGCTTTCCTGTAGGCCCCCTTTAGGTGCTGGAAGGGGCTCTAAGGTCTCCCCGGAGAGATCCCTGAAGAGACCGAAGTCGGCTCCCCTGAAGTCCAGGGTAGTGAGCTTGCTGTGCACCTTCCTTGCTGCCCTAAGGATCTTGAACTCCACCATCTCATGGTCACTGCAGCCAAGGCTGCCCTTGAGCTTCACATACCCCACCAACCCCTCCTTGTTGGTGAGAACACGGTCCAGCGTGGCACCTCTCCTCATTAGCTCCTCTGTTGCTTGGAGAAGGAAGTTATCATCAGTACATTCCAGGAACCTCCTGGATTGCTTATGCCCTGCTGTGTTGTTCCTCCAACATATTAGCAGGGTGGTTTAAGTCCCCAGTTAGGACCAGGGCTTGTGGAGGTGAGGCTGCTCCTGTCTGTCTATAGAGGGCCTCATGCGCTTGGTCTTCCTGGTCAGGTGGCCTGTAGCAGACCCCCACTGTAATGTCCCCTCTCCCTGCCCTGCCTTGAATCCTGACCCATAAGCTCTTGGTCAGCTCCTCATCCGTCCCCAGGTGGAGCTCCATGCATTCCAGCTGGTCACTGACAGAGAGGGTTCATCCCCTCCTCGGCTCCCCTGCCTGTCCTTCCTGAAGAGCCTGTATCCGTCCGTTCCAACGCTCCACTCACAGGAGCCGTCCCACTTGGGCTCGGATTGAGTTGGGCCTATGTACTTTTAAATAGAGGTTTTCTTTAAAGATGGTTATTAAGCCATTGCAAGGTAATAAAAGCAAGTATGTCTTTTGAACAAGTTCTTAGGTATTTCCTCGTATATGTGTTGCACTTTGTAAAGAAGAAGATCCTGGAACGTCAAACCATTCTGGGGGCCACTTGCTGGTCTGATGCCAAGCGGCATAAATCCACCATTGACTTGACTGGGGCGTGCCAGTTCACCCCAGCCGAAATTGAGGCCACTAGCCAAAATGCACCCGTGATGCTCTGTTGCCCAATCAGTGCTACCTCTCGGCATTGTACAGACATGTGCCTCCGTACGCAGGTCTGTGGGGTGCAATGAATCTACCTCCCGATGAACCTACCGGTGCAGGGAGGCACTGCTCGCTGCGAGCAGCCGCTTGGAAAATTGGCTCGTAAGGTGCGTATCGGCTTTACGGAGGCCACGTGGCAGCCTCCACGTGGAGGAGAGGATGGCGAAAGCCACGAGCGGGTATACCAGATGCGGCATCACATACCGTGCGACTAAGAACGTTACAGAAAGATGAAACAAAGATGTGTGTGTGATACTTGTTTTCCATATATTCAAATCTGAAAGAGGAAATTCCAATGAATTGCTCCAATTGTGTCAGAGTTACATGGTATCTGGATACCGGTGCAGGCTATAATTAAATGCTCTCTTTCAGAGGATAAATCATGCAGGAATTTAAGGGTGAAATTAATTATAAAGTGGAAGTTCTACAGTGATGCTGCTTTTTAAGGCATCTGCATGCCCACACACAGAAATGCTTTACTAATCGTTGCAATTCCTTCCTTTACTCATTATGATCCCTGGAAGAGCAGACCATAAAATCCTTAATAAGGGGGATCTGCCCAAATTAAAGGAGCAACCAAAATAGTCATGTGGCATCAGAAAAAGCTACCGTATGCTAATCTTAAAGCGGTATGCAGGTTGTATGGGGGTAAGCCATGACCCTAATGCTAGAGAGGGGGGGAAAAAGGGGACTTAGAAAAAGATTCTGGCTTTATCACGTCCCACCTATTTGTGGAGGATGAACTTTTAAGTGCTGCATTCACACCAATCTTTCTTACGTTTATCTTGCCAACTCTCATACCATTTGGATAATTAATAAATGGTGCTGACATACATTTTTATACTAACACATTGCCTTTTTTCATTTCAGCATCTCCGCACTTCTCTAGACCTAAGAAAACGCTCCCAAAATAAGGAAGAGTGTGATTTGTAAGTACCAGATCTATTCCAGCTCCTTGAATGAATGTGTTTATTACTTAGAATTGCAATCTGAACATGAAGAACGTAGTATATCGTATTCTGCAGTATCTTCTACAATTAACTCTTGTATCAATAACCGCTTATAAAATGGAGAAACTATGGATACTTGAGTCATCAGCTACTAAACTGCACTACGCTATCAATACTCAAGTTCCTTACACCGTGAGACAGGCTTATCAGTTCTGCAGTACTTGGGTATCACCTTGCCTTTTTTGACAATGGTAAGTGGTAAGGCAGAGGAAGAAGGGTTTTGCTTTAAAAGGAAAAGAAATAACCCCCATTGCTGAGCAGGTTGTTTAGATAAAGCACACTTTGTATTTTGGGCAAACGTGTACAGTAGGGACTTGGAGGTGGGCTGTCCCGCAGCTATCGATGGTGAGATGTGAGTGCCGCACAAGGCCTTGTCTAACATAGGAGAGAGTGCATGGGCTTCAACAAGATGCTTGAAAGGAATTTTTAGAAAAAGTAGCCGTAACGAGTTGACTGCTGTCTGAGGAACTAAAAGAGCTATGGCTACCAAAACTGCCCATGCTACCGGGCTGCGAGGAGGCCAAGGGCTGGAGGGGCAGTGCGGGGTAAGCGCCCACTGCCCTTGAGGCCGTGGCGGCCGGTGCGGGTGCTGGGTGAGGTGCTGGCATGCCTGTGGGCTGTGCTGTAAGTTAATGGACCGTTTCTGCCCCTAACTCCCTGGCAGCAACACGTGTGTGCCGAGGGGCACTTCGGAAATGGCAGGAGGTGGGAGGTAAGGGAAGGCAGCAAGTTTCTGGCTGCTTGCCCTGAGGTGTTTTCCCAAACCTTGGTTCACGCGTGGGCAGCGTTGGTGGCAGTACAGCGGCCCAGTGGGGTGTCATGTCACCCGGGCAGCGGTCAGCTGCAGGTTCACACTGTTACCCCTCACACGGATGAACTGAGGGCAAGCAGAAGGCAGCAGTGCTGTTGCCGCGGGTATCCATTGCCCCGGGGAGTCCCGGGCATCAGTGCCTTGGCCAGCCTGTTTGGAGGGGACAGATGATTTTACAACTATTTGTGTGATTCTTGCTAAAGTAAGGAAAACCAAACATGCGGGGACAGCAGTCGGTGGCCGCAGGGCCGGGCAGGAGTGCGTCCGGCCGGGTCTGCACTCCCCTCTGGGGTCCGGGGCTGCGGTACTCCCTCCTG
>NW_009648777.1:209936-214874 GCF_000708025.1 Charadrius vociferus | reverse complement strand
GGGACCGGGCGCCAAGTCGTGGGGCTGGGCTCTTCTCCTGCTGCTGGAAAATCTCCAGCTAAATGTAAAGGTCAGCCTGGCTCCAGGTGACACCGATGTGTTTCTTCTCTGCGATGAAGTCGTGGGCAGGGGTGGGTGTACCTGAGTTGAGGAGCAGAGCGCACGGGTCTCGCTCTGTGCTGTGCTGCTAAGGGATGTCTCATTGCTTGTGCGATGCCCAGCTGTGCTGAGCACAGGTGAATATTCATGCCTCTGCTCCCCAGCTCTGCTTGCAGCTCGGTACGCTTAAAGCAATGCAGTCTGTTCTCTCTCGCCTTGTCTTGTCCTGTTTGTGTTCTGGTGCTGCCGCCCTCACCCAGGCCACGCTATGGGTGAGCTCAGCAGGTGAATCCCCGTGGCAGCAGAGACTTCCGTATGGTGACAAAACAAGTTGTGTCCTCCCTCTGTTTGACACTTCTCCACCTCCTCACTGGGAGCGTGTTACTCTATTGCATGACATAAGCTACCTGAAAGTCCAAAGTGAACACGTGTATCCTTGGAGCCTTGAGAGTCCTGGAGCCAGGGTGTGCTGTGAAGCAACAAGGAATCCTTGCCACACACCTCTGCTGGGCGCTGGCAGCGACAGGCACTGACTGCCAGGAGCTGACCCTGTGAGGTGATTTGAACTGTCGGCAGCAAACGTTTGAGGCAGCACCGAGACCTGACGCACTCGCACGCTGCTTTAAACCAAAGCAAATTCTCACACTCATGACGTTGGGCTCAGGGTCACAGTCGATAGAGAAGCTCAGTTCCCAAGACTTCTCTTTTAGGGCTGATGTTCCTTCATCTGCCAAGCCCATTGCAGCATGAGTTTCTATTTCATCTTGGCCAGGTATTCCCATAATATCCTACGGATTAGCTGTTGCACAGCTTCTTACTGGCCAGGACAGTGGGCTAAACATCTTGTAGTCTGTGACTCAGCCATGCTTTACACAAAACTGGCACTGGAAGGAACTGGTATGTCTTCATGGATTTGTGTACGGATTTATTTATTTCCGGGGCAGGCACAAAATCTAATAGTAAGGGATAGATTAGTCATAGCTAGATGGCATCACAACGAGTGGTACAAGCACTTTCCGGCCTTTCCCTCCCAGGTCGGTCGTGTAAGCAGAACTTGGTGCCACTGGCAGAAGCTGGGATGACTCTGTAGCTGCTGTTATGCCAGACTTTAAGAGGTTCCCTGCTGAGCGGCTGAAGCCTAACTGAAGTGACAGTCACTGTCAGCTTCATATCTTGGCTATCGTGGGCTTGGCGACTGCGCAGCAGAAAGGCAGTGGTGGGAGAGAGCTGTTGCTAGCCCCTGAGGAGCCACGGTGATGTGCCAGCCACACGGTGATGTGGTGGTGATGGAGCCAAGCCCAGGCCCTGCCTTTTCCGTGAGGTAATTGCAGGAGCCTTGGCACTGGTCTCCTGGCAGTCACTGTAGTGCCCAGAGAGTGGGGAAGGCAGGCCTCAGATCTCTAGGCTCACTGGGCAGTTTCAGGAGCTGCTGACCTTACGTTTTTCTGCATCACATTTGCGTGGCCATCAGCAAGGGGGCTGAATGTGAAGATGGCTGAGTCTGGACATGTGGAAAGTGTCAGTGGTTGATGTGTATGGCTGGAAGCAATAATGGATTTCTGCTTCTTCTGTGGTGTAGGGACCTCTGCCTCCACACGTGTGGTGGAAAGCGGAGTGGCACAGGGGTGGCATGTGAATAACATCACTCATGTGTGGGTCTCCACAGGGCTGGAAGCAGTACTGAGATGACTCGGTGCACATAATACGTAGTTATCTGCATTATCTCTGCTTAAGGGTAAGTGCTGGCAGTGTTGAAGATGAACTTGCGGGCCTGTAGGAATTTTGGAGCGATAGTCTTTCTGTACGGGCTGGTGTTTCCAGGGCTGCCTTAGAGCTGCTCTGGCCTGGCCCTGGGCGTCCGACTTTGAGTCGGCAGTTCTGAAGTCACAGGTAGAAAACATGAGATGGGGAAACATGGATGCTGCTTCCCAGAAATATGTATAGACACTTCTGTCCAGTTGCCCTAGGGGTGATTTATTTGAGCCTGTCTCTCTCAGTACCATCACATCTGGTGCCTCCGTTTAGACATCAGGCCAAACTGCAGGGGGACGAGGGGTGAAAAGAGCTGATAGCATCTTCTTTCGCATGGGTGAGTAGAACAGCCTGTACATCTTGTGTGTCTCATCTCAGGAAGAGGAGTGTTGGGTACCTGCCTTCATGGGCACGGTCAGGCAACTAGGCACCAGGTGCATCCTAACCAAAATAGCAAGAAAAAAAAATCAAGTGATGTATCCTGAGTGCAAGGTTGGGGAGGTGTGCCCTGTCTGAGGTGGTTAGAATTATCTCAAATGACTGTTTTCCCTTTCCCAGGAAAAAAAAAGCTCAGTCTACATGGATCACCTGAACTCTAGAGCTGCTGTGGTTGATGTGAGCGAGGGGCATAGTTGCACAGCTAAATCTTGAATAAGAGTAAGCTCTTGGCAAGGCTTTCCTGGCTAACTCTATTTTTCTGTGATCCTCATCTAAAACACAGCCGCCCACCTAGCCGTTACTGCCAGAGGTGCTTGCTTTGTCTGAGATGGCCTGCAAACTTCTGTGGCTAGCTAGGGAGGTTAGCAGCACAGAGTTACGTAAGGTGATGCACTAGAGTTAAACGGTGGTAGTAGCTATGCTTACAAAGCCAGTAGGACAGAGTGGATAACTTCCATGATTCCTGCTTACTCTACACAAAGAAGGCCGTAGACAGTCAGACATACTCTGGGTGTCCAAAATCAGGGGACAGGGGTCCACCTTAATCTCTCTCTAGAGTTAAAAAGGGGCTGAGATCCTCCGAGGGCATGTCACCTGGACACCTCTGCACTTGGCATTGCTGTGGAAGTGCAACCCACCTGAAAAGCCTGGGTTCTACCTCTGTGGCAGAGATGCCAAAGTAGCATCGTGGGGTCTTCTTCAGATGAACTGGTACAAGACCAGTGAGCTCGGTGGCAGGCAAAGCCAACTCAAATGATGATTCATCTCTGGGAAACCTGACAATTCCCCTTTAAAATGGGTGTAAATCTTGCAAAGAGACTACTTCTCAGTTACATGTATCCTATATGTGCATCCTTCATCCTTAACAGTCACCTGGAAACTACAGCTGGCTTTCAGTGCGTGAAATGATAACTAGCCCTTGTGTGTCATCTCTGATGAAGGCTGCCGGAAGCGAAGGCTGCCATTCTCTGTTCTTCATCTTCCTTTCGTCCTTCATGGAAGGACAAGTAAACAGCAGCATTATTCCTGTTCCGGGAATAGCCACTGCTGTCGGTGTTAACCTTAGAGGAATACCTGCAATACCAGGTGGTATTGCGTGTGCATGCTGGCGGTGTAGCAATAAGTGTAGCACTCGCATTTCTGGGACACACAAAGGAATATCCACCGTCTTGTTACTCTTACCTTGTACCCTGTAGAGTATTTGTTTAGTGAACGGCAAAGGAATAAAAATATAACTCCTTCTCCCACGTCCTATATTTGGTATATATCATCTGGTAATTATCCTGGGAAAGGCTCCCGTATGAATCCCTTACCTTCCAGCAGGATCTCCCTCCCATTGATGTCACAGGAGAAATATGTGCATGGGGGAAAGGGCAAAATGTAACAGTGCAGAGCAGGAAGAACTTTGCCCGAACGCAGAAAATACTGCTGGGTGTCAGCAAATATCCACGCCTGCACTTCAGCCTCGCCAGCCTGTGTGTCTGCAGTCAGGCGGAGGAGGCTATGGGTTGTTGCGCATGGCTGGAATGGGGCAAGCCTTTTTTCGGCGTCGGAGGAGGAGGTTTATTTTGATTTGTCCCTCACAGGTGTTTGAGTTTGCACCTTTTCTCTAGGTGGAAAGCGGTGCCTCCTTCTGGAGCCAAGAGAAGAGCTGACCCGTCTCTTGCCCGTGCCTAGGTTTGAATTGCTCAAATGCACAAGCCGGCTTCTGGTAGCTCTCAAACTGAAAACTTTAGATTAAAAAGCAGCTGCTCAGATCAAGGAAATTTGCAAGCTGAAAGAGAAATATCTAGGCTAAAGGAGATCGTCAGCTGGCTTAACACATCTGCTTAAATACGATAGAAGTGGGCATCTCAGGAACCTCTAGCCTATTTTGCCTTGGCTTATGTTCATTACTGTTAGGTGGCCCCAGAGCAAATCTTGCCATAGCACGTCACACAGAGATAGCACCAGTACGTGGGAGCAGGAGGGAGCCTCGGGTCACTAACTCTCGCTAGTCTCGGGATTTCAGCATCCCTTCTTGCAGTGATGTGGTGTACACTTAGTGGGACAGAGCCAAGGGAGCAGCTTAGTCCGTGGAGCACTTCCTTCCTGGGAAGAAGGACTGGCTCGATAAATCTGCTTTTCCCAGCATCATTTCGGACACGGGGTCCAAAGCCTCCTCTTGTAGCAGTAACTGAGCTGCCACTGTCTGTCAGCTGATGGCCTCATCCTGCCCACACTTTAGCTTTCTGTCACGGCGACTCAAACTTGCCTTACAGAAGTGTTAAACTGCTTTTCCTGATGAAATCTATAATGAGCACAGTGCTGTTTAAAAAACAAAACACACAAAAAAAAATCCCACCCTGAAAGTAAACTTGCTGGTCCTGCCCCATTGGAGTGAAAGGCAGGTCCTGCTGAGTCATTGTAGCAGGCGCAGATGTCTCCAGCATAGTCTCCTGGACAAGTCAAGATGCCGGCATTGTCGGTCTGCCGCTGTGGCTCTCACTTTGGCGGACCTAGTCTTTGTCTTTTCTTCTAAGGCTCGGTGGAAACTTAGCTTATTGACTCTGCAAGGAATGTGGTGGAGAAGGGAGGTAAGGAGAAGGAATGGTGTTTTTAAAGAAACACGAAATGCACAAAAAACCCCTGTCCCTCTAAGATGGATAT
>NW_009648777.1:204818-209926 GCF_000708025.1 Charadrius vociferus | reverse complement strand
CCAGCTGGAGGGAAGCTTAAAGGAAGCCTGCTAATCACCCAGAAATAGATGAGCTGCAGGAAACCCGTAAATCACTACTAGATTTAACTCGGAGACGTAATGAAACTTTCTAATAACCAGAGTTGAATTAGAGTGATCAAGAAATTATGAGGGCACACTCCCTCCATTAGACATGCATGACCTGACAAGTTAATAGAGGCAAACAGCCCAAAGACACAAATTACAGACTTCTGTGGAATGGGGCTGATGACTAAGCAGTTCATGAGCAGGTTAGTTTGTGACCACAGCAGGAGCGTTAGCCAAGTGGATTTCATGGCCAGCTGGGGCAAACATGGACTATTCCTCATGGGCTAGCCATGAAGCTGCAAGTACTTGTGTTGACCTCCAAATCCTGTTTGGAATTGTTCATTTAACTGGTAGAATACCTGAAAGCTGTGCCTGTGCAGCACTATACAGCTGACATGGTGCAGTCTCCTGTTATGTCTGGTACCCACATCGAACCTGCAGTTTTCTTCAGTGTGGGTGGTAAAGGAAGGACAGAAGTGTACAAGTTTTCTTCTGGGGTTCTGCTCGGATAAGTAACACTGGCCCAGGATCTGTAAAATCGTCAGTGACCTCTCCAACCCGGTGACCAGATGAAGAGGGTTTGGTATCTCGTGTTAGTTGTCTTTGCCAGTGGGCTTTCACCTGAAAACCTCCAACACGAGAGTGGGTATTAGTGGAGGAAGCGTCCAGCCGTTAGGGCTGGGTACAGCAAGTAGAGCGTTGAGGAAGCTCTTTGCTGCTCAAGGGCAGCCTTTGTGTTAAGCCTCCCTCGAGCAGCATGGGGTCTCTGAAGTCAGTGGTGGGGCGCTGAGCCGGGCTCGGCACTGACTGGCCTGCTGACTCACCAGCTGCACCGACTTGCTGAGTCCTAGGAAATCCTCTCCCCGTGGACTGTTGTGAGTCAAGAACATCTTGATTTTGATCACCAAAAGAACTCCTCCTGCGATGAATGCTGGACTGTCATGCTTAATTGTGGCACCCTGGCTGTGTCCCTTGTGCAGGTGCCATGCCAGACTAGTCAGAAAGCTAACGTAATCAACTTGGACTAATTTCTGCCTCTCCTGTGTAATCTCTCCAAGCCTCTTCCTGCCCAGTTTCACTCAGAGTGTGGCTGCGAGGGGGTCACAGACACCGAGTTTCTGTTTGATCCCTGTTCTACACAAAAATTTTGTATTTCAGAGATGTTTCTTTGGGCTACCTTATATAATCTAGCCAGCAGATCTCTGATCTATATTTTTTTCAGCTTACAGGGCTAGGTTTCTTCCTAAGATAAAAAGCCTTTGTTCTTCTTGTATTAACCTAATGAGTACACCAGCTGGAATACTTAACTATACTTGAAAAGCATCTAGTTTTGACTCTTGTTTTTATTCTCTCACAGGTTACCTATTGCAGGCAGTCCTGGGCACAACAGTGATCCCATTATGTGGGCCTGGTGAAATGGAGAACTGCACGACAGCACTAAGTTAGTGTCCTTGTTGAACGAGAGCCATTTTTTAGCCTGCATTTCCTTTAATATTTCTTTTTCAGCAGAAGAGCTCTGTGTTGGTCGAGAAGTCTGCTGTAGAAGCAGAAATCGCTTACGTGGAACTCTTTAAGGAAAAGTAACTTCTTTACAGTTGGGGTGCCAGAGCAGTGGCACAGGCTGCCCAGGGAGGTTGTGGAGTCTCCTTCTCTGGAGATTTTCAAAACCCGCCCGGATGCAGTCCTGAGTAATCTGCTCTGGGCAGTCCTGCTTTAGCAGGGGAGTTGGACTAGATGATCCCTAGAGGTCCCTTCCAACTCTGAAAATTCTGTGATTCTGTGAAAAGTCAGTATAACTCTGGCCTGGGAAAATCCTCTCCCCGTTGTCTCTTGCTTTGATGCTGACTGCGCTGAAGGTCTCTTGTTAGTCATATTTGTAAAGCTTCTATGTTGTTTGAGAAATACAAAGGGAAAATAAGGGCGCTGAGATTCTAACAAAATGTCCTTACAGTCCAGACAGAGAACAGTCCGCGTGTGGCTCAAGTTGGGATAACTAGATGCAAGCCAGAAATGAAGGACTACTGCTTCCACGGACAGTGCGTCTATATAGTGGACCTGGATGAGCACTACTGCAGGTATGGACAGGGCGCAATGCGTCCTGCACGCCTCCCTGGGGGGTGCCGTGCATGGTCTTTGATCTCGCTGCTGTTGACGCTTAGCTGGGACACCAATCCAGCAAAGCATTTAAATGCTCACGGAATTTAAAAAGGAGCAGTATATCCATAATACACCGCAGGTTCATTTAAGCAAGTATTAAGCATGTGTGCTGGCTCCAGTGAAACCTGGGTGAGAGTCTTAGACGCTTGAAATTAGTCACCGACCCGACATAAACTTGGGACGCTCATTCTGATGTGCTCCCCTGTTCATCTGTATCTACAGTGCTGTGAGATCCAGACCTCAGGCAAAGCAGCAAACTCTATGTTTTGATTCAGCCTGCAAAATAAAGACCCTCTAGGCGGTTTTAAGGGTATTCCTCATTTACTTGAAGAATTTGCAACCATTTCTAGGACCACGTGGGCTTGAGTTACATCAGTTCAAATGGCTTGTCCCTGAGGAAATAGCAGGCCAGCAGTGTAGCACGCTTTGTGGACTGCTGAAGTAACCCCACGACTATGTCTATAATTCTCTGTCTTTTACCCTCAGATGTGATGTGGGCTTCTCTGGTGTCCGATGCGTGCATTCAGAACTGGTCAGACAACCCCTCAGTAAGGAGTACGTGGCACTGACAGTTATCGTCGTTCTGCTTTTCCTCATCGCCATCTCTATTGCAAGCTACTACATCTGCAGAAGGTAAGAAAGATTTTCTTTGTGGCTCAGGAAGGCAACTCAGCTGTATGTGTAGCAAGATGTCCGCTGACTACCTCCAGCTAGACTGGGATACTTACACTCACTTGACTGCAGGGAGGTAGTCTGACATACAGACCTGCTCGCCTGCACTACGTGAAGTGTTCAGTAAAGGAAGTATGCTGGCTACGTAGGATAGCCCAAACTGCCGGCTCGGCAACGGAACCCTCAGATGATGGAGGACTGTATAGCTTAGTTCACGTCTCTCTTAGAGGGTGTGTTGAGGTAAAGGGTAGAGCAAACAGGGAATAGGGAAGTTCTAGTTCCTTTTCTCAGTAATGCCATTTGTCCAGTCATCAGGAACTGGAGAGCAACTGGATTAATACTAGCTAATTTGTTTATCTGCCGCATTATTGTGGTGACTGTGATATCAGGAGCCTTGCCTTATCAGCTTTACCAGGGAGGACAGTAGTCTTCTCCATTAACAGACCCACAAGCAGCAAGAATCATTCTTCAGGCTAATAACTAATTGTAAGCAGCTGTCAGAGAGCCGAGAAGGGGGAACAACCCCCAGAGGGAGAGCTCGGCTTTGCAGATCTGATAGCTAGATGTGACCGCTGTAATTCCTCATCCCTACCTGGAGACCCGATGGCGCGTCGTCTCAAGCAGAAGATGTCCTGGTCAGTTAGGGTACTCGGCCTATTGGAGGGAAGGAGCCAGCAGGATTTCTCAAAGACAAACCTAGCACCAGCACCAAGACTTTAATGCAGATGTGAAATCTTCAGGGAAGAGTTGAGAAATGAGACTGCGTACAAGTTATCTCAGACCTGGAAATGAGCACAGACAGAGCCTAGCTGCTAGAGGTTTAAAACAAACGTAAGGAGGTCATACAGCATTGTTTTTCTTCCTTCATCCTTCTCCCCCTTCCCCAAAAAGCCATTTGGAGCAACCGGCTTTCCAGAACTCACGCTTCTCTTCTCCTTCCAGGTACCGAAGCAAGAAGAGACAAACGAACGCCAGCGAATACAAGGAAGTTGGTGCCCTGTAGAAGAAACGGTGGCTTCCTACACTGTTCTGTTCATCAGGATGGACTCAGTGGCTTCCCATCTATTTAAATGTTATTTTTATTAACAATATTTACAATATTTATATTCTCTTAAAAATTTCAATTGTTTGGTGATCCAATCAGCATAGGTCAAGCATTTTGTTTTCAGTGTTTTATTTTTTTATTAAATAATATTTCCTAATGAGAACCTCACCTAAGTGGTTCTGTGGGATAGAGATATATTTTTATAAAAACTCGTCTTCTTACTCTGAAGAGTAATTTTATATTTATTCTTGTGAATATGCTCAAAACAATTCTACTCCTTGAAATAAAAGTTCTAGATGAAGTCACAATCTCTGTGTGGTTTGATTGAAGTGAAACTTGGCGTGGCTGGGCTGAGCAGGATGTTTGAAGCCCCACCAATTATTTTCAGAGAGAGAAACCATAGTATCATTAATAATAGGTATCAATGCACCTTAGTTCCGATGAACGTAGCTATTAGCTGGTGTAACTGGAGGACATCTTAAAGGAAGAAGGAGCACAGCTCCTCACACAGCCCATCCAACACGTACTGCATGACAGCAGCATGGATTTCAGTTCATCCATACCCTCCGGAAAGTTGTGCTGTATGTATTTCGGACGACAGTAGGGAGGCAGCAGCACAGGTTGATGCGTCTCTCCTGCCAAACGCAGTAACGCATGGCAGCTCGGGGTGTGAGTGTAGGTACAGGAAGAAAACTGCCTCGGAACCAGTACCAGCCCTTGCGTCCTGCCCATATTGTTTCTGCCATAGTATGTCTATGGTGCAGCTGGGGGTGGTGGAGATGAAAGGTTTTGAGTTTGGGCTCCGTGTAGGTATCTTGTTGGCCGGAAATAATGAGAGTAGCCCACTGCGTTTAGCTAGATCTTGAGTGTGGCTTCCCCTGAACAGGAAGGATTCTTGCAGCATCCAAATCATCCCTGTTAATCCCATCACTTCTCACACTCTCAGAAGATGTGGGAAAAAGCACAACCTTTATGTCACTTCTGGCCTCTGCCAGCGGTCCCTGCGAGCTGCGTCAGCCTGTGTTGTGGGCATGAGACCTCTGGTCTCTTGGCCTGGGCAGCAGGATCTTTGTAAAGAGTGGTGGGACCCGAGACACCACCAAGTTGGAGTGCTGTTTCAGAAGGTCTCCGTCAGCCAGAGGCCCTTGTGGAGGAATAAACTGGCTCT
>NW_009648777.1:190571-204787 GCF_000708025.1 Charadrius vociferus | reverse complement strand
TTTTAACTGCTCTCCTGTATTAGATGCTCTTGAGATCAAGCAAATGAAAGGGGGCATCTTATTCTCAAAAGTGACTTTCCTGCCTTTTTAGCTGTGACAGCTTGTAGGTGACGGGGCTTATATCTGCCTTGCATCATCCTGTAGAGTAAAGCCTGTCTGTGCCCTGCCGTGCCAGGGAACCCACAGACTCATACACACACACGTGCAGCAGTCCGGCAGGAGGAGGCCGGTGGTGCCAAGTCGTTCAACCAGCAGTGGTCTTCGGGCACGTAGCTGTCGGTCTCCTGTCTGGAGAACAGGGGGGCTGACTGGTGTAGAGGAGGGTCCCCACAGTGGGGGCTGGGAGGCGAGGTGGGAAGGGCTTGCCCGAATGCCTTGCCCTGGCCGTGTGGCCTATGTCCCTTTATTTGGAAAAGATGAGTCATGTGAAATGATAGCTCTGCCTCGTTCCCAGCTTGATACTCGCTTCCTGACTTGGACTTACTTTCCCTGCTATCTTTCCTCTGACAAGGACCAACCACAGCGAAGGTGTGGGCAGGCAGACCTGGGGTGTGATCACAAAGCTCTGCCCAGAATCTGCTAGTTTTCGTTGCGCTCGTCTCCCCAGTGGGGAGTGCTTGAGGTGGTGAGGAGGAGGGATGTCCACTTAGCAAAACGAAGGTGTGATCTGAGCAGACCGACGTTACATGTCATGTGCTCCAGCAGCGCGCAGCAGGAGAGGCCAGATGCTGCAGGCTGGTGGATGTGAGCTCTGGTTGCAAGGCTACGGCCTGGGATTGAGTTACTTTTTGTGCTGCTCACTCTGTTGCGTCACTACAGACCTTCTAGCGCACGCTACTCTCCTGGTCTTTCTCTGGCAGATAGACCACCAGCTTCTGAACCCTGCAGCCACAGCGCCAGTTCTGCCTGCCACAGGCCTGCAGGTAAACGAAGTACAATCAAGACCCAGGCCTGCCCAGCCAAAGTAAGCGATGCTTTGCTCATCGCCACTTCTCAGGAGGAAAGCTTTACCAAACGACATTGACCAAAGACAAGAAGATCTTCCAGATCAAGTATGGCGACGTAGGGGTAGAAGGGACCCCCTTGGCACGTCCTTCCAGCTGCAGGCAAGCTGGGTCCAGCTGTTTGACTTGAGCTTTGTCACAGGACAGCCTGTGTTGATCTGATCATGGGATCTCTTGCCTATCTTTTTCAAACACTGGGTTATCCTGTAGGGTTTACGCTCGATGTGCTGGGTCTGTGCAGGTAGCCTGTGGCTACCTTCTGCCGTCTTCTGAGATAAGCACTCCTTTTTGGCAGTGCTGCAGACCAGTTCTTATCCAGCCTGCAGTGCTGGTCAGTCAGTATTTTAGGTGGGTCTGGATGGGACAGGCTTTTCCCTGCTCTGCCTGGTCCTTTGTGTTTCCCTTCAGCATCAAGTTAGAAGGGGATTGTTGGTCATTCCCGGTGAACTGGGTTAACTCTGTGTCACACGGCCCTTATTAGCTGCTCTTCAGCTTTTCACTTCCTCTCTCCTTCTGTAATCCAGTTGTCATACAGGAACCTGTTCTGCCGGGTAACTGGTGACAGCTAATGGCAACCCCAGCCACAGCCGCGTTGTAGCACAGCCTTTCCCAGTGGGAAGATGGGGCAAAAATCGATTCTCGGAGCCTCCTTCCATTCTTGCTGTGACCCAGTTAGATGACACATCTTTGTTTCCCCCTCAGGCTTCCCTGCCTGTCCGTGAACTGCTCTGGCCGGTCCCTGTTCATTCTCCAGAAACTTTTCCTGAACTCCCCAGAGAAACTCAGTGCAGGGGCACGTGCAGACCGGCCGCGCTTGTACTCCGACCCCCACACGCTGCCCTTCCGCTCCTCTGCTGCGCTTGGCAGGAGCATCACAAAAGGGGACACCGTCCTCTCACCCCACCTTTTGTAAATGATGACCCCATGTGTTTGAGGTCCCATTACTCGAGCTCCAGTGGCCGACAGGCTTCAGACGCTACCCCTGCCCCGCTCGCTGCCAGCCCCTCTGCGCCCGAGCAGCCACAGCAGCTAAAAACGCATCTTGCTGCTGCAGCGCTTGGGTCCACATGCCCATTGCTGCGCTTGCAGAACTTTTAAATTGCATTAACAGCAACAGCCTGGGGTTTATCATGCCTTTAGCTACGAGGGTCAGGCAGATCTAAGAGGCGTAGTCCACTTTCAGACCTGAGCCAGATTTGTTTGGTTTTTTCTATCCGTCTTAAATTTTAGCTGACTGTCTAGATTTGGCTTGGGCCTTCTCCACCTATCCTGTTGCTCATCTTACTCCCAGCCCATAACAGCCTTTCCAGACCCTGTGTTTTTCTCGCTCCTGCACATGATTGAGCAACTGAAAAGCTTGGGGCCGCATACCAGCCTGCCACCTCAACAGCTTCTGCTGGCTGGACGTAGATTGCCAGTCCGGCAACCACGCAGCCGGGTCCTGGTGACACACCCCAAATAATTTGTCTCAAAGAGTGAACCTCCCTCATTCTTCCCATGGTTTCTGCTGGCACCACCTCCATCCCTCTGGTGCAGCTCTTCCTCACCCGCACCGCCCACTGTCAGAGTCACCTTTGGCTGCAACTCTCTTTCCGCCGGTGAGAGCGCCTGCGGTGTGCCTCCGAGGTTGCCCTGCCTAAGCCTTCCTTACCAAACACCTTCGCCTCCTGCACAAGTATTGCAGGCTCCTGTCAGGGCAGTTCTCCCATACCTGTGTCAAACTGCATCACAGCAGAGTAAGTGCGTGAAACAGGTGGGGACAGGGGCTAGAGACTGGTACCGGAGAGACCCACCTCATACCGCAGCCATCGACATGTCCTCAGGGCCACCGATGTATCGCTGTACAGTTTTTCTGCCTGGGACACCTGTGCCGTCAGCTCTCGGGAGGACCGAGCAACCACGGCTCCCATCAGCCACAGTGGTGCTCTGTTTGACATCTCCCTATCATTTTAAAACTTACCCCATCTCAGACCTGCCCTGTCGGTAAGCCTGCTGCGGGGTTCTTGCCCACAAGTCTATATTTTATGCAAAACCCATTCCAGCTTCTTGGGATTCCGCAGCAGGACAACCGATGTTTGCTTTCAAGCTGTCTGACCTAGAACACAATGGCAACAACTCCTCGCTTGGTGGTCTGGGAAGGACAGAGCTTTTTTGAAGTAAGGCTTACTGTAAGCTGTGTGAAATGCTATGCTTTTCTGCAGATGTTACCTGTGTCAGTATTTCCCCTGGTTATGATGTATCCGAATTTTTTTAAGAAGACGTTAGAAAAATCTTTCCAAAAACTGCAGGCAGCCGCAGAACTGCAGAGAGATCGGGATGGCAGTAGCCACAGTTACCTAAGCCATCCATCACCTTATTTACCACTTCCTGAGGGAGAAACTTTTTCAGCAATTGTCATGTGCTCACTCTTACCAAACCTGGAGTTACCATTACCACAATGTCCGTGGCTACCGCAGGGGTTAAAACCAAATCTCCTTTGAATCTACACTTTTCATCCGTGGCCCACACAACAGATGACACGGCGATGCATCTAACTTGGGAGGCTGACCTCTCTCTCTCTGCGGATACCATCTTGCCTGTTGCGTGCTTCATGGCAATGTCACTAGAGGTGCTTTGGCAATCATCTCAAGCTTCTGTGAGTCATGTGTCCCCCTCAACGGGTTTCCTTGGAGTGCGTCAGCCGGTCGTGTCACAAGTTTGCCGAGAGCTGGAGGAAGCCTCCGTGATGGTCTGGGGTTACATCACAGAGGCGGAGGACGTTTGGACAACTGGTCCTAGTCCCCGCTGAGGCAAGCCTCGGATTGCACAGTGCGTCTGGCACCTCATCTCGGAGCTGCTCGCGAGAAGGGCAGGTGTGGACCACGGGAAGGAGAGAGAGGAGGTCAAATAGGCTGGAAAGACGTACAGATCATGCACTCGTTGCAAATTTGGAACGGGTCAGTAGCGGTTGTCCTTTGTGTTGATGATGAAGAAAGGATGGTTGGATGGATGGGTGGACGGCTGGACCAATGAAGGAGGGAGGAAAGGATGGATGGAAGGAAGGATGGATGGGTGGATGGATGAAGGCTGTTCCATCAGTAAATGTAGAAATTTGGTCTTGCACAAATAGTCATCATTATTTTAATAAAGCTGGTGCCAAACCTAAATTACTCCTGCACTCCCATTATATAATTCCATCCTGTATGATTAAAAGCTTTCCCGGCAAACTGGGAGATTAAAACAACTGATCAAAAAACATTGAGAAATTTCTCTGCCCTACCCTGGTGGATGCCACTCTGATTTTTCTGACCCAGTCACCAGAGGGCATCGGCCTCTGGATAGGAAAACCCAGGAGGAATTTAGGAGATGAGATGCAATAGAGAACAGGCCCCAACTGGGAACGACCATTTGTCCATGGACATTTGTCAAGAGGTCCCCAGTGGTGCTGTGACGGTGGCTCTTTCTGCTGCGGTTTGTCAGGCTGGTTGTCGATGCCCTGCATTATAACGGGAAGCCAAGGCAGCTGTACACGCCACACGAATGAGGAAGAGGAGCCAGTTTAGCTGCCTTTTCTAGAACTGCTGTCAGAGGCAGTAGAGGCAGGGAAATAGAGGGTAATTTCAGGAGGGAGGACTCACTGATGTGAGATGGATATCCATCCGGATACACACAGCAAGAAGGGAATAAGCCTTCAGGTCACTGCAGAGAGGGGTGGTGGAAACCAGACTGAAGAGTCCTGTTAAAGGGATGGAAAATCAGGGAAGAATAGGGTTTAGAGGAGGGCAAGAAAAGCTGGTGAGACTTTTGATTGTAAAAGTATTGAAGTCAAAAGGAAACAGAACTCAGTACCGTGCAAAGTCGGTGTACCAGTCGCCTCCCAGACATTTGGAACTCATTCAGGGGGTCCACCTGCTTAGCCCACCCATGCCAAGAACATCGTTGAGACAGGAGGGCGAGACACAGCAAGTTTCAGCCCTTGTAGAAGGCTCACCAGCAGGACAGGAACATTTAAATGAGGAAGGTCAAATACCAGAAATCAGTCTGGATTTACAACGGCTGGAAAAGCCGGCCAGGGTGAGTCCGAGCTGTCATTTTCCAGCAGCCTGGTTTCCAAAAACCTCCGAGAGCCACAGCTCCTCTCCTTCACACTAGTAACATGTTTGTCTTTTGAAATGGGAAGAGGATACCCCAGAAAAGGGTATTCCCAACGCCACCCTCAGCAGCTGCGAAGGCTCCGCCGGCAAAAGGTTGCTGTGATGGCTGCCAGTGCCCGGCCACCGCTGCTGGCTTCCCCGGCCAGCCTCCCGCCGCTCTCAGCAGTGCCCTGTCCCGTGTGATGCTGTGGTTACCGCTCCTTTGTCCTGACTCACGTAATTCCTCCTCAGCCGTTGCCTCCATGATGACATCCCCGCGCAGATAGCATGACACGGCCAGGCAAGTCAGCCGCTCTGCTCGTGGGGACGCAGGACTCTCCTTCTGCAGCGAAGTTTCGCTGGGAATTTCTCCACCCGAAGGATTTTTCTGATGGAACATGTAGGTTCTGAAACAGACAAGTAATCTGACTTGGGATTGTTTCTTCTCCCAACGTATTCACCTCTTTATTTAGTTTTCCTTTCCGCTGGGATAACTGAACTGGGATATTTCATTTCAGCCAGTTCATCACTCGTCAAAATTTGTTGTTTTTTCCCAATTCATCCAAGCTTTTTTGTTCTGATGAGCTCAAATCAAGCAGAGGGGAAAAAAAACCATTCATCAGTTGGTATTCCTGCATGGTTCCGGGCCCCGTGACGTTTCTAGCACTGGTTTCATTCCCACCTAGTGGTCACCTCGGAGACTACATCCCCCACTTCCAGATTTCTTTGCACGGGGCATCACGAGTGTCATCCCACTCTGGCGTGCCTGGGGCTCAGGTATCCGACCCGGTGCAGCAGGGCCGGAGGGTGGGAGCGCAGACTCCCTGCCACGTCCTGCCATGGGGAGTTAGCTCGGAAACTCCCTGCGGAAAAGCAGCGGTTTGTGCTCATCCTCAGAACAGCAGAGAACAGTCTGAGCTTACAAAAACTGTTATTTTTATATGCATCAAGAAAACGCAAATTAAGGGTCTCAACATTTCCTTAACGCAAAATTTGGAGCATTGCCAACCCCGACGCAGACAAAATAATTATGACATTTTTGGCATAATGCCCTGGTTTGGAATAGAAATGGAAGCTAGAAAGCCAGACTTCCCCAAAGGAGCAGACAGGGGGCTTTGGTCAGTCCTGATCTGAAATGCACGGCATCGCTAGAAGGCTCTCACCATTCCTTGTGCGAGCAGTCCTCAGAGCGGTTAATCATTACTGCAAGGCTCGGTTTCCTGATCTTTACCAGCAAAGTCTTCCTTTCTTTCCAAAACGAAGGCTAGCATCAGCTGCCAAAGAGCAATGCGGCCACCGAGAGTATTTTGTCAGCCTGGTCCCCCACAGCCGGGGGTACCCCGAACCTCGGCCTGCCTTCGGCAGGGGCTGGAAGCGATGCCAAGTGATCTGACGGATTTTATTCACCGCACAGCCGCCCTTCCTGCAAATTCATCAACTTCAAAACGAGCTGCTCAAGCTCATGGTCTGAGAATGCAAGAGTCACCGTGTCCTCCTGGGGATTTGGCAATGACCTCAGCCCTGACGCATTTAGCCCACCGACGGACAGCCAGGACAGCAAGATCTCTGATTGCCGCAGCAGTAATTTGGCAGTCAGAGGTGGCAAGGAAATGGCACGCATGCAGTTTGTGGCTCTCCTACCGTGGGGTGCAGAGCTGTGTCAGAGAAAGCTGTCCCTCGGACGCCCCTCTCTTTACTGATGAAATGATTCTTTATCTGTCTGTCTCCCTTGCAGATTTTTGCCTGCGGTGCAGCAGGGGGTCACCGTTCCCAGCACCAGAGCTCAGGGGTCGTGGGGAGGCTACTTTTATGTCCTCCCTCGCTGCACCGGAGGTCTGATTCTTGGGATTGCCGGGCGAGGGACAGCCGGTTTGGCAGCGCCAGGGACCATAGGGACGGCAAGATGGGTACGTGGTGCCTGGCAGTCGCAGGCAGAGGGTTGATAGGCAAAACCCCATCAGTGTGAAAAACCTCGCAGAGACACGGTGTCGGACTCTGGGGAAGGGCCGTGGGGATGGGAGCAGCCACCGCAGCAGGGCTAAGGGCACAGGCATGACGGCTCTGCCTCTGCGGGTGCACGCCGGGAAAATACCGACTCCGCGTTTAGCAGCGGGGAAGGGACAGAGCCTGTGTGAAAATCACTTTTGTGGAGGCATTTCTAAAGTTGAGTGCAAGGCCGCTTGTTGTTGTAGGTCAGTAGAGCCCCGAGCAGCCTCGGCTCTCCTCCTTTCAGTTTCTTCCGAAACATTTAATGTGTTTACTTACTGTGTTGCTTAATGTGTAGTGCGTAACACCTGCAAAATGAAGAATTTGGCATTCATAGGGGTCAGGATACTTGAAACGCAACTCTTGAATTGACACTGTACGACCATTTCTGAGCTTTCGTACAACGTCTCGTGCATTTTTTTCAGCTCAGCTCCTTCTTTTAAATGTTTTTTATTTTATTTGCCACTACTCTGCTAATGTGGGGGAAAATGGCTTTCTGGCTGCAGTGCTTAGTGACCTGTTTCGGGCATGTTAAGACAATATGTCTTTAAATCGTAAAATAACTTAAGTGTACTCAAATGCCATTAAATTTTCTCTCTCTTTTTACACAGAAACATCTTCGTTCCAGGCAACTTGAGCAAGCTTGGGAATAACTTTCCAAAGTTAAGAATGAATGAGATCGTTCATTATCAGTGAAGCAGGTAAATCTTGAATAAAGATTTCAGAAGACGCTGGGCGGGGGCAGAGGGGCACAGATTCTGTTACCAAAAGCTTGTACGTTAAAGGAGTCCCTGGGGCAGATAAACCCATCCTGCCCTCTGTAACTCAGAACAGCATCACCCATGTGAGAGGGGACAGAGGCAGCGATCTCTTTCACTGCCCGGCAGCTGATGTTGATACAAATCCCTCTCAGTACCAGGATCTCCTCTCGGCATCTACTCTCCAACACTAGCTCCTGCACTAGTCCAAAACCAGTTTACTTCACCTGCTGTAGCTGAGTAACCTGTCACCGTGGCAAGGGAACAGAGCTGAGCTCTACGCCTCGAGGACAGCCTTGAGTGGTGGAGACCAACGTGCTCAGCCCTGAATTTGCCACCTCTGGGTTCCTCCTGCCTCATTCAAAGCAGACCTCTGCTCCCGCTGAAACTCCTGGGTGAAGCCCCCGAGGAGGGAAGGAGCCATGCAGATGCTAGTGCATCGGTGATGTCGAAAAGCCTTTTAGGAGCAGAATGAGACCTCTTGTCAGCAGAGCACGGCCCACGGAAGCAGTATACCTGCATCCAACTTAAAGCGGAGACGCGGTTTTGCTTCAGAGGGGCAGAGTGTGCCTCCGTGCAGTCAGACTTGGGCGGACCCAAACGTGCCAGGAGGACGGCGTTGTGGTGTGTCAGTGTGAGCTGGTTTCTGTCCAAGGACTTCAAGAATTGGGTTTTTCCTACATGAAGGCAAAACTGCCTACAGAAGGAAAAGAGGCTGTGCCTAGGAAACCTCCTTGACAGCATGAGTGTGCAATCTTTATGCAAACGAGACCTTACTCATACGGTGTGTGTCAGCCGTCCTCTCCTGGGAAAGCACTGGCCCCACGCTCCAGCTGCTGGGGACGCACACAACGCGGGAGGAAGAGGGGACACGAGGTGCTCTGTCTGCACAGGTTTCGCTGACGGATGGACGGATGTGTGTGACTGGAAGCAGCCTCGCAAAGCACTCGCTCACCGATCCCACTTCAGCACACTGAAATGAATGCCCCAACTGCCAGGACTGACTTAATCCAGTGGCACCTTTTTAGTCTGCCAAACTTCATGCTTATTTGCTAGCACCCCGGCACAATTAAAGGCAGCCGACGTCAGGAGGGCACAGCACTTGTAGCCAAGAGCAGGCACTACCAGCAAACAATGGGATTTCCAAAGAAGCGTAACAAACATGCCTGTGAAATAGAGTGTTCTCCTGAGCTGCTTTGCCTGCTCGTAGCCTGTGAAAAAAAACAAAATCCAGAGTGATCTACGTAATCATTGTTGTGCGTAGGAAGGCTTGCCTGGGCTTTGTTATAGGGAAAAAATCTAGCTTCGGCAAAGGTGAGAGGAAAGGAGTTTCTAATTGCTTTAGGCTTCTCTTTGTGATTCACTGCTCCTTCACATACGAAATGACTTCAAATAGGTAAAGAAAATTCACCTCCTGATGCACTGATGGGAAGGCACCAGGCAAAAACCCAGCTGTGGTAAGGCGGTACCAGATGTCCTCCTCTTCCTGATGGTGGGCAGAATCAGAAGGAAAACCATTCTCATCAGGGAAAATACCGTGAGGGTCCCGCCAACAGCCGGGCAAAGGGCCTTTCATGGGGAGCAGGTGATCAGCCCCAGACAAAAGCCATATTGGCTCAGAGAAGAATCGGGGACTTCTTTTTGCACCATTTCTGCTCAGTTTGCCCCCAACGGGCCGAAATTTGACCTTTGCCTCATCCTGCCCCTGTGAGTCTAAGATCAGAGAGAGTCGGGGGCTCGGGATCCGCTTGCTGTCAGGCAGGAGATGGACGGGCTGCGTGACCCCCAGTGCCCGCGGTGGAGATGAGAGCAGGGGCATGTGTTTATTTCTAAAATTTGTGTTTGATTCTCACATCAGATGATAGGACTTGAGCACCAACAAAACAGCGAACGCAGGGGAGAGGAGAAACGGGCCTGCACCGACAAAACGGCAGCCCCTCTCTCACGCCGTGGGCTGTGTGTGTCTTTGTCAAGACGCCGAGACAAAAAGCGTCCTGTTAGGATGGGAGAGGACTCTTGTTGGCTGAGGGGATTTTCCTGGGTTGCTGCAGGGGACGGATCCAGGCAGCTCCCAGCATTTTGCTGCTGAGATTACATCCTTTCTGACAGGGGGACGTCCACGCTCTGTCCGTCTGCCTGTGTTTACCTGCCTCACCAGCTCCTCGGCTTGGGAACCAGGTTGAAAAAAACGCTGTGCAAGGAAGATTATAAAGTAAAAAGTTAAGACTTCAGCTGCAATTCCAGGAGAAAATTCCCAAACAATCCTCACATGTCCTTTATTTCTCTATTACTCTGGGCACGATTGGAAATAACTTGAGACACAGAAGAAAAACATCACGCTATTTCTGTCACATGCTGCCAGTCCTCATGTGCGGCTGCAATGCCTCAAAATGGGCAGTACCGTATAATTTACTCACATGCTATGCGCTTTCAAATGAGTTGTGATACACATCTCCAAGGTGACTTCATACCCAAGCCACTAAGGTGAGGAAAGGGATATATTATTCACCCCACTTAACAAACTCAGTTAGTCAAACTACCCGCTGCCACTTTCATTGGCGCCAACACGCTTTGGGTCAGCCGGACTTTCATGGCCAAGATCCTCTTAGGGGAGCCTTAAAGGTAACCCCAAATTGTTGCCGCTCCCTCTGTTCGAGACCATCTCAAGGAAGTTTGCCTTGCCTTGTGACTGTTAAAGGTTGTTCCTCCACTGTTAAAACTAGCTGTTGTATTTGCCCTGATTTTAGTACCCCGTGCTCCTTAAAAAGAAGGCGGCAGTCAGCACGTCATAATTAAGACCCTCCTGTGCCTACAGAAACTCACTTTATTACAGTAAGCAAAAAAGTGGTTGTCCAGAAGTTGCATGAAATGAAGAAAACAGAAAATTCATAGCTATCTTTCCAGGTATTAGAGCTAACCACGTTTTAGCTTTTAAAACCACCATGTAGTGGCATTTTGTTTAGTGGAGGCTGTTTTTAATACAAAGATTTCTGCTCCAGCTCTTTTTCAGCTCGTTCTCTAAGACACTAGAGGGATAAAAGCCTATATTTTCCCAAGTATAGACATCATTTTTCCAACAGCCACACTGTGCACATAATTACACGCGTTCTCAATGTTGAGTGCATTCTGTGATTGAGCTGGGAGACCACCAAAACTTAATGAATGGCAGTGAAGTAGCTTTTTCTACCTTGAGCGCAGGTCCACATTTAAGCATTTTTTTCCTCTTCTTTTTAGAACGAGTACTTTTGGAGCACTTACAGAATGAGCCAGTAGCTACATGCACCTTTGGAAAACGATGAGCTGGATGTTCTCCTCTGTAGGGACCATGCTGGGCTGCAATCCTGGAAACGTTGCGGAGAAGAGAGACGATCTGATGATTTTGCCCATCTAACAATGACGTGGTACACTGAATACATAAACTAACGTGCAGTGCAGGTGAAACGCTGTTGTATTGAAGGTAAAGGGCCACAGTAACGTTGTGGGTAAATCGGTGTAACGGCAGTGACTACAACAGCTGAGCTCTGCCCTTGGTTTCTTTACGGGTTCCTATGTAAAGCACCTACCCCTTTGTCCCATGGGGCCAGGCAAGCGTCATCAGGAGGGAGGTTTTGCACTGGGGAACCGTGGGGAGCCTGCCTCGGGGAGGGGGGTGGGAGTAGGGCTGCGAGCCGGCCCTTGACGGAGAGTCCTGGGGGAAGTTTCTGCAAATTTCCTGAGGAAATGGAAGCAAGGGGAGCGATTTTCAGTGCTCTCCAGCGTGGCGGGATGGGGTATTAAAAAAGGAGATTGCTAGCTAAGGGGCAGCTCCCAATTCTAGTGTAAATCCAGGATTGCTTCACCCAGCTCACCGCTTCAGGCCCTTACAATTACTGCCGGGGTCAGGATCTGCCCCTGAGCATTTGCAAATTGAGCCGTTGCACAAAAACGAGTGGGTGAGCGCTGGAGGATGTGTTTGGTCCAACGAGAGCTGCTCGGTGCGTGTTGTGTGGAAAATAGAGCAGCCGAAGCCCAGGGGCAGCATGCTAACAGCAGGCAGCTTCCCAAAAAACTTCCCAGCACGTGGCAGGACTGCTGTCCCGGACAGGCTTGCAACATGCTCCCCACCACCGATGCAAAACTGAGCCCAGCCTGTCCTACCTAGCTGTATCTACGGCAGTGAGCACGCAACAGCAAGAGCCACAGCGTGGCCCACGATTTTCTGCAAGTTATGAGGCTTCGTTCCCCATTGCCTGCTGTTTGTGAAAGCCTAGGGACAGCAAGTGTAAAATCCCACCGCTGCGATTTGGCAGCATTAAACTCCTCAGCGCCGCTGCATGTTTCATCAGATCAAGCAGGGATGCTCAGGGTTGCTGGAGTTTCCCTTGGCTGAGAAAGTACCTCTTAGATTTTTCAGGGGGACTGTTTTTCGTTTGTATTGATGAGAGAAAAATCCAGATCTTGTCACTGCGGGGGCCAACAGATTCTGTCCTCTTTGTTTTTCTCTTTAGAGAAAGATTTGGTCCGAAAGATTTTGCAGTCATATGTGGAGCGACTGAAAACACACGCCACCGGGCAGAGTTCCCCTGGGTGAACAGCTGATGCCGTTCAAGTGCATAAGTTATTCCCTTTCTGGACAGGTTTTGCTCGTGCAATCCCTTCTTCAGCCTAAGAAGTCTTGGGGAAAGGAATGTAGCACAGGGAGAACATCACCGTCTTAGAAAAAAATTATCTGGTGAGGGCTTTCCCGGCAGGGATGCACAGCCATCCGAACGCCTGCGTATCTCAGAGGCTAGCACAATCTGTACCGATTTCTCGCAAGGCAGTATCCGGGCCTTTCCCCTTCCCTCCTCCCCAACACCCTGGCTACACATCTACATCCTCTTTCTTGCTGATGTAAATCAATCAAAGCTCCCTCCCTGCCTATGAGGGAGCTGCTGATAGCAGAAGATACTGGCGTCTGCAGATCACAAGTGAAGTGAAAGTCTGGTGAGCTTCCCCGACAGACACCACTCCGGTTTGAGTCATTACCCTTTTCCACCTGTTCTCAACTGGATGGATGAGAAAGGATAACTCATGTTCAAACACCCAGGTCAGCTGTGCCCGCCCTTGCAAAATAAACATTTGATGTCAGTGAAGACGATTAATGGGCAGGTATTGCAGATACGTCCTTTCCTTTCACGCATTTCTCGGGAGTTTTTATCAAAAGTAAAGAGAGTGAATAACAAGATCGCAGTTGGCGCTCGGACTCTTCTGGAAGACAGGATGCCCAAGCGTGCTCCGCCAAGGCCAGGCAGCTGTCAGCATCGATGTCGCTTCGCCTCCGTGAGTCTCTGCCTCCGCCCCTGATTGCCACGGCACGGCTGGGGACGGGACGGGCTGTGCTGGCCACCCTGTCCTGGGTGACAGCAGGGTGGCTTTTCGCCCTGGTCACCGGCATCAGAGCAAGAGGAAATACAATTCAAATATTCTGCCAGCGCAGGGGTTCCCAGCACAAACCAGAGCTGACAACGTGCAATTTCGCATCCTGGGCACATCCTTCCTTTTTGGTCATTTCAAGGTGACAGGCTGCCGTCAGTGAGGGGGACAGCAGGTCCCAGGAGCTTCCAAGCGAAAGGACGGAGCACATTAATGTCAAGTCAGCAAAACGTGCTGGGATTCACCACAGATCAGGAGATGCTGATCCGGTGTCTCAGAACATCAGGTCCTTGCCAGGGTGGCCTTGGCCTCCGGGGTGGCAGGTAGCCAGATGATGCGCTGCTCCACAGCGGGAAACACAGCCACAGTCTTCATCCCTGGGATGTTTTCTGGAGATAACCCTGGGAGAAGAGAGGCAGACCAACATAGAGAAACCTCCCCTCCAACATGGCCACAGTGCCGTACTCCAGACACGGCCGGACACCAGAGGGGAAAAAAGTTGGCGCCAACGCCACCTGCGCCGGGTACTGTCGGGTGCTGTCTGAGTCCAGCCTGTGCTGAAGGTGTTCAGGGCTAGCAAAAGGACAGTCAAGGCATGGGAAGGACCAGCCTGGCTCCCGAGGCGTTCATTTCCCCCAGCGAGAACGGAGCAGCGTACCAGCGGCCCATCTCCTCCCAGTGCGCTGACAGCCTGTGGAAATCAAGGTCTGGCTCAGGGCAGACGCCAAGGAAAGACTCTGGCTGCGCCCGTGTGCGCGGCTCCCTGCACAGGCTCCCTGCTGATCTCTAAGGGGTACCCTGTTGGGCTCGCCAGCCTTTGGGGAAGCTCCCTGTCCTCTGGGACTGGCATGACGGACCAGCCGGAGCAGGCAAGGGCGCTTTGAGCAGCAGCCCCAAGCTGCCGGAAAACCCCAGGTGCTGCCGGGAGCGGCGGCTCAGTAGGGGGGACGCCGCCTCCACCG
>NW_009648777.1:189032-190509 GCF_000708025.1 Charadrius vociferus | reverse complement strand
GCAGCAGGGCAGCCCCCTCAAGGCTTCTCCTCCTTTCACCGCTTGTGGGGACATCCTCCAGGAGCTCGGCCTGGGGGCAGAGCCCAAGTGTCCTTCCAGCCCTGGAAGGATCACACCCCGAATGTCCTGAAACATGTGGCCTCTGGAGGGTGTTCTGTCAGAGAAGCAGCCAAGCAGGGCTTTGCCAGGACCCCACCATTTGGGAAAAGCTCCCCTGATGTCCCACCTGAACCCCTCCGTGGCCATCACCACCTTGCTGCATTTTCTGCACGCCAAGGAGCAGTGCTGGTTGATGCCAGGCTGCTTCAAGGAAGCAGGAGAGGCAGGAGGAAGTCGGCGAAACGCCTGACAAATCCGAAGCGTGCCGAGCCAAATTCCTCGCTACTGCCAGACAGTGAGACGGAGCCATCGGCTGGGGATTGGAGGAGAGAGGGAACGTAGTGAGTCAGGTGCTGGATACGTCGTGTTTGGTCTCTAAACAGTGCAGGTAACACGGGCAATTGCACTCGGGTCATTCAACCTTTCCCTGCTAAGGTTCTCCTTCCAGTTGCTTAGCAGTTTGCCAAGCATAGTGCGCAGGGTTGAAGGTTTAAGTGCCCTGTATATTTCTCCAACTGAATTTAAAAAAAAAAATAAATTAACTGAATACGTTTCCAGTGAGTCTCTGATAAAAATTTGGGAGAAATACTTCATTTTAGCAGTTGAAAAAAAGAAAATTCAGGATGGAAGCTGCGGTGCCTCGCTGAGGGAGCAGTCCTGGAGCGCAGCAGGTGGCGGGGAAGGAAAACTCCCCATTTACAAACCTCTCTGCGGCTGTTCTCACACAACTGACCCCACGTTTTGACAGAAAAGACCCCAAACCCCAACATCTCTGCCTTTGCAGAAATTCCGTTCGTACAGTTGGTCTCTGCTAACTCTGGCCCTCACGGGGGTCTTGTGGGAAGGGCACTCCGGTCCGAGAGGGAAGGGGCTGGCCCCGTGGAGCCCCTGGCTGCCCCCAAACGGTGACCGAGCTGCAGCCCGGGAGCTGCTTGGCGGCTGCCTGACGCTGCTGTGGCTGGACCCCGCACTGTCTCTCTGAGGCTGCGGCAGCCGAGCAGGATTTGCCTTTTCTCTGCTGTAGACACTATGGAAAAAGGCATAGGAAATGAGGGGAAACACAGCGATTAAAAAAAAGCCCACAGTGAAGCCATTAACTAATGACAAGTGGTTTTAATTGCACTATGTACAAAGGGGCTGACAGAAGTTTTCTGTCGCAGGTTAACATCCGAGAGACTGATTTGGCAACTTCTTTTTCAGAGCTCTTTGGGCATCGCTTCTTGGGATCAGTGTCACCCGGCAGAGACAGCACCGGCAGCCGCGTGTCCTCCTTCGGCCTGCGTGGAAGAGGGGAGAAGGTTTAATGACTGAGCAACTCGGATCCCAGCCACCGCGAGCAGAGGCTCCGTCAGCCCCCTGAGCGGTGAGTAGCGTTGCA
>NW_009648777.1:184097-187690 GCF_000708025.1 Charadrius vociferus | reverse complement strand
AGGGCTCTCTGCTTGGGAGCTGTGGCTTCTTTCTGGTTCGCTTGTCTTGTGCCGCTGCTGCACTTAGCTTGTAGAGTTCAGAGCAAGAGTACGCTTCTGTTTGAAACTTTTGAGTTAAAAATAGGTTGTCAGGGATGAAAATTTCGTGTGAGTGTGTTTAGGCTGTGTGGAAGCTGCAGGTTAGCTGATTGCCTGCTGTACTGTTCTCTTCTGGTAAACCTGACAGGAGAGCTGTGGTGGGGCAGCTACCACCTACTTGCCATGGAAGGTGTAGTGGGGTTTATGTGGGGGTGCTTGGCCCTAAAGGCCAGGTTTACATCGGCTTGTTTTGGTCCACTGATTTCCTGGCAGTTTTCTCATGATGGCTTACGTGGGTTGGAGTTGACTAAAATTTCCTGGGAAAGCGAACACGTAAATCCGAAGGGGCTGGAGGAAAGCTTGTTAAGCATCTTTCAGGTAATACTTCACTGTCAATAGCAATTGTGTGTATTTATTGTAATTAGTTCACTTGCAAGCTGTGAGGAGATCTGAATAGCCTACCTGACTATGGGGATGGGAGGCTTTTGTTGTTTCTGACCTAACTGCAACTGTAATACATGCCAGGTACCTACAAGCTATTTGTACCTCAGCAGATGTTAGTAGGCTGCTGTTGGTGCTGTCTAGGGTGATCTGGCTATTATTTTTGCTGTGGAAACACCCTGAGACTTTAACGAGACTAAAAGGACCTTTTAGGTGAAGGGGGATCATACTCAGTTTGGGGAGTTTGTAGACCCTTGCTGGAGACTCTCATGAGTAGAAAACCTCCAGGGGAAACAGGAATGTCAGTTATTGAGCAGTTCGGCCTGTAAAACTACTGGCTTGGTGTCTTAAGTGTTGTATAACTGCACAGAAACCAGTATTGTTAACGAAGGTGGTTGGTTTGTAGACCAGCTCTTCTACTTGGCGTGAGGTTTATCTGTGGAGTCTTCAAGCAGTTATGATTCAACTGCGGACGGCTTTCCTGCCTTTGCGGCTTGCAGACAGGGACACAGATCAAACTGACAGGCTGAGCCTTGAAGAGGGAAGAATGGAAGCGGCCTCAATTATGAAAGTGTGAACCTAAATATCAAGTCAAACTGGACAGAACAGGGGCCTCAGCTGCCAGTAGCAGGCTGGCACTTCTAGGGACAGGAAACCTTGCTGCAGGAACAGTGTTCCTCATTTACATATTAATATAGCTTATACCATTTGAATTAGACTTCAGGTTGCTGAGGGCGTTTTTGCTTTTAAGTGACTTCAAGCCAGGCTTGTTGCTCTAGAAGTTAAAATGATCAGCTGTCTAGACAACAGCGAACTACACCTTGTTTCTTTGTGCAGGCTCTCTTCTTGTCACTAGAAATACAGGGTTATGAAGTAGTTGGATCAAGTTGTGTCCTATTGTGATGATGGCCTATATGCATAGTGGTCTGCGTAAACTATTAATACTCCAAATAATTTCATTATGTCTGCAGAGCACAATAGAAGAATTCTAGAGTATGGTAAATAGCTCTACTGTTCTTAAGACCTGTTCAAACTCAGCTGGTTAACTGTTACTTCTGAAGAGCACAGTGTTGAGCTGACACAAGACTTGCTTTATGGACAGCAGTAGAAGGATGGTTTCTTCAGAGAAGCAGTGTTTTGCCAACTTGCTCTCAGTGTGTTGAGCCTTGACTGCTGCATGGAGCAGCTACAGAGCTTATGACCTGTAGTCAGTGTCTGGGTTTAGCTTGTTCTCCCCAGGGAAAGGAAGATGATTGCCCTTGCCTAAATCCAAAGGCTACTAAGTCACCAGCCTTTTAAACCACACTCTTCTAGAGGTTTGTCTTAATTGAGATAATGAGGGGCAACAGTAAGCGGCAGAACAAATAACCTGACTCTTGCGGACTATCCTGCTTTCACTCCCTCAGCGCACTCGGCATCTCTTTCAAAGTAGGAGAACTGGAAATGAACTATCTTCTGCTGAAGACAGTACTGCAGGTTATTTGGGAGAAACAAGTATGCTAACTGGGGTAGCAAGCTGTCTTGCCTCAGCAAGTGCCTAGGAGTATCTAGTGAGTTATAATGCCTTTCATCACTGATGCAAATGGCGAGTTTAGAGCGATGGAAGTTGTTAGCCTGGTATCTGAGTTGATATAAAACTAGTGGATGGCTTCACTCAGTGTGAGCTCCATGTTCTTTACGGGTCTTTTTGCTTGAACCTGTACGGTTTCACTCGAGTGTCTTACGCTGTGAAATGCTGCAGTCCTTCAAGTCTGCTCTTCATCTGTGACGGCGCTCTCGGCTCACCTGCTCATCCTGCTTTTGGTCTGCTTTGTGCATGACTTGGGGGTGGCGGAGTTGTGCCTAATGAGCTTCTAAGCTTGCTGCCTTTGTGCTGGGTGTGTAATACCCAGCTGCAAGCTCACTTGCATCCTGTGTTTCCTGGTCACAGATTCTCCTGCAGTGGCCATCCTCCTTCCCCTCACAAATTCTTTAATTCAATTTTCACAGAATCTAGCTTTTTAGTATTTCTAGACTGAGTTCTCGTCCGTTTTTTCAGTTGAACCTGTGGTTAAACCCAAGCCAACAAAGAGGGGGGGTGAGAAGAATGCCGGCAAGTCAAGAAGGAAGAAAAACAAAGGGAAAAACAAAAAGAAAGGGACTCCCTGTGAAATGGAATACAAAAACTTCTGCATCCATGGTGAATGCATATACCTAGAACATCTCCAGATGGTGACCTGCAAGTAAGTCACTTGTACCTTGTGAGATAGGTGTGATTGGCATGAGCCGGTGGAGTATGAGAGCTCAGAGGAAAAATCAGTGTCAACTTGGCATAGATCCATCTCCTGTATTTTGACTGAGAATCTTTCTGCCATGTAAATTAAGCCATGATGGAATCTGAGATGCATAACAAGCCACTGAACTCATCAGTTGGTCATAAACTCAAACCAAAAGAATGAAAAGGTGTGTCTTCCTGGAACATCACACCCAAACTAATCTTGACTTGTTGAAATGCTGACAAACCTTGTGCTAGAGCGGTGACTGCATTTCATGAACATGCTCGAAAGGGAGCATCTTGAGATTCATGGGAAACTCTGAAGATGTCTAAGTCAGGTTTTCATGTGTGTGGGTGTCCTTGGCTCCATATGGCACCAGAGCTGATAAGAACTTGTGTTAATGTTTACCTGCAGGTGTCATCAGGATTTTTTTGGCGAGCGCTGTGGTGAACAGTTCATGAAGACTCAGAAGAAGAATGATGTGGCAGACTACTCGAAGACTGTGTTGGTGGTGGTAGCTGTTCTGCTCTCGAGCATCAGCTTCATTACTGTACTTATAATTGTGATAGTGCAGTAAGTATTTTACTCTTTGGTGTCCGTCTAGCTTAAGTATGAGTGGGGCTTGTGTGCAGTAGCCCTGACATGTGCATGGCTCACCAGAGGGAAAGACATCTAAAAGGGCTGAGTTCTTATCCTGGCTTGGATATGTCTTGAGGGTAGATGCCAGATCCGACAAGTTAAGTGACTTAGTGTGCACTTAACTTTCTTGCTCTTGCCTGTGGGCAGCCTGAGACCCTTATATTGTAAAACAAGAGTCTT
>NW_009648777.1:130974-184050 GCF_000708025.1 Charadrius vociferus | reverse complement strand
CCTTCCGTAACCCTTGTGGAGAAGCCTGTGAGCAGTAATGTAATAGCCTCATGCATGACGGTTATCCAACAACTGGGTACAGTTGTTGGATAAATGGGGCAACAAACACTGTCAGTCCCAAATAATGTCCTGCTTGTTGTTAATCTAAAGCGTAACCAACTGACAGTTCAGTGTGGTGGGTAATCAGAATTTGGGGTTCTGTTATGAACAAATAAGAGATTTTCTGGGTACACATGTCAGTGTATCAAACAATTCTGTGTGTCTGCTAACAAGCAGTGTGCAGCAGCTTATGCCTGTCGGTGCGTTTGTGTCTTGCCAGTGTGTTTGCCAGGGGTTTGTGCTGAGGTTAGATAGTCAGCACGGGGAGCCTGACTCCAGTGTTTCCTGACTATTGGAGCAGTCCTCCAGTTCTGATGCTGCAGATCTGCCTCAGTAGGGCTTGGGATTTTGTAGGTGAAACTTAAAAGTTCAGTCTAATTTTAGATCTTGAAGTAAATCAACTGAATTGGGTACGTGCTGTACCCTTTCCTGCAGTTCAGGAAACAAGGTGTGCATTTGTCATTTTGCTGTTGCTTCATATTTAGATCTGAACTTGAGGAATGCTGGGATGAACGCTTGTTCTCTGAACACTGCCTCATTCCTTGCTGCTAGGAGAGGTAACCAGTTCCGTAGTGCTGTCAGAGCAAATGATCACTGTGAGTTTCCAGGACGAGCCATAGGCTAGGATTGTGTGTGTTTCATGCTCTGAACCCTCACAGGCTTGAATCGTGGTGGTCATTAATCTGTACCTTGATCCGGAGAAGCTAGGTGGTCTGTTTGCAATAGTTGGTAGAAATGACTGGTGAAATAGGGTAAAAATCCATAAGCAGCTTGTTTACGTTGTGTTCAAGGATCACATTGAGGGGACAGTGACTTCAAGTACTTGAAGTCCACAGGGCTCTGCTGTGGGGAGGAGGAAGGCAATCTGGTCTCTGCAGCTATTCTCTAAAGCCACCAGGAAATATCTTCTCAGGAAAGGTTCCTGGTGCTTTTTTCAGTTCCAGCAATAAAACCCCTTCATCTTGTTATTTATGTGGGCTTAAGCCAGGAAGCCCTAGCGCTGTGAGGTAAAACTCGGGGGCTTCTTGATGCTGTTGTCAGATACTGTTTGCAGCGTGTTTAAAAACTGTCTTGTTTAACTTTCTGGTGCTGAAGAATTGCTTGAGGGTTCAAAGGACATGAGTCTAAATGCTGAAGAGGATGTGGGGGCTGGTAACAACAGGATGTGTATGAGGGTTCAGAATCGCCTCTAACATGCTGTATTTCCACAGGGTGAGGAAAAAGTGTCCCCAGTATGATGAGAAAGAAGAAAGGAAAAAACTTCGACAAGAAAACCGAAATGGCCATGTTGGTGTGTAAATGAGGAGAAAGCAGGTATGAAAGCTGACTTGAAATGCCTTTTAGTCCTTACAGGCTGGAGTTACCCTGTAAGAATCGCGTGCATGTTTTGAAAGCTACTGTTTGCATCTAGCACTTCAAATGCCTTGAAACACATTGCTTACATTTCAATGAGTGGCTTTCTTTTTTGGTTTCCCAAAATCGCCTGAGTTGTGCGAGTTCCTCAACAGTGCTGTTAGCATTCTGGCTGCTGTCTTAAAAGAAGAGTGAGGATAGGAAGTTGTACTGTGATAAGTGGACTTATGCAGGGAAGAAAAAAAAAAACACCCCCATACTTCAGCAGAGGCAGGTTTAGTGCAAGAAACCATAGCAGACTTGCATCATACAAGATAGTGCAGCAGCCAAGTGGATCGTCTTCTTTAAGAGAAGCATCAAGCGTTTTCCTGTCTCCTCTGCAAGGCATGGGGAAGTTTCGGGTGCTTAGAGGCTGTAGACCAAGAGAAAGCTGCCAATTCTGTGAGCACCGTAGATAGCCTCTCAGTCAACTTCCATACTGTCATAGCAACTGAGTGCTAAAGCTCTTTGGCCTAGGTGGATCACTCCTGGGAGCCATCTAGTGCATTTTAATGAGTGAGGAAGTTGGTCTCTTCTAAGTGAAAGTGTACTGAACAGCGGACTCGAGGACCCCTATTGAACAGGAGTTAGACTACAAGCTGAAGGAGGAAGCTATAAAGGATAGTCCTGAGAAGTTCTGGCAAACTCAGAAGTTTTGCTTTGCCACATGTCAGCTGCAGACGTTTCCCTCGTTTTGTACAGTGACTTTTGGAATCTTTTGCTCAGAGCTTGCTTGAAGCTGAAGAGTATCTAGCAGAGTGTCCTCAGGTGTGTGCACATACTTAACCTACCTGCCTCAGATGTTGGTTTGATGCAGTTCTAGCACAGAGTGCTTGTTTCTTGGGTGGTGATTAACGTGCCTGGTCTACCCCTTACAGAACAATTCTGACGTGGCCACTGCCAAGCTGCAGGGTACTTCTGGCTACCTGACACATCCACCTGGACACTGGGCTGGAGCTGTTGCCACTAAGCCCTGATTCATCAAGACAGAGGCTGCTTCAAGGGGATGTCAACATGCCACTTGCTACTGAATCGCTTGCTGGGGAGGACAGTTACCGCTATCTCTCGGCACAGTGATGTGGAAGGAGCTGCCGCTATGGGGTGGAGGAACTGCTATCAGGACCTGCTAGAGACTACTCCAACTGAGCCCTCTCTATCAGTGCTACAGCTCCACTCTCTGCCGTTGTGTGGATGGACTCTTTTCTGTTAGCAAGTCTCCTTGGGCAGCTCTAAGCCTCAGGGAGAGAGCTTGTTGCGGCTTTCAGAAATGGATGGAGGGAAGAAAAAACCCTTCCCTCTCCCAAAGTTGAAAAGGAAAGAGCTCTGGATGGCTTCTCTCCTTAGATCTCAGTGGATGAAAAAGCTATTTCTGCTGTCACTGTGTTCCCTGTTGATATCAGCTTCAAAGAACTTCATCTCTAGTTCTGACTTGCAGGGCGTTGGTGACAGATCTTTGTCAGCCACACCTGGGTTCTGTTACTGTATGTGTGGAAAGTAATACCTCTGAATTCAGTAGGACTCGTTGTGTGAGTGGAGCTATCCATTTGCGTGTGTGCTAGCCCAAGTTAAAACTGCTCTCCTCAGGATGCTGAGACAGTAAAAGCAAGTTCTGAAGCTCTGTATCTGAAGGAAGAGATCCATGCTTAAACAATCTGATAAGCTTGGACCCATCTGTTATAAACAGAGCTGCTTCTGTTAACCAGATATTCGAGGCTGCTTTAGGCAGCACTTAGTATGTAAAATGCTAAATGCTTCACAACAGATCCAGTCAGTTGAACTTGACCAAGAACCTGTTCCTTTGAAGAATTACATTCGTGCACTAACACTCTGCAAGCAGTGATCTCTTCTGCTCTACCTTCTGGTGCAAAGAACTCAACTTACCTCAAACTTGCCTGACCAAAGTGTCCTTCGTTTCTTGAACTGTCCATGCAGCCTTGAGTGCTGAGTATTATTTGAGTTCAGTTTCTTCTTGGAAGAGTGTATGTGTTCTGTATAAACAGAGCAGAATTCTTCTGGTAGCAGAGAAACACCATTAATTGTCAAGTCTTATCTGTAAATGTGTAAATATTTATTACTGTATTTAATATTTAATGTTTCCATAACAAACCTATTTATTTTATAATTAAACTTTTTACGTAACCTAATCATGGTAAGATTTTTTTCTTGCTCTTGGGAGTACATGTAAACACTTGAAATTAGAGCTTGGTTTCTCCTCAAAGCAGGAATTTCAACACCTAAGAGCACAAAGTATGGCTGTGAAGAAATAGAGCTGTTTGTGAAGTATGAGCTTGGTGCTCTCCCAAGAGTGCAAGTTGTTTGTAAACAAAATGTGCAAATGCAAGTACTTTTTTGAGTAGGAAGTCCATTTAATTCAACTACAAAGGAATCCTTTAGTTAGTAGATTAGCCACCTCATTGGAAGCAAAATCTCAGACTGAAGTTAAAGCAAATAGGTAGCCCTTTGCACTGGACTGAAGAGCTGGGAATATTGAATAGGGAAGAGCCTTTCATCTCTGTGCGGTCAGAGAGAATTTGGACAGTGGCTTGAGACTTGGTCTGAAATAAATGAAGAAAAGGAGAAGAGCCTCAGGCCGGTGACTCCCTAAACAGAAAGAGACCCTTGGACTCAACACTCCACCTTGCTTTTCTTTTCTTCCCCTGGTAGCTATTAGTCCAACTGTGTGCTAATGTTTCCTCTAAAGAATTCTACCAGTGAGCTGGGGACTAAGTTCAGAGTTGCCCCCCAAAAAATGTGTGAAGGGGGTGAGTTTGGCTTGAAAGCCACACTTGCTAAGATGATGATTGAGAACCTTGCTTTGAGGCCTTTCTCTCAAAAGTGTCTTCCACAGTTGTTAGCTGTGGCTTAGCTCAAAACAGCGTAAAGGGTGTTGGGGGGAAGAACAAGCAGTTACAATTAGGACCCAGGTTGCGTACCCAGTGTAGGAGTGGAGTGTAGTTCTGTTTGGAGTAGCTGAGAGGCGTTTGCCTTGGCCTCCTGATTTAGCCAGGTAGTTCTCAGACTCTGAGAGCAGCCTGTATGGTATGTAGCTGAGATACAGGTAAATGTATTGCAACATCTGTTGGGAAGATTGCAAGACTTCATTCCAGGGAACTTGCTTCATTACCAAAGTAAACAGTGCTTCTCCAAGAGGCTGTTCCACAGGCATGCGCTATTAGAGCTCTGGCAAGAAAAGCTGTTTCTGTAAGTCATGCCAAGCTTTTTGCTTTGGAGTAAACAAGCTCAATCTCAGTGGTAACAGAACCCAGGGAGACTGGGGATGGATCACAACTCTCATCTGAAAGCCGTAAGACTCTTCTTGCAGAAACTTCCACCTGTAGTCGTCTTTCTGGAGTAAATAACAGGTTTTCCACTTGATGATGTAGCCTATGAAGTATATGTATGTAACCAGTGGTAGCATAGAAAACTGAGCTGTTTTCCCTCTTCCCAGCTCGAAAGCTTAACAGGAATGAAGCTACTAGTGTAACTTGTAATTTCCATCTATTGTGTACTTTTCATACTCTGATTACTGAAAGAACTGGAAGGTATTTTTGAAAGATAGGTAGTTAGGAACTGGAGATGTCCAAGTGAGCTATTACTGGGAGACTGGATTAGTGAAAATTTGAGTGCCACCTGGTGTTGTCCTGACTTGGACCTGAACTCATGTCAATAATGAGGAAGGAAAATCATTGCTGAGTCTCCTTACTTGAAAGCTGGGAAACAACAGAGGGCAGGCTTTATGGAGACCTTCTTCCTCCCGAGGGATTTTGGTTTACAGCGAGATTTGCAGAGAGGTAGGGCGATCAGCAACTTGCTTTTAGACAAGACTTTTGCTCTGAGTCAGTCACATCCAGCGTTGCTGTTGTGCTTGGTACCAGAGTAGAGCTTTTCCGTGCCCAAGAGATGACAGCAGTCTTGTGCTAGGCAGGGAATTTCCCGTGTTCCCTGCAGTGGCTTGCTGAGCACTGTAAAAAGGTTTCTGTGTTTGCTGAGGGAATTCCTTTTTCAGAAATTTAGTGCAGGGAATTGAGGGCAACTTTGCCTGTCCAGGAATGACATACGTATCTGTAAATTGAGAACTGATGTACAGCTTTGCATTAAAAAAAATAATCCCTTAATTATGTTTTTAATCAATTACAGCTTCTAGCAAGCAGTGATGATGTTTTCTATTTGAGCTATGACCCTGAGTAATACCAGCTTCCTACCAGCTTCCTAATGTAAATTTGATGCACGAGCACCATCAAGAACTACAGTGTCTGCTGGGTTGGTTGCTTAAATAAAAACCTCAGCTGATGGGTGGAACTATATGTCTGGCAGTCTCTTGCTATCTGAGGATGCTACACTTGTGTGACAAGCAAATCTGATCTGGTGCAGGGCAAGGCCAAAGATAATTTTTATTGTTGATCCTGCACAGCCAGGTCTGCTCTTCAGGATATATATACATGGTCTGGCTTTTATCCTGCTCCCCTCACCGTGGAGTTACCTTAGTTCCACTAAGCATTCCTGGGTTTCTGGTCCCACGTTTTATCAGTAAGTTATGCTTCTAGATTTTTCTTGACTTTCCAGCGGCAATGTTACTTTGACAGGAGAGCTTCCGTGTCCTTGTCACTTGTAGCTGCATCAGCTGAGTCCCGGAAGGAGTAGCCTGATGTTCTTGCACAATTTTCTGCGCACACAGCTGATTTTGCAAGGTATTTTCGATATCCAGATCAGTATCCAGGAATTCTGGTAATGTGAGGGTCATGTCTGCTTGCACAATTCCTTCCTCTTTCCCAAATGTTTTGTTCTCCATCGTTATTACATTTTGTAGAAAAAAACGATAACTGCTCAGGGTGTTTTTCTCTGTTGTGTATTTATGGAGCTTTTGAGTGTTTTGCAGTTGTCTGTGAGCAGAGTACCTTCCTGTCTACTTCTTGATTTCGCTTCCCTTCTCCTGCCCTCCTCCCAATATGCCCCTTTTCCCTCAGAGCGGTAGCAGATGTTACTTTGAATCTTGGCATGCTGGATATTATAGGAAGGCTAGTTCTACTCTTTGGCAGTGAAAAGGTACGAGTTTAATTTGTTTTCTTTTTTTCAGTAAATCCAGATATACATGGACATGTATGAAGGTGTTTGTACTATCAGTGGCCGCAAGTAGATGTTATGCAGTGGTTTGCATAAATCCACCTTTGAGTTGTTCCATGCTGTTTCCACTAACTGGTATAAAGTTTTGAGTTCTTAAAATAACTTTGGGCGTTTTTAATATTAATATACTTACCTAGCCTGTTAGCACTACAAATAATTCAGTAAAGTACCTGAGCAAACATATCTGAAAGCAAGGTTGTTAACTGGGACAAATACTTGCCTCTTTTTGAAGAGGTTTTCTGGATGCGCTAACGGTATGTCTCGCTTCACTGAACAGTCCTGCAGTCACCTGGCTCTTGAGGTGTTATCTTTGATAGGAAGCGAGGCTTTGCGTTCTTGGTGAGAGCTGAATGCAGTGAGTGAGCGTGCTCGAGGAGCAAAGGCCAGTTGTCGGTGTCAGAGTCCGAGTCTGTTCACATGAGACAGATCAGTGGACGTAAGGGTCAGGCAGCCTTTAATAAGCAAACCCCGATTCCCTCTCATTTTGTGAACAAAGCTGTACATACCTATCGTTCTTCTGCTGGTTACACCTTCCTTAAGCGAGTAATCCTCATTTACTGCAGGTCTGGCTTTGCCTATGACTTGTGAGCTTGCTCAGTCGAGACAGCTACGCCTGTCAATGTCAGAGGGAAATAGCTATTGTTTGTGTACCGTGGACGTAGGCCCGAAGCCAAGGAAGCAGGATTTGTGCCTTTTTTGACCAAAGGAGACCTGTGAGGTGGGACATCTAAAGTCCAAGGGAAAGAAGTGCTTTCAAAATACATTTTCCTAGTAAGGAGAGTAGTGGTTTTTCTTCAGAAGAACCAAATTTTCATTCATATACTTCTTGTGTCAGAAAGGCCTATCTTTTTGCATATAATTCAGAAGAAAACCCACTTTTCAGCTCAGTGTTTTTTGACTGAAATAATGCAGCCTGTTCTCTTTGCATTTTGGGGCAAAAAGCAAAGCTAAATAGTCTGAGAGCCTGATCTAATCTAGCATTTCCAATATGTCTTAACCTAGATGTCATACTGTCGTTCCTACGCCATGCATGCTAAGTCAGATAACACCATCATTACTTCTGACTGCCTCTGGATTCTTGAGTACTGATGCTTTGGTCCAGACCTTGGAACATAGCATTCTTCTTTGAGTGTGATTTCCTTACACAGCTGGCAATGAATTTGCGTTTGGTATCAGACAGCAATGACTTAACAGACTGAATTAGTTCATGGGTGGTGCTTGGAACCTGCTAGTTTTCTGGAAGATAAGGAAATACATTTTTTAGCATCAGTTATGTTTTTTTTGCTTAGGAAAGGAAATCTCTTCAGTGCTGCAGGTAACTAGTTAAAAATCGATGGAAACAGAAATGACTTTTAGGTGTCTAAAGCGGTGAATATATTTTAAAATGTCTCTATTAAAGCATCCACAGCTGCTGTCAGTGTAGGGTCCAAGTGCCTCAGAAACAATCTAGATGTGCTGTCAGATCTGCATTCCACTGCTTATTTCACTGCTGGGATGGTACGGTGAATTGGCGGTGGTCAAACAAGAGCTGAACGTGGTAGCTGTCTCAGGTTTTAGCCCCAAGACTTCCCTTCCTCTAGCATCCTTTGCCCTCACATTTCTAAGCAGTGTGATTTATGTTCAGAAATGATTAAAGGTGTACACAGAAAAATGCAGGTAAAAAGAGCTGCAAATGAAGCTTTCAGATGTAATTTCCATAGGCACAGAGTTAGCGTCGCTCCTGTTGATATCTGTCTGCATTGCTTTCATACCGTATCTGCCTTCTGTGGATCTGGCTCCTTCCAGTTAAAATGTGCTTTCCTGTCTTATGCCCGGAGATGATTACTGTCAGGGATGAAAGGCAGTCACCTCTTGGGTGGAGCGGAGCGGAACGGAACAAAACCAAGCCAGGGCTTAGGGCAACAGATGTCCTGTCAGGTCTTAGTCCCTCTCATTTATGATGAAAGCTTTTCAAGAACATGAACAGTAGCTGTGCGCCTTAATCCTGTTTAGACGTTCTACGCAAGCGCTAGCATATTGCCTGAAAAAGACAGCAGCAGTTGGGATTTCGGCTGGAAGCAGGAGTGAGGTGGAAGGATAAAGTAGCAGAGTAGAGCAAAATGAGCCAGAGTAAGTACAGGATTTGACATTATGACTCCCCAACAAACACCCCTGCCATGGAAAAAATAGTAACTTCCCTTTCAGTTTTAAAGACTTAGCTAGGATAATTCCCATGAGCTCTGTTATCACCTATGAAGGAGATCTTGAAGTGCTAAATTCAACAAATCTCTCTCTCGTACTGCTACAAATATTAAGGAAAGGCATAGTAAGGAAGGTCAAGGCATAGCAAGGCATATTAAGGCATGGCCCCTGTGCTGTCTAAGTGCATACCGTAGTGCCGGCATTTCGGTGCCTTTTGTGGGCTCAGCAGTAAGCACCTCTGACCTGTCTGTGTGGGGAAAAGCTTGGCGGGATACCGACGCAGCAATGCACGCTGTGACGTGGATAAAACCAGAAACCACTTCCAGGCCTTTGAGAAGCTTGTATTAGCAGCAGCAGTCAGAAGAAAAGGATCCCCTTAGCATGGCCGCACACTTATTTTTCTCAGTCGCATTTATGGTCTTTCAGTTCATGAGACGGCACGGAGAAAAGATACGTTGCCGTTAGCTACATAGCTATTCCTTTAAAAGATAGAGTTAAGATTTTAAAGAAGACATGAGGTCCACAGACAAAAATGCTCATCAGTTTCAAACCTCTAATTAGGTGCACAGAAACTGCTGTTGTACATACAAGTTTGGTGACGGCGCTTGCAAATAGATAGCCAGGGGAATTTTCTATTTGGAGTAGTCTCTCTGCAGATGTGAGGGTAATTCTGCTTGCAGTGGAAGGTATGCAATGACTGCTTTTATGCCTGGTACTTGGTTTTCTATTTTTAAAAAAAGGAAAAAAAAAAAAAAGATCATTAGCACTTCTCCTCTGTTCTATGTCCATCCCAGCAGTGCAGACTGGAATTGAACTGGTTTTTCTGTGGGCTGGCACAATTTACATAAGAAATCACTTACTGCAATGCTAATGAGCAAGCAGCGCTTGTGTCTGTTAGCAAAAATATCGCAAGAAAAGTTGGGAAGGAGTGAACGGTGATAGTGGGGAGCTTGTTAGCCACCAGTGCTGTCTAATCTCGGTCCCAGTAGCATCAGCGTGAGTTTTGTTGTTGGTTTAGCGGAAGCTCACAGAGAACAGCAGTGTTTGGAATATCCCATCCTTTTGCTGGGGTCTGAAAAATTCTGCTTTAAGACATGATTAAAGCATTTCATAATTCTCTTTGTCAAGATTTTCTTGGCTTGTGCTAATAGCTGCTTTCGTTCAGAAGACATACATAGGTAACTGAGGCCTTCCCGGTGCATCTGAAATATAGTTTAAACACATGGTTTGGATTTGCATCTTTCTCTCTGTTAAAACCCTGTTTCTGGTTTTACCTGGTTCTGGAGCATACTTAAGCCGTGCTCACTATTCAGCTGTTTCATCTCCGGGATGTGTTTTAAGTCCACGCTCTGCTGCACAGCGTGTCACATAAAGGTGTTACACACTGAATCCTGAGTGGGAGTAGGATGAGTGTTGCCACTGAAATAACTCTGCGCTTTACTGTCTCGCACCGATGTTGCACAACAGTCTCTAAATGAATCGCACTCATACATCCCAAGTGATTGCGCTACGGTTCCACGCTATGATTCAACATCCACGGTCTCGCTGGTGCTGGGGAGATGCTCCACAGAAGGGTAAACTCGCAGCAAAACAAGGCAGCTCGTGTTTTCTTGGGAGGAGCCAATTAATAACAAGCATTATCTTCATCAAGTGTTCCCAGCTTTAATGAGGGCCGAAGGCCTTTCGTCCCCTTGCTCAAATTTCGTCATAGCCGTCCTGGGTCTGGGCTCAGCTTCGAGCCAGTCTGGAGGGAGCTGTCTGGAAAGCGGCCAGCTGGTCTGCCAGGAGACTCCCGGGGCTGGTGGGACCAGTCCTGACTGGTTTTCCTAAAGCTCCTCCCACAGGAGCTTCTGCAAGGACATCCACTTACCTCACCAAAACCTGGGTGATCCAGGGATCCGGAAAGTAGAACAGCTGTTACCTGGCAAAAGCAGCGAAGGGATTAACCCTTCCCTGGGCTCCAAGCCCGGTGACGGAGTGAAATGATAAGTGAAACAGCAGCAAAAATGCTAGCAAGCCGTGCTATCTTTCACCATCGTGGCTACAGAACTATCACAGACGAACATCTACCAAAACAAGAATGAGCCAGGCCCTTGTTTAGTGGAAGATTAAATCGATTGGTCTGTGCTGATTAACAGCTGACGATACAGATAACTTTATGGAAAGCATTCGAGCCTTTCAGAAAGGATGTCTCGGACCGACTGCTTTGTGCAGGGTTATCAGTGCTCGTGACTTCACTGTGAACCTTTCCATCAGCAGTGGTGCCTCAAGGAGGAAACAGTTGTAGTTTTCGGTCTTTTATATTAACAGTGTTACAGTATGAAGGTTTGGAGAAGCTCAAAGTATTTTGTACACATATTTGTACGCGTACACATCAAATCTAGGTATCTACAATTGCCTGGTGCTGTGGAGGACTAGATGAGGCAGTCCCTTCAGGGGCCCAATCCCTGGAGATGCTTCATGCTGTGTTGCACGAAGGGCTGGCTCCTTGCATGGAGGCATGGCCTGAGAACCTAAAGTTTCCCATACTTATTTTGAGCAAGGACATGTATGGCCCCTAGGACCAGTAGGGATGAAGTTCATGGTATGACCTAAATGTTACCCTAAAGTCTTTGGAAAATAGCAAGACTTACTTTATTTCCTCTCCTGATTTTTAGAGTCAACATTATTATTTGGGAGGCCCATCTGCCAACTGTAACACGGCTTAAGCTGAGAGCCCGACACCATGAGTGAGAAGCCATCTTCAACCTCAGCAGGTAAGTTTCCATCGTACGTTCAGGCGGCGCAGGAGCGTGATATGGGCAGACATTCCAGCCCAGCTGATCTCAGGTGCTCTGAAGGAAGTAGGACAGGCAGCAGACAAACCCTCAGGCCTGTTTATGAAATACTCCTATGCAGTAGCTCCCAAAGTGAAGCGTAGGGAGGCTCACAGTTACCAGGGGAGGAGGAAGAAGGGATTGGGGGAAGGCAGTTTGCTACAAATGCCACGACCTATGCAAAATGAAGCCTGACAATTGCTTCTTTACCCCCCTACCTTGCTAATTAATATTGGAGAAGAAGCCTGACAATTGCTTCTTCACCCTCTTACCTTGCTAATGACTATTGGAAAAGCTGTCTCCAATGCAAAGCATCTGGGATGGCTTCATAGTACAGAGAACATTGATTAAAAAGATGGTATCACCCACGAGCGTGGCTAAGCTGGCGACCTCGTACATGTCTTGGGGACGAACAGGTTATGCCGCACAAGAGGGTGCTTTCCATTGGATTGCTGTGCCCGCACGCCTTCTGCCATGACCTGGTGTGGCGTGGCTGCCTGGCCTCCCAGAGGACACTCACTCGCAGCCCACGGATACGCTGCTGTGGCTCACATGGCTAATAGCAGCTTAGAAGCCCGGTCGATGTGATTGGGGCCACTGAGCCACTGGAATTGTTTCTTTTCTCTGCGCTGCCCTGCAAGGAAGGGTTCATCCTGCCTGGAGTATAGCCTCCTGGTACCTCTTGTTCCTCCTTGCTGTTGTCTCCCTCCTGTAGGCAGTGTGGTACCACTGTGCCTGTGAGTAGCTGTTCCCCCCAATACTCGTGCCCTTCTGAGCTGTGAGTTGCAGTGTGTTTCCCCAGGAACCCCAGCCCTCTGCTTTCCCTTCCTTAGGCAGCTGAGATTGGTGATGCTTCACACCTTTAAGCGTCCTCTTCTCACCACCCTTTTTCAGATCTGTGAAATGTACTATGCCTTCTCAGAGAATCGGCACAGCTAAGTGGGGAATGCTTCCCTGGCATGGACAAAGACCTGACAGTTGCCTCTTCCGTGAAACTTACCTCTGTGTGCATTTCTAACTTTTTCGATTCACTGGTGACCATTAAGGGCCTCATTAGTGTATTAGCACTGCTCGGATATCCTGGCACAACTGCAGTGTGATGGCGATGCCTGTCCTGCACTCCTTCAGACTGCGCTCACTAAGCTCTTCCCCTCGTTTTGTCTGAAGCAGTGTGCTCTGGGCTATGGCTGTGAGGGGAGTGTTGGCTGGAGGTGCCTGCAAGGTGCAGGCAGGTTTTGCACTGTCTGGGGTGTTACCTCGCTCTAGGGAGCCTACCTTGAAGAGATGAAGCAACCAAGACCTCATCCCACTGGCAACAATAGTGCTATGTGACCTCCTTTCAAAGCTGTAGGAAAGCAGCAATAGGGCATTGACCATTGCCTCATGCTTCCATCAGCCCGCACAGCTCCTCAGGTGCTAACGTAATTCATAGCTTCCAGTGGATCAACCAGGATTGATCCATCCTCTGTATAGAATCTTAGACTGCTCAACTCCTGTTGAGGCGCAGCCTCCCAGAAGGGTTTCTTTCCTCCTCTGTCTAAGTGGGAGGGAGACAAATTCTCCGTTAGTGAGGTGCCCTAAATACAAATCTGTTTCTTCTCCACCTCCCAGCTGATGAGGTGTAAGCTACAGCTTACAAAGGGGGCACTGAGCCAGGCTTGGCAAGCCAGCCTCCCTTTTCATATTAGCTTCCTGATGCAATCTCACACCTGCCTCCCAGTGCTGCTGCAACCAAAGCGTAGCTGCCTGTGTTCACTGCTGAGTCTAAGCCATATCAGTTACACCCGTGCATGGTTCCAGCTGTCAGAGCTGAGCCCCTGAAGAGAGGGCCTGGTTGAAGGTCTCAGTCAAGTCAGGCCTTTCTCAGAGGTGACTGCTGCATCCCTGTCGGATTTTTGGTGACTCGCTGGAGAACAGGAGGTCAAGAGAATTTGCTGTGAGAAATGCCATGCAGTCATTTATTCCCAGCCTACTGTTGTGGGTTTGTTTCTTTCTTTGCTACCAGGACAATGCGTAGAGTCTCTATAACTGGTTCTCACCCATCCACTATTTCAGGATCTAGGTGTATCTACTTAGTAGCAAAAATTTATATAGGTTAATTCCCACACTCCCAATGAATGAATCATTAAGGGAACAAAGAAAGGTACCTCCTTTAAAGTATCACTGCCACCTGCATTATGAACATACGCCCAGGTTTACCTGTGCATATTTAACCCCTTATCAGAGCAATAAATGACAGTCAGCTCTGGCACTGACTGCACCTCTGACATGGTCGGCAGGAGGAAACGCGTTCCTGCACTCAAAAATGGTGTGCAAAACTCAAAAGAATGCTGAAAAAGAAAACAGAACTCCATATAGGATTCGTTTAACCATGCAGCTAGACCTGGCCAGAGGTATGTCCCACCTCCCACACCCTTCAGTTTCCAGGCACGTGTAGGAACGATACCCTGCAGAAATACTTAGCATCTGGCAAAACGGAGCTGTGAAAGTGTACCTCCCACCAGGAGAGCCCAAAAGCCTTCTTGCTAGTAACTGATGAGCAGTTTGCGTGGAGCAGCTGGCAGTGAAAGCCAAAGGATGCAATAGCTTCCAGGAAGAGCAAATTGCTTCTTCCTGAATGCAAGTAAGAACGGCATCCCCTTCAGCCGAGAACTGCAGATTGGCCTGAATTGCAAGCGGGAGGAAGGGGGACGGTCTGCGTGTTTTTCCCTCTTAGTTGGGTTGTCAGTATACAGTTTTCGAAGAGGTGTGCCCAAAGGATGTGAAAGGAGATAAGCCACTGAACTGTATTAGCACATGAAAGAAAAAGCAGTGGGAGCTTCCAAAGGATGGCAAAGGTTCAAAACTTGCTCACAGAAGCACATAGTTGTGGATGATTACTGCAGCACACTCCTCCAGCCGGAGGTGTGGCAATGTAGCGTGAGATGAGAACGTAGCAGAAAGTGAGTAATGCCAGTGCCATTCTTAGTAAGGAATCCTATTTTTAGTACGGATTGGCTTGGAATATAAATGGCTTTAAAATCAAAGAGGCAGTGAAAGGAGAACTCCAGTGAAAGGTGCTGACTGCAAAAAGCAGAGCCTCCCTCTGAAGATGATCCCGAGACACACCATTGCAGAATGGTGTAGGCTCTTTGACCCAGTGCTCTGTCGTTGCGCTGTCCCACTCCCCTTTCTTTTAGGTGCCATTAAAGGCAGGATCCTGGGCTTTTCTTTTGGTCCCTGCACTGTGCGAGCACCCGGTGAAGGGCTGTGCAGCCAGGGACTCCTCTTCTCCAGCCAGGGAGACAGAGGTCTAACAAGACACCGGGCAGCAGACCTGTGCAAAAGGCGGATTGGGTCCTTGTGTTCTATCTAGCTTGCCTCCAAAGGCAGAAGGACAAAAATCCCATCTTTCATTTCCATCAGTCAATTAACTATGGAGAGAAAGCACTGTGGTAAAATTTTCCAGCGCACCCAATGCTGGCCACTCCGAAGGGTTCAGTCGCCTGATACCTGCTGAGTTGCTGGCACTGAAGGGACGATAGTGCATAACTCCTTTTGCATCCCAGGCTACGTAGACAATTAAGTCACGCAGGAACAGTGGCCAGTGCTGCTATCAAGTGACTTTCACTGCTTGGATCATTGTGAGCAAATTATTGTCCTTTGGGTGTCAAGTGTGTTTCACAGGTTGACTAATTCTGGCGGGGGCAACAGGACGTTTGCCAGCACGTGTTGTGTTATAACAGCTGCAGTCTTTCTCAGGCCCAGCTTACCCGAGGCGGGAAAGAGATTGAGCGCTGCAGAAGTTTCTCGCTCAGGGAGAAGTAGTTTGCCGTGGAAAGGCTGTGACATACCCTGTTTCCTGTGGGTGATGGCTGGAAGGGGTCAGCTACCTGTATTGATCCAGCAACAGTCACAGCTGAGGCTGTTCGCTTGTTAGTACTACGCAAATACTGTCTGTGTGGAAAGGAACGCCACCACATGCATTGCTGAAGTGCAATGCCGTTAGACAGGGCTGTGCTGGAGGTAGTCAGGTCAAACAGCCGTTCCCATCCCAAGCCATTCTCAACACAGCTATTAAAAGCCAACTCCAGCAAGCTCCGTTTTCCCCTGCCGCCCCATTGTGTCTTGCACTCCGGAGGCCTTCTTCCTGCTCCCTCCATCACCTCCCCAGCGCTGGAGCAGATGGCCTAAAGCCTGGGAGCCCATATTTGCCTGAAACATGTCTTCAGAGCAGGAACGGAGATTTCAAAGTACTCGAGGTTGCTGCTGGTTTGAGACCAACTCCCATGTTTGTAGCATACCATGCAGGTACGAGGAGTAACAACTTCTGCTTGTCCCCCAGGGATACCCTGGATCTCCGCAGCGCAGCAAAAGCCAGACACCTCCAAATGCTCTGTGTAGGCGTACGTAGACTTTCTGCAACTGTGGCAGGATCCCGGGTTAACCAGAGCTTTGAGGTGGCTCTGCCTAGGCCTTCTCTGTATCACCAGCTCTCCAAAGACCACCAACAAGGCTTTGAAACTCCAAAGCTGGTTATATGAGAGCATAAGCTAGAATAATTAACTTCTTGGCTAGAATGAAAAGTACAAAGGGCAGGTTGAAAATAAGCGCTGTTACTGGCAATAACACCTCCCCGCTACGCACAGGTACCTTCTGTCCTTGCAGGGGCTTGCTTTCTGCCAACTCAGTGGCTCTGGATTGCAGTAAACTGCACGGTCCCTTCTGCCCCACAGGAAAAGCAAAACCTCTCTTTCTTATCTTTCTGGTCTAGGTTTGAGGCCAGTCCCCTCGGCAGTCTGCCTATTTTAGAGAGCATAGCACCCAGATGAGAGCCAGAGAAATAAAACAGATACTGTCTCTCATCGTGACTCAGAAATGGATAGTCTGGTTGGCGGTCTGTACATACGCTGCAGACATGGCTGTGATTTCTGGAGATCTAACGCCCTGACTCACCTGGAGGACATCTAGAAATCCTAGGCAGGTGTCCAGAGGCCTCACATTCTGCCTGGACACCATTTCCCAGCAGAAAAGGAGGAACCAACTAGGGAAACCCGGGTAATTTGTGGGATCCACTGGGTCCTGCATGCAGATCTGACCTGCGCAGCGCTCTGGCTGTCACTTTGACTCAGTTAACAGACATAGAGGCAACTTTCCCCTTCTGGTTCTTCATAGTCTTTTAGTGTAAACAACAAATCAAAACCTTTCTCTCCACTGTCATGAGAGAGTCTCATGTCTGAGATCCAGGGCACCTTTTGGAACGGATTTTGCTTTAAGAGCAGTTGTTTGGATGTTGAACGTAGAGGGATCTAAGAGGTGTTTGAGAACCGCTTCGGAAAGCCTGTGGTGGAGAGGGAATGGCTTGGGGGCTTCTTGTTTGGTTCTTCTTTTGCTGTACAATATTAGAGGTACCATTTGGAATTTCTCTCCTTTTCTAATTGGTGGAACTTGGAGCAAAATTAGGAAGTTTAGTCTGATGTGCCACTTACCAACTTCTGGCTGGGCAGTGAGGAACTGTAGCCTGACTGAGAACGTGTGATCGGGAGCTTGTTCTTACATGCATAACCTGTATGTGGTTATTGCCATGGCTTTTTCATTGACCTCTGCCCGTAGACAGAGGGAGCTTCTCAGAGTGAGGGCTCTCTTTAGAAGTTTGCAAAATGGCGACTGCCACTGTCAACAAAGGGATGCTTTGCTCCGGTCTTCCCTGGTCGTCCTTACTTGCCTGCCGAGAGCTCTGTACTGAGCGCAACCAGTGTGATGTGCAGCACACAGGTTAGCAACGCGGAGCCTGGGTGGCCTCCCTGCTGTTAACACATGCGGCTACAAGAGATACTAAAGTTCATGTGAGAAGGTTCAGGTATACGAAACAAAGGGTGTGATCTGAAGGCTTGTGTGTTTGCTTTAGAGGTAAAGAAACCCGGTTTAATACGTCAAGTGTTCTCCTTTGATTTACATATAATCTCACACAGGGACTCTCTGCAGGGGAAATTCTGCCCTAGGATCACCAAACAGGGTTATTGGTAAAGTAATTGCTGACCACGAGTACAAGTAGGAGGTATTTCAGGGAGCGTACTGCTTTTCTTTCTTCTGATCAGAACGGCTGTCTAGCAGATCACAGAATGCTCAGGTAGGAAGGGACCTCTGGAGATCTGGTGCAACCCCCCTGCCAGAGCAGGGTCACCTGCAGCAGGTTGCACAGGACGGCGTCCCGGCAGGTTTGGAATGTTTCCAGAGCGGGAGACTCCAATATCATAGATCTGTGACATTAGTTCAGGAAGAAAAAAATGTTGCAGAAAGGTCTAATTTCACCCTTTTCAATCCAAAAATATTTTATTTGAATGTTCATTTCTTGTAAAATGAAGAAATCACTCGAAAAAGCAGAATCTTTGGTTCTGAGTAGAAGATGACATTTTGTTTGACCCGCAGTTTTGTCTTTGGGTGTGTTTTCATTTGGGTGAGAATGCAGGGGAATATCCACTGTGAGGTGAAAGTTCTCCAGGCTGCCTAATGGGGACAGAACACAAAATACATATGCGCAGGTACTACCCACTCGTTCACTGGGTGCTGCACATGGTTTGAAGATATATTTGTTTACAGTAAGGTGACCTAGGTGTATGGCTTTGTCCTCGCTGCTTATCCACCCAAACACGCCTCAAAGTAAAACTCAAGTGGCTATAAATAGTATGGGATCCTTTAAGACAAAATACAGGTGCAGTGTAACCACATCGTTTGGTCCAAGTTTCACGGATGACAGAAGAAGTCCTACCAAAATCTATGGTTAATTTTCAAAAGCCTGGAGCACACCCTGACATCGCTAATTGTGGCGTTTTCCCACTGATCTCAACAGGGCAGAGCTGGGCCCATGCTGAGGACTTCTGAAAATGCTGCTTTGCAACTGTGGGTCCCGTCGCCTCTTGCGAACTCAGTAATGTTTCACCACTGTGAGAGACAGCAAGGTCGGGCAGCTCTACTCAGCTCCAACGTAAGTGCTTAACAGATACTGGTTAGTAACTAAATATACAGCGTAATTGCTGCAAGGGCCAAAGCTCTTAATAACAAGTATTGTCAAAGATTTATGCAGTTTTTTTTCTCTGTTGGGGAGACGGGAAAGTACAGGTAGGTAACTGCGCTCTTGTTGGAGCAGTTTGGGTTTACCTGGGCAGTTCGCAGTGTGCTGAGTCCTTATGTTCGTTTGTTCTTTGTTTCCCCCATGATTGTGTCTGTGTGCAAGTCCCTGGGGTTTTCTTAAGGTGTACTCCTGGAGTGAGATGAGGAAGCCCTGCTGGGAGGACAGAAGCAGGATACAAATGGGCTCTTGGTTTCAGTAGGAGACAGTGAGGAATTGCTGTGAGTCTGGGTGTGGAGGAAATATGTCAAGACTCTGAGCCACAGCAGGATGACACTGAAAAGCAAGGAAAGTAGGAATAGAGTTGGTAGGGTCTTGGTGAAGCCACCTGACAACTCCATCTGAGGTGGAGCAATAACAAGCACTGTAAAGCCAGCCCACAGAAAAGGAATATGATAGCGGAGAGGTGGGGACTAAAGAAATGGGCAGAGTTAGGAATGACACCTCTGCATGTCAGTGCAAGGCTGCTCTAGTGCTGAGGGCAGATGATTTCAGTCCCATAAGTTGTGCTTTTGTGCTGGCTTAAACTTGGAGGAACGGGAGGATAACAGTGCTTTGTGCATTGGCAAATTGCACTTGGAGATGCCAAAGCATTTAGTTTCTGCTGGACTAATCTGGATGTGACGGTGTTGCTGAGGTGCTGCCTGACCTTCCTCTGCTCTAAGGGGCGAGCTATGCAGCCAGGCCATGTTTCTTACACTGCTGCAGCCAGACAGCTACAAGTGATCTGAATGTCCTGCAAAAAGGAAACGAAAAGGCACCCTGACAGCCCAGCTGCAGGTTGAAATGAGGCTTTGGTCCTGGTCAAGCGAAATGGTTTGATTTGGCTCAAAGAAGCCCCAACCAAATATTGTGGGAATATTAATATTTTGTGAGGCGGTGAAGGAATTGCTTGGCTTCCTTTTTTTCCTCCCTCCGTTGTCTATTTACAGGAGAAGGTATTACTCAGTAGAAACGCATGAGGAAAGCGCAAGCCATTATCTCCTGATACAAATGAGAGGGCCCATCCTATAGGAAGACTCGTGCTCTTCCATCAATCTGGTTGTGTGGGTCTTGGGAGAATACGACAAGTTAATAATCGTGGCTTGGGCTTGGCAAAGAATGAGCTCTGAAATCCCCAGCCCCTTTCTCCATGAATGGGAATAACCCAAAATTTTTCAGAAACAACTGAAAAGTGTGGTGAAGTGAGGGGCCATTCAGAACATGGGTGACGAAGCGGGCAGGCCATTTGGTGTTGGTTTAATGCAAGTATGTGTACAGGAGGTGGGCTTGGCCTCACTGGAACTTACCCAAGGCGCGCAGAGTACCCATCGCTTCTGAAGGCTAACTCTCAAGTTGCACACAGGTCAGCATACGTTTTTTTGTTGTGGGGCTACTTCCCCAAGCCCAGTAGATTCTGCACTGGCAGGACTTTGCATTTGTCCACGTTTTGGGTTCTTTTCTCTTTCTGAATCTGAACTCTGTCTGCAAGGGAATTAAGCAGTAGTACATATATATGCATGCATGCACTCTCCCACACACATATGCAAACATGAATCATCTGTGTCAGAGGCTGAACCCAGTTAAGGAAAGGCCCTGTGTGCACCATAATGACCTGGACGTTTTCTTGCCCTGTAATGGTTTGGTTCTTCTGCAGAGGTGCTCGGGCTTGCTTACAGAGAGACAGCAGGGGGATGCTAACCCCCTCGGATGGCCGTCCTCCTGCCTGCTTGGGACTGGCTGCCCTCACCCCTCCAGAGCAGCACCCCCAGAAAGCACACAGAGCTGTCGCTAGCTTGGGCGAGCAAAGTCAGAACCAGGTCCCTTGGTTCCATTACCCCGGCTTTACTGAGATATTTCAGGCATGCATGATATAATGGCAGTGTGCTGCAGCCCAAAGGTGTGGTGGAAAATCTGGTTCAGCATGCTGGCTGAGCTGCTCCGTGGATCCTCAGCTGGGACATGCTTTAAGGCACAGCTCAGCACTGTTAGCACAGGAAAGACAAGAGCTGCTTCTCTCTTACTTCAGTCTGAAGAAACCGCATTTTTCCATTTTGATTTTTTCCATCAGCTCTTGCATCCCTACATACGTGCTTGTGTGTGTGTTCGTATTTCTAGCTGTTAGGTGCTATCTCATATTTTTACTACGATTATGTCTTGAAGCCCCATTTGGGATCAGCGGCGCCTGTTGTACGAACCCACTTGTTTCCTTCAGATGCAGCTTTTGGAGGCACGTTATTCTCTCTTGGCTTCACGGCCTCTCTAGCCTGTATTCACGGTCCTGCTCTGGGGTCTCTGGTAAATTGGAGCCCTGTAGTTTCAGTGTGTGATACTGTGAAAGCTCAGAGGGTCTGTTTGCTGTGAATTTGTTGTAGGATCGTATGCCGTACCTGGGGTGTAACGTGAGCTGGAGACTCAGAAATCAGAGAGACGATCAAAACGGTGCTAGCAAGATACGATCTGCAGCTATACCCTCAAAGGACTCTGCAGGCCAACTGCCTTAACATCAGAGCTCAGAGTAAACACGGGTGTCCGGCTCCTTAAGGGGAAAAAACCATGCAGCAATTTTTGTCAACACCTGTGCCGTGTTCAGGCTTTTGGAGACTTAACGACCCATCCTGAGTTGGAGCAAACCGATGCGGCCATCTTGGTCTGCTTGGGCCTGTCTGGTGATGTGACTTGGGGAGGATGCTTTGATCGGCAAGTCTTTCTCCATCAAAAAATAATTGCAGTTTTCTTGTCCCAAGCCAAGTCCAACAGCTGCTATTGATTTGTTTAACATAAATTTCCAACAAACTATAGCGCGAGAAGGATGTGGGAATGTGTCTCAGGCTACTCTGTCTCACACCAACAGTGCGAGTCAGATCAATATTAAGCCAGATTTTTCCACAGCAGCACATTGCTTTATGAGCGTTGCTCGCCTCCTTGTTACCCTCTCTGAACCAAGCCACCTCACCACATCAGTCCTAAGGGACCAAAACCATGTGTCCCCTGCCATACCTTGCAGGGGGACGGTGCCCTCAAGGGTGTCTTACGGCTGATGGAGTTCAAAGAGGGGAACGAGAACCTCATCTGCTGTTCAGTTCAAACAAAGTCCAGCAGGGATATCCAGCGGTGTATTTTGCTCTGTTGGTGAGAAGTTCAGAAGTGAAAAAAATCTGTTTGCTTTTCCTGAACTAATCAGCTCATGTTTTTCTTGGAAAAAAATGCAAACTTGTGAATCTGTGGAAACTGCTTTCGTAATAGTGACTGCAAGGAGTTTAGGTGTTTAAATGTATAACCGCTAATAATTTTTGAACAAAGGGTAATAAGGGAAACGGAGAGAAGCTGAACTTTACAGGCCTCCTAGCTTGGTGTCAGTGGGCAGTCTGACCTGGTGACGCTCATGTTTCCATTGGTAATGACTGTAAGCGCAGCGTGGTTTGGTGTTTGCTTTGGGCTCTCCCCACTTGTTCCGAGGCATAGAGCGAGGCCGGCTGTGCCGCCGTGCCATGGCAGGGCGCCATGCGTGCCTGCTCTCCCTCCTGCTCCTCACCCTCCGCTGGCTGGCGGGAGGGGGCTCGCCCCAGAGGACACGCAGCATCCCCGCAGACAGGGCTGTCTCGGCCCCACAGCTGTGTGGGGAGAACAGAGGGACTCAGGTAAAGATCACAGATGTAGCTGGCTTCATCGGCTTCGTTAGGCTTCTTCCAAAGACTGCTGGGTCTCTTTCGCTGTATGTCTTTGGGCTGCACCATTGTCTGGGAGTGAAAAATCCAAGCATCCTCTCTTACAGTACTTGCGAGGAGTGCTTCTTGTTTGCACTCTTGATTTTCCATGCATAAAACCCTTCTGGAGGAGAGGAAATGACAGTGCCAGGCCCGGTGGCTGGCATAGGGATTGCTACTCAGGGCAGCAGGTTTCCTTTCAGCTTCCTTGTCTGCTGCCTCTGTTTCCCTGTCTGTAAAATAAGATTCCTAATCTTTGTCCTGTAAGCTCTGTACTGGAAGAGGAAAAGGATGAGAGTGCTAGAGCAACACACCTGATGTTCCTGGTGCCTGTGTGCCAAGGAGGCTGTTACTCACAGAGGCTGCACTGAGAAATAAGAGTAGATCACCTGTGCTTCCAAGTGTTGGTTTCTGATCCGTAGCTGAATTTCCTACCCTTAGAGCTGCCCTTTTTGCTCACTTGCACTGGAAAGACTGTCTCCGCTTCTGTAAACACACGTAAGTGCTTACACAGGGCAAAATGTCCATACCAGCATTCCTCACTTGGTGCTCTTTCTTTTGATAAACCTTGATATTTCTTTACTTTCATCCTCTTGAGCACTCAGGGCTCTTCCCATCTGGGCACTGTGAGCTGTTCATGTAAACAGTCCCTTTATGCTGGTATGGCTTTACTTAAGCCATCAGAATACAAACTTGCACGGGTGACATGAAAAGGGAAATACGACACCTAAGCCAACAAAGGAGGCTTGGAGGAGAACAAATGGCCCGCCTTGCTTTAATTCTGAATGCACATGGGCTGATCTGTGTTAGGGCTGCGTTACTTGGTACTGAGAATCGAATTTTGTTTGCATTCTCTTTGGGGGATGGAAGACACACACCTAAGGCAAGCCTCGGGAAGCCCTGTTTTAATCAAAGGGCTTTGGCTCAGGCCTGATTGCAGCATGTGGCAGGGGCTTGGAGCGGGAAAGGCCAAGGCCAACTGCACTGTGCACAGCCCCAAGATTTGCCTGTACTTGTACCTGGGCAGAAGTTTCTGCTAACATGAGCGGCAGGGAGGTGATCGGCTATACCAGCCTTTGTGGCTAGAGTCGAGTAGAGCAAAAACTCAGGGTCTTCATATGGAATATGTACAGAGGAGGACGTTTTCCTTATCTCAGGACCTTGGAGCTAGGAATGTGCTTTTATATAAACCTCTCGATAAACGGACCGTTCGGCAACTTCAGCTGTAGAATCTTGGTCCAGAACTCTGAAACGGAGGTAAAAATCTTAGAAATTTGCTGGTGTAACGATTACAGGAAAGGACAGACTGATGGCCATCTGCTCATACATGTTCCCTTCTTGAAGTCACAGTTCTCTGTTTGTGACATCCATTTCCATAGCAATGCATAAATGAGGGTTAATAGACTCATGTTAAAAGGGAGGAGTATGAACACATGGCGTTTTTTAAAACATCCTGTGAAACAAGCGCTCTGAGCAACCACCAGTAGAAAAGAAACACAAAAGGGTGGTTTCCCGTTCAGGAGGTGGGATCATAGCTTGGAGCAAACTTTTTCAGATATATTCAGGCTTTCGTGGGTCTGCTAAGCCAGATCGTTAAAGTTACTCCCTGCCAACATACTTGTATCGCGGTGGTCATGATCTAGATGTTTCCTGCACATGAGCTGGGCAAATTCTTCAGGAAAAGTCTCATTTTGGGTGGGTTTTTTTTTTGTTGTTGGAATTTCACTGAGGGAACAATCTCTGGGTGAGACTGCCATGAGACGGACTCCTCGCTTAGCTGGTCATACAATGCCGAGGTGTGAGACAAGGGAAGACCCGCTTGCTGGTTGTGACAACAGTTTCACTGTGTTATTTACAGATGGGCAGACACAGAAACTCTTCTGTTGTTGAATTCTAAAACTGGTGTCGCTGTTTCCTCTTTTTCCATAATGTCCTTTATTAGGCTTAACAATGCAGGTATTAATAGATCCAGTGTCACTAAGAGGAACAGTTATTAAAATCAATCATGGAATTATTATAGCCCCAACCACGTGAATTATACTTGTGCATGGAACACCGATGTAATATTTGCATACAAATGAATTTACGTTTTTATATTGTGTTGCTGTTTACTGTGAGCGATGATAATTGCTGGGCTGGGCAGAAGCTGTGTGGGTCATTTTCAGCTTGGATTCTGGAGGAGGTGAGCCTGCACGAATATATTATCTGTCTCATCATTTGTCAGTCTCCTTTTAATAACTTTCGAAGGCATTGAGTAATTTCATCTACATTTGACACAGGGGTAGAGGTTTTTGTGGTGGGGAGATTAAGGGAAAAAGGACAGAGGTACCTGGTGAACTAGGATTTATTAATTCCACTGCTCAAAGAACTGCTCGTTTGGAATTAACCTCAGGAAATGCTCTTCCACTAGGCCCAAACCTTCCTGCAATTATATGGTGATTGTGACAACGTTTTACTTAAATCATGGGAATCAAGCTGTTTCAGCTTGCTGGCCAGGGACAGGGGCGAAATCGGGAAGAACTGTTGGTCTGTTCTTTAGAATAGTCCAGCCATACATAAACACAATTTTGTCTTTAGAAACTGCTGATCCTAAGTACTGTTAGTAGTTAGACAGAAATTGTATAGTGCCCGTTCTTCAAGATTAGATCAGATATTCCTCTTTTGCAGTTTGGAAGGTGCAAATATTCAGAACGCCGTGCTGCAAACCTGTTTCCTGAAATGGCTGTCACGACTGAGAAAGAAGGGACGGAACGGTTGAGTTATGGGATGGTGACATCGTAGAGTAGCTGCCCCAGCTGAGGAGACTGCACGTAACCATGCCTTTAGTAAGGTCCGCGCCTGTGTAGAGTAGCTGTGACCACTGCATGGACAGACCAGCTGAAGTGAGATGCCTTTGAATGTGAGTAGAATAGCCAGAATATGGCAGTTCATGTAGACTAAAAGACTATTTTTATCGGGTAAGGCTTGCCAATAGCTTGCAGCTCCTTCAAAGGGAGTTCAGATCACACTGCAGACCAGTTTCTCATCTCAAGACCATGAAGCCGTTTATGACCGTTACCGTGACAGTAGGCGATCAAGTCTCTAGGCTTTTTCCCTTTCTGCAACACTACAGATGCCCAAATAAATATGCAACACAGTTACAGTCACAAAGTGGAAACCGAAGAGGAGTAATGTGAAGTACTTGCTTTTGAATGCCATCGTCGTATTTGGAGTAATTTCATGAGGTTTTTATGTGAGGCCCAATTACTCAGTGCCATTGTACAAACATCAGGCCTGTATCTGCAGGGAATAAAGCAGAGATTTAACTTCAAATGGCAGGAGCGGTCTGCTCTGGAAAGGGCACTGCTTGCAAAGTGACAAAAGGTCACTGAATCCTCCTGTAGGAACATCAGATTCATTTACAGTCGGATGCTGCTTGTGCAAAACCAACTCCTCTGCCCATCTCAAGGCCAGAGTGAAGTAAAACTTACCTTGTGATCGCAGTGTGGATGAGGAGGGTTCTAGGTGGTCATTGCTTGCAAGCATGTAGCCTTTAATTTCTCTGGCAAGTCAGTGTAGCCTCTTTTCCTCCCATTACATGTGGAAACTGTCCTTCTGCTGTAGGATCCTTTCTTTACCTCTCTGTGTCAGTGGATAAGTCAGATAAGTGAGGTATGGTTCTGTCCACAGTAACTTTAGTAAAAATCGTAACACCTGTGACAAAAAAATACTTTTTTCAGGAAAACTTTTAAGCGTACACCTGATGTAGGGCCGCGTGAGTTTGTCAGAAGTCTCATAGTTCCACTGAATAGTTAAAAGTTGCTTTTGTTCTTTCAGATTCAAAACATAAACTCACTTGGCACTTTTTCTGGATTGCTGAATGTCTTTGTCTGAATTTCCAGTATAACCAAAAATGTTCCTAGATGGAAGTAGTAGGAAACCAGAAAAGATTAAAAACAATGCCAAATTACATAAGGGGAAGAAAGCAAAAGAGGGGAAAACAATATCTGAAAAAAAAAGTTGGTTTTCTTTCCGTAAAATTATTAAGGGCTTTTTCCCAGCATTTAGAAGATGTGGAGGCACAAAGAGGAAAAGATGCATTTTAAAGGTAAAATAGCTACCGCTTATTATCTTGCCACTGCTGCTATTTTTGTGGGTTTCTCAAAGATGAGATTTGAATGGGGAAATGTACCAAAATTAAACTCTCCCAGAACTGAGCCTTTGCCTTATACTTCTCGCTGAATATCATCAGCCTAATTCCAGGCAGTGTGAAGTCTGTTATTTGACATTACCTTGAAGGCAAATTTTTATGCCAAATTTGAAATAGAAGACTGTGATTTATATTTCCTACTTTTCCTCAGAAACAGGGAATGTGCAAATCAAACAGAACTTCCTGTTTCCAACCTTTCAGCAAGTGTGTGTTTCGGTTTGGGTTCCTCTCCCATTGCAGAAGGGGGAAAAAAAAGATGCACTTGAAAAAGGATGGATCCTTGCCTTCATGTTATGTCTGCAAGAATAAGTATCAAACATGTCTGGACATGACACAATCTTAGTAAGGGTTTTGATTCACAAGTGGGAACACTTTGTATTGGGACAGCTGTTGTTATTCCTGCCCGAGCGCTCTGCTTCAGCCCTCAGAGGATACCGCCTCCGCTGCAGGGGTGTCTCAGTTGGTCATGAAGCAGCTGAACTGCCACAGTTTATAACCAAACAAGTTAAAGTAAAGCCATGCTGGTTTCACCTACCGTACAATGTGACCAGATGCACGAGAACTTCATTAGTGTCAGATCTTCAGCTCATGAATATCCCCCTAAGACATCAGGTAGACACCACTGTTCCAGTCATACCAGGTGAATATCTGGCTTGTGCTGGGTGCCCCAATTGTGAGAAGCAGCATTAGGAACCATGCAGAAATTAGTTGACGTAACTCATAACAGGAGATGGGAAAAGAGTCAGCGTTCTCAGGTCTCTGCTCCTTCTCCACTGTTGAAGGGACACCATTGTGCTAGGCCTTTCTTTTAGAGATGGATCACCAGTTAAACTTTTCTTGGGAAAAAGCAAAGTGCTTGGACACTCAAGATTTCGGCCTGGTTTTTGGAGTACACACAGACAGAGATATGAAACATAATGGAGAGGACAAGTCTCGCAACAGAAAAGCAGCACCAAATGTGACCAGGCCTTGCATTCGTTCCAGCTCCGAGAAGGGGTGGGGACCGGTCTGCAGAGAGTCCCTTGCAGCAGGTAGAGATCAGCAGTGGCTCTCCGTGCTTGTCTTTCAAGAGGAGCCATAGGTGATGTGCTGCCTCTTGGTTAGAATGACTGTTGTAGTTATCTTTTGACGCAGTCCTGAACTGCAGAATTTCTGAGGTGAAGTGGCCAGGCTCTCTGGTGTACCTGCCTAGCACTAGCCTTTGTGGCACGTGAAGTGTGGACACACAGTGGGTCACACCGCACGTCCCGTGGCGCTCCTGTCCTCCGCGTAGCACTGGAGCAGGCACGGCGGAGGCTGCCAGGCCCAGGACGCCCGCTGCTGCTCGTGCTCTTGCCAAACTCCAGCGCAATGCCTCAGCCGCCCACCCAGCTCCGGGAGAGAACTTCCCTGTCAGGCTGTGCATTTCGGTGCAGCGATCAGCAGCAGCATGGCTAATAGGCTGGTCTTTAAATGGCTGTAATTAGGCTTCAAAGTAACCATTATGATGAAAGGGGGAAATCTCGCATTCCTCTCCACGCTATCATTTCAGGGTACCTGGCAGCACCCCAGAAAGACAAAACTGCATCGCTTGATACCACCAGAGCTACCTGTTTGCAAGGAACGTCTCACCTTTGGTTTACAAAGACCTTTTTTTCCAGGGGAGAAAAAAATCCATGCACTTTTGAATTAGATATTCTGTTCTCTCCATTCCTGTGGTTGTTATCTACACAGTGTGTAAGCGTTTTGCAAATATTTGAGTGGAAACGACAAGAGATAAGGACAAGTGATAATCTGCTAGTGCTGCAGCAGGCATGCCCCTACTAAGCTGCATGGTAACTGCAGGGATATTTTTCAGCTTATCGTATCCTAGAATGACTATGCTCTTTACTGAGAGCCTGCCCCTTCTGTTTGCTCATTTATCCACTGCAAATTTCATTTGAATATCTGAAGTGATGACATTTATTTATTGCTCTAGTCCTCTTTGTCTTCCACTCCATGTGTCAGACAAACTGAGTTGCGTAGCAGGAGGAAAGATAAGGGCGATGCTGCTACTGTTAAATGCCGGTAGTGGCTTAGCACTGGTTTATTCTGGAAAAGGACCTCTTTCTTTCAGAGCCCCTCCACTTTGGGAGGAGAGCAGGTCGGGGAATCTCCGCTAAAGTGCAGTCCTCTCTGCAGTGCTGTTTGTTCCAACTCCATTTCGAAGGATATTAGCAGTTTCCATCCTCCTCCTAATTCCACTGCCATAAAACATCCTTCTTACTCATGAAGTAGAATGCCTAGATCCACCTTCTTGCCTCCTGGCTAATTACTGTCATTATCTGGCTAGACAAACTTGTCATGAGATTAGAATCTCCTCACAAAACAGGGTCATCTCAGGAAGTTCTCTCTCGCTATCCGGTTTTGTGTAAATCAGTCACCTCTGCAGCTAAAAGGCAGCTCAGATTCTTGAGAATTCACACGCTCCCAGGAGGGGAGCAGAGGAGCATTTCCACATAGGAGCTGCTTCAAAAGGCACTGGGCGTTCCCCCTGACATCAGTGGGGCAACGACTACACCCACTCTCTTGCACCTGCTCAAGGAGTTGTCCTTTAAAGATACTGAAAAGTACTAACCTCTTGCATCAATTTCATTGCCCGGATGTATCATTAATGTAATAAAGTCGTTATATTCTACTTACTGTATCCTTCACCCCTGTGCTTTTGCAGTTTACCTCAGCGTAACTCCGCAGCAAGTTTAGACACGCAGGGAGAAAAGGCAGAAACCACAAACCAGGCTGGTCATTTTTTTGTGTTTTTTAAGGCTTCGGGTAATTCCAGCTTAAGATCCCAAACTTAAAAAAAAAAATAAAAAATTCAAACCCCCATTTAAAACAAAAGCTTAGCTTTGCGCTTTTGCGCTATAGGCACCGGGTGACTTGCCCTTAACTCAGTGGGGCTTTCACAGAGTCTCTGTAGGGGGTGGCTGAGAATGTAGGTCTCCTCCTGCTTAGGCAACTGAAGAGTCAAGCACCTCTTACCTAATTCCCTTCCTAAGTAGGCGAGCAGAAGGAATACTTCCTCCCATAAACCTTTGGTGACGCTTCACTTTGCACACTAGCCCACATACAGCCTGCCATGCCAAAGAGCAGTATGTCACTAATGCACTAAATAACTGTATTGCGTTTTAACAGGTCTGTGGCATCAAGGAAATTTATATTACCCCATGAATGCTCCAAAACGGAAATGCGTGCAGTTATAGGCTACTGTAACCATAGCTACAGCTAAACAAAACACTCCCTCCCTCAGCTATTGTAGCGACCTCAATTACGGGTGGTTCTGGCTGTCCTATACATCTGCGATGCTTCGGTGACCTGCCTTAAAAAGATGGTTGTCTTCCCAGCTATCTGCTCAACGTTCTCTCTGTGCGAGAGTGGATCGTCCAGAATACGTATTCTGGAGGCAGCAAATTTCCTAATTAGTTTACCTGGGAACAGCCAGCCCCGGAGAGATGGGCTCTCCTGGAGAAGCCTGGTGAAACCAAACAGAGACAAAAGTGACTGGGAACAACAGTGAAAGAGGGCACCGTAATAGTGGCTGTGGGGCGAAATAGCAAAGGAAGGATGTGCTGCGAGAGCTGGGGAGCCTGCAGCCACCCTTGAGAGAAGGGGGCATCAGTGCCCAGGGGCTGGAGTATAATGAGACCGGCCAGATGTATCGGATGCCGATGTTGCATTTTGTTAATTGACTTTCACCTCCCTGTGCCCTAATTTCCAGATCAGTAAAGCGAGGATAACGGGCATCTCCTTTGCAGAGCGCTTTGAGTTCTCGCAATGGAAAAATGCTAGATTAGAACAGGGGTGGTTTTGATACAGCCCTGTGCCAGATCCCGGAAGCAGCGTCTCATTCTCTAGCGAGCAAGACGCAGCTGTAGTGGAGGAAGGGTGCTGTGAGCCAGCAGTTGGTGCGAGTTCTCTCATTTTGCATGTGAGCGTGTCTCTAGGCCTTGCTGCAATCCACCGTTCAAATTGTACTTTGCAGACCAAACCAATTGTGTTCTCCTTGAGCTTTTCTGTGCCCTTCATCCCTATGATACCTATGCATTTCACAAGTCTCTTGTTGAAAAACTGGGAGACGTTGGTCCACGTTGTACAGACTAAACTGACGCTGGCAAACTCTAAGCTTAAAAGAAAGAACATTCTTTCCTTTCCGTGACATTTCTGCAGGAGTAGTGCGAGGCTGTGCAGATGAGCACTCAGCAAAGGGATGTGCGCACACATACGTAGTGAGCAACCCTGAAAAATTTCGGTTCATTGCTTTGCTCAGCAGGGGCAGGACGGTTGCCAAGTCCTCAGGGCAGCAACTGGCTGCCCTAATCCTTTCTCTTCCTCCAGTTCCCTGCCTCACTTACACATTATTGTCCAAATTCAGCAGATGTTGAAGCTGGGATGCTACAGACAGTAGTCTTCTCCTCTGATTCATCCTTAGAGCAGGCGCTGTCCTGTGTAGGAAAGGAGGCAAAAGCAAAATATTACCTGTGTGTGTAATGAGGCTGTTTCATAATGCATACACACAAGACAGCCAAATGAGGGTTGTACAGACATGCTATTTCCAAAGGTACCCAAATAAATGAAGCTTCCTACTTCCTTTATAATGGCCCTATTTGGACAGGTTTGTGACCTAACCAGCTCTGGGATGAATCCTACCGCTTGGCAGTCTGTGCAGCTCGGGAGTGGGTATGCCGGATGAGGGTGGCTCTCTCGGACTGCTGAGCCATTCCTCAAGTAGTCGCACTACAGCACCTTTGTGTAGCGGTACTGGGTCTTGTCCCAGCGGAGAAGGGGAGGGTCAGAACTGAAAAAGCCCCGGACACTAGTCAAAAGGTCTGTCAGCTCAGCATGGCTGCTCCTGGAAGAGACTTCTTCCAAACCACTGGTTCTTAAATCTAGTTTGCGTACCTGGATCGTAGCAGCTGTAGCAAAGGATCGTCCTCTGGGTTCTCCAGTACAGCCGAGCCCACTTTGCTGTACAACGCAGACTGCTCCTAGAGTTCAGTCTTGGACCTCAGTATCCCAAACAGGTGAAAGACCACTGGGCCACTTTGGTGATACACAATTAGATGTGCTTTGCCTTTAGAGTGTGAGGAGTTAGGCCAAAACAGGAGAGCTACAAGAGAACATGAAAAAAACGCAATTACCCCACATGTATTTATGTATATATATCTTGTGATAACTAAGGTTGTTACAGACACAGGACAGATGCAGATTCTAAACTATCTAAAAAAGTATCTAAAGACCCTTGCAACCAGTAATATTGGTAGCCTACACTTCTGCCAGTGTGCTGCTTCTCTGTGCCTCCAGAGCAGTTAATCTCACTTTTTTCATTGTGTTAACTGGTCTGTACTGCACTAGCAAGTAAGCTGGTACAGCCGAGAGGAAATGGCACGCTCTAGGGAACAGATGGTAGACTGCAAGGATTTTGGGGCAGCCTTCCAGAAACCGTTCTTCGTGAGGTGCAGACTAAGGCTTGAGCTACCTCTCATTCATGCCGAGAACATGTTTATCAGCAGGCTGCTAACCCAGTGGGAGCCACTTCAGCATCGCTTCTTCTGCCATTGAGGTGCTTTTACTTTGCTTTCATCAGCTCTTTGTAAGATCCGAGAGATGCTCAGGGTCACTCCCTAGGGTAATAGCTGTGCCATGTTCCCTCAAACCAGGGCGACACACGTCTGAATTCTTACCCTCAGCTCACTTCTTCCTATTAGTGAAGGGGAACAGTTAGATCAGAAGATCCTCCTCTGAGAGTGCCACTTTTGTAAAAGGAGCCTGCCTTCTAGTGAGCAAGGACTGTGCTGGCTGTGATGACAGTCTAGCTCCTCACAGCTCAGTTGGACTGTGGAGTCAGAAAGGTAAAATAGACCACTAAACACCTAATGGTGAAGGGCAGCTCCAGCAGAAGAGTCTGAGGGAGAGAGAAAAAGCTCCACTTTACAGCCCGTTGGTCTAGACGCCTGCCTGAGATAAAGCACTGCTTCAAGTCCTGTTCTGCTGGTTTTCGATCTCAAGTGATGCCTTTCTCCCAGAGCCGTCTCTCAGAGTGATGGAGCTGCTGACCTCCCAGGTCGTGGTCCCCTTCCTCCCTGTCACCTCCAGCTCTTCTCTTTGGTGCAACGATACCATCAGGGGAGCGAGGGCTTCAGTGCTGGCTTCTGAGACATGTTGCAACTCTCAGCACCTGTGGGGTGTCAAGGCACCAAGCACAGGGATTTCTTTTTGTCCTGACAGGGAGGGAGAGGCCCTCCAACAGTGCCCTGAGAGGGATAATTACTTTAGCATTTCTTCACCCAGGGAATGATTAAACAAAGATCTGTAATCTTTGCTTAGGAATGAGGGGAGACAGAACCTTGAACTTTAGTCTCCCACCCTCCTTTAGACTTCTGCTAGCAACATCTCTTTTTCTCTCCGTTGCAGAGCGTGAAAGAGGTAGGAGAAGCGCCTGGTGCATTGGTCTGGCTGTTGGGCCAAAAGGAATGCGGAAAAGCAGGCCAGCTGCCTGCAGAGCAGCATCGGCCTCGCTACCTCCTGCAAGCTACACAAGCCCCCCACTGCTAGCGCTTATTCCTCTCGGTGGGATAGGAAGAAGGATTTCTTGGTTGGTACATCTCTTGATCCAGGCACAGCTCCGTATGAGTTGGTCTTATAAGCTGGAAAAATAGGACAAGGCTAGCTGAAATTCGCTCTCGCAGCCTTTACCCTACGGGTGTACCTCAATGGCCAGTTTCTCTCTATTGCTTCTAGTAGTGTTTTAACATCCCCAAGTTGAAGGGATTTCACTGTTTGAAACCATTTGAATATGAACCGTCTGTCGTTCAAATATTCTCCAAGCCAGGATTTCACAAGTTGCAGCCAATGACCCTGTGTTAACCGTCCATTTGTACCAGGGTGATGCCCAGAAATCTTTTCTGCTGACGAGCAGGAAGGTAAGGCCTGGACCTCAGTGCCAGAAAGTCACCTCAGGCCCCAAATCGTTTAGACCCTCTAAGTGAGTTTGTTGCTGCTAATCCAGCTGTAACTATAGTACAGCTTTGAATTACTACGACTTCAGTCATTTCAAAGCACACATTTCACCATCACGTTCCACAGAAAGTCTTGTTTGTGTTACAAGTGATGGGAAGTGGCTGTTTCTCTCTATGCAGCAATCACTGTGCAGTGTGGAAAGGCTCTGAAACTCTTATGTTTGGGCTGGTGCAAAGTGTCAGAGGGCTGTGTTTAGTTTTTTTCTTGCACAAACACACTATCCTGCCACCAGGAGTGAAGGGATCTCATGTCTCTGTTCGTGAGACAGAACAAGGTAAATTTTAAGCTCTGTCTGAAGACTCTCGGGTCAAAGAAGATGCTTCAGAGCTACCTTCTCTGTCAGAAACCTCTGACCTGTTCAGTGGTCTCCATATTCTCTGTATTGTACTACTGGTGATGCACATAGCTCTGCAACCATTTGGGAAGTCTGGCAGAGCATAAACAAAATATATTGACACACATAGTAACCCAAAACAAAGCTACCTGTTGGCTCAGGATAGGTTTTGCTTTGAAAATACAGAATAAATGAGACATCAAGCTGGTAGTGTTGGACACACAGTACCCAGATTATCCATGAAACTTCCTAGATATCCACCATTATGTCAGCTATGACTTAGAAATGAAGAGGACAAGAGATCAGTTTGTATGCTTTTTGGCGGAAAATTCTCTACTGGCCTTCCAGTGAAAACAAAGCCGTTTCTTGTGTCTGCAGACCTGAGCGCTCACATTTTGTGGTGAAATGAATAATTTTAGGGCTTGTTGGTTTGTTTGATTGTTCATCAAATGCAAAGTAAAAGCTCTTTCTAATCTCCTCCCATCATTCTGGCTAAACAGGCTCAGTTCAGAGGCATGAGGTCTTCACAGGAAGGCTGCGCCCCTCGGCTGGCTGTCCTTCTCCGTTGGCTCTTGCAGAGGGATCACTGTCTTTTGCAAGGACTGTTCGAATTTATGCTGGGAAGCAGCGCCCCAGCACAGACACCCTGGTACTGCATCCCCCGCTTTTCATCCTTCTGGCCTGCGTTGAGGCGCCTGCCTCCCAGCAAAGAACCATATCTTACCTTTTTCTTTTCAGACAGTAGGACCTCCTTGCCACAGCAGAAAACTGTGCTTAATGCTGCAGGGCTGCAGTGACCCGCAGTTACCCTTACGGCCACAGCAGAAACCTCTTGCAAATGCGCTGGATGTAGACTTGTCTCTCAGCATCTGAGTGAAACTGCGTGGAGTGCATTCATCGCAGTGATGCGGCTTGTCCGCTACATCGAGCTGTTCAGGTGGAACAGGCAAGCGTATTAGTAACTCATTGCAACCGGTCCTTCACAAATCACGTGCACTTGATTTGTGGCGAGAGTTCTTCCCCCCACACCAATTTCTCTTTCTTCTGTAGAAAAGAACAGCGTTAGTTTCCAACACCGCCTCAGCCAAAACACTTGAGGGTCTTACAAGGTTTTCTTGTTTTCTGGCATGCTACTTCCTTCTCCTGTCTGGAGGATTTAGAATTTTGCCCCGGGGCAACCAATCTCCCTGTGCCCTCTCCTTACTCTCTTATCACTTACCAAAGCCAGTCCCATCTGGGTAAACCCATGGGGCAGTGATGGGGAGCGAGGGATAGAGAAGAGTTAATGTCACTGATGTAAAACCACAGTGTATTTGAGTGTTTGTTTAGTACTTCACAAACTATAAACCGCTCTGGGGGGGTGCTGGAAATAAAGATAAACGAATCTGAGTAACTTCACAGATGAGTATTGTTGGTTTTAGTGGGTCTCTGAGAGTCCTCTTCCCACTGGAAGCTGTGTTGCCACACGGTAGATAGCAGCTCTCCCCTGGGCTGCACACTGGTGTTTTGTATCCTGGCCCATTTTTGGTAATGACCACGTCAGTGCAGAGGCAGTGGTCAAATGTTTGTTAGTTTGTGAGTCCAGGACCAAAGATGTTACAGTGACGTGGTCACATGCCATCCTAGTGATCAGCAGTACTTGAAATCCAAGTTACCGTGACGCACTAAGTTGAAAAATACAGAAGGACCCAAAGAACAAGAACTTGCAACACCCAGGAAACACTTCTGGGGCTGAGCCCATCTTTTTGGGATAATATATTCCCTCTACTTACCAACAGTGCATGGTTCTGCCAAACTTTCTGGTACCTTGAAATCTGCTTTCTGGAGAAAAACATCTCCTCACACGCTGATACCACATTGTTGGCTCTTAACTCCTGTGAAATGTAATTGCGCCCTATGTCTGAAAGGCAAAGAAAAGAAACCATCTCTTCAAGCCCTGAAGTAACACTGAAAACTTAGGTGTCACAGCAAATGGGATCTCTGGTGAGGAAAGGGGAAGACAGGAAAAGAATGAGGAAAAAAAAAGAAAATAGGAACAATAACGTAACATTCACACCATTATGTCCACTAGACTTTGATGATCCCTTTTTGAATTCTTTTAGGTAATCTTTGAACCAGTTTGTACTTTTGATTTTCACTTCAGGCTGTGGCAATGAGTTCCACAGGTAAATGATGCACAAAAAAAGCGAAAAAGAATGATGGCCCCAGTGAGCCCATTCAGGCCGCAGCCTTGGAGCAAATCACTGTGTGGAAAAGCTCTTCTGTTTCACAACTGCAGTCTAAGACAATTATTTTTGCCTACTTCTTGTGTTACAGGAAGAAGTGAAAAATCATTCCCTGATTGCATTCTGTGCTTCACTCCAGATCTCCAGCATGTTCTCCTTCAGTTGTCTTTGTTTCAAGTGAGAGAGGCCTAATCTGTTCCTTTTCTCCTGCTGCTGAAGCCATTTTATGTCCCTCAGCAGCAGTGTCACCTTAGGCTTTCCTTGTTCTGAAGAAAAAAGAGGTCTAGCAATGGCATGACTAGGACTGCAGGTGGATTCAAGACGTTGCCACACTATTAAAGTACACTGTGCCACAACTGTATTCTCTGAACACCTGCTGATACCCTCTGGGCTTTTTTGGCCTCTGCAGGGCACTGTGTAGGAGGAGGAAGGCTCGTGCTGCATCCAGGCTGAACGATTTTAGGAAGGGCTTGGAGTTTTACTGCCACAGTCTGATAAGACTGTAAAGAAAGAATGGGCAAAGGTTTTGGCAGCTTGGAGAACAGAGATGTCTAGGGGTGGAGGAGATGCTGCTCTAGGAAGACAGACCTGAGGAGGTTCACAAAGGGAAGGAGGAAAAAACTAAACGAAGCCCTTTTGGTTTGGACTCAGGTAGGGCTGCGCACAAGAGCTTGAATGTGAATCAAGCTTGAATGTACCTCAGGCTTCTCTGGAGGCCGTAAGAAAAGCTGCCTCCCCAAATTGTCCCGTCTAGACTACTGCTGCCAGAGTGCAGCTTGGGCCAAAGAGCGCTGTGGGATCTGGGACTGCCAGCACATCTCTAGTTGTCGGGTCCGTGCTGTGGCATGTCCTGGAGGGATTAGATCAGCTTAAGTAAATTGTCATGACCACCTTTTCTCCCCAGGCCTGCAGTGTCTTTGAGATGCTCTTTTCAGAGCAGCGGTGTCCTCTGAAATGGGTATCCTCTGTGCTGCTCGCACTACAAGAATTACCATTACTTCAAATGTGCTGAATTCCTTTTGGCCTAAATCCTGGAGAGCTCAGAGAAAAAAAGAGTGGCTCCCTTCCTGTTAAGAGCTTCTTTTCCTTCCCCCACCAAGTTTCTATTAAACTGCCCTTGTGCAAACGCCTCCTGAAAGTCAGTAGTTAAAGTCCAGGGTGTTGCATGGGGATAAGAGAAGGCGTTTTGTGATTAGTCTGCATTACAGAGTGCACGAAGGGGACAGACACAGTCAGGAGTCTCAAATCGCAAGTTACATTTGCACTTCTTTGCTTGTAAATGAAGTACATTTGATATGGAATTGCTGGGACAAGAAGCACGGCACTCTTGCCTCCTGTTTTATACAGCATAGTATAACTAAACCCTCATACTCGGAAAGCCCTCAAAAAGCTCCTAAGGTTGGTGTAAACACGGTGGTTTAGCCTATGTATTTTGAACCTGCATTTATTTGCTAATCATCTTTCAGAATTCAGGGGTCAAGCATTTTAATACCTTTCCATAACTCTGTGGGCTAGAAAGGTAGTTCTTCTTCCTTTCTTTCTTTGAAATCAAAGGTGGGAACCTCATATAATTGCAGGAGTTGCAGCTGTAAAAAGGAAAGATTTCTCTGAGATGAGGAGTGCTGCCACCTTAGCTGGTGATGCTACAGATTATTTTCTGCGAAGCGCTGGATTAGGCCCCTCCTCTGCCTTCTGGGAAACCCAAGTTGTCGATTCCTCTTTCCAGTTTTGTTTCACGAGACCTCTTTTGTGGTTAAAGCCTGTGTTTGCCACCCCTGAAACTGATGACAATGTCAACCTGAGATCCTGGGGAGCAGCAATAGGCTCCAAGCTGGTAAGCAGACATCCCATTACACAGTGCCTCAGTCGGTATTCATTAGCTCAGGCTGTCTTCTCTGTCAGCAACGACGTGTTTTTGACAAAGTTTAAACAAGTGTGGTTAATGTCGTTATGATATGACCCTTCAGCCAAATACCCAGGGCAACCATCAGCCTGTCTAGGGCTCCTTCTCGGGAATAAATGAAACTCTGGCTCCATCTCCATCCCGAGACTTCACCCTCTGGGAAGGACAGCTAAAACTTTCCTGGTCATTCAGACGGCTTTCCTCCTACTCCTTACCCCTCCCCAGCCCCACAATTTGAAGAGCCTGTTTTCAGTTCCCCTCTGCAGCAGCCACGTTTATTAAAAGCGTGGGGTGGAATGAATTCTGTTGTTATCACACCTGCTCAACACACTCTACAAACAGGCAGACTGAGAAACTCAGAACACAAAAAAGAGCCCGTGAGCTGGTTTCTGTTCAGACAGACGGACAAACCTTATAGAACAAAACCATTTTTCCTGTCCTCTCAGTTAAACCCAAGCTTCCTCACTCAGCTCAAACCTTTTCTTTTGTACAGTCAGAGTGACCTCTCACCTGGGGCTTGCCTGCCCAATTTGTAAGCCCTTTAATAATGATAATCCATTATCCTACTTTACACATCAAAACGCACGCAGGCTCCTCCCAAACAAGAGAACTTGGCAGAATAACCGTGGGTAAAAAGCGCAATCGTTTATACAAATGATGCTGTTCAAGGATATTATTTCTCTTTCTCCTGAGCATAAGAAAAAGATTTCTTCCCCTCCAAATCTTACAGAAGCAGCGTTTATAATTAATCATTGCGGTATTTGGTTTATCCAGACACAAGGTCGCTCTGCTGTGGATGTACCATGTACTAAGGATGCAGCTGGCAAAGCCTCGCTGTGTCCCAGTGTCTCTCCAAGCCGGCTTCAGAGGGGGGCTGGAGGGGGGGCTGGATCAGGCTTTCCCTCGCTGCAGCACTGCGTGTGGTTCTCTGCGCTGCATCGCAGCCCTTTGTAACTGTCCCAGTTTTCGTGCGGCTCTGAAGGTAACTCGTGCTTTGTGTGATTATGGAGCATCTGACACAACAAGTCTCTAATTTGAGCTGAGGATTAGCTGAGTGTCTGTGGCGAATTCTTCACGGTGGAAACAAAATAATCACAATGTGTTCTGGCTTCTGTTAGAGACTACGGCTTCTGGCATCATTTTGGGGTGGGCGGTAGGAAATGACAGTAACGCATCGCAGTCCCTCATGAGCCACGAATAACCTATATTAGACCTCCTTCGCATTCTGGGACTGAAGCGGGGGGGGCCGCCCTGATGCAGACAGTGCATGCAGGGGACGTGCCATGCTCTGCCGAGGGGTGGAAAGGATTGTCACTGCAAATACGTGGGCTGTTCTGCACAGTCCTTCTTCGTTACATCGTGCCACTTCAGTTGACACAGCTCGTCATACTTGCCATAGCGAACCTGTTAGCATCTTTTAGATCTATGTAAATTCTGGTGTTGATGAATTCAGCAGCTTCCTCTTGAAAACCTTTATTGGGTGACTTTCACACTGCCCCCACAGAGCCCTGTTCCTTGAAGTCAATGGGAGATCTGGGTGTGGTGAAAAGTCAAGATCAGACCTGTAAATTAGATGATAAAGAGAAGTGAATCAGTAGGAAATGCTCTTGGGGAACAACATATTCCTCTCCCATCAGTTAAAAGCACAGGGAATGGCTCAGGAATAGCTTCCCTCCGACAAGCAAGAGACTCTATTTCAACAGCATAATGGTCTAATAGAGCTTTCTAAGAGGTTGAGGACATAAAAGCACACTTGTGCTAAATAAATTGTTCGGACCATCTAATAAAATCCATTTCTGAAGAAGGATATGCAAACTTCCGTGGTTGCTCCAAGGATGTTTTCAGACCTCTTGTATAGTATTAGCATATCCTGTGGCAGAGCCCAGTCCCCAGCAAATTGACATGCTGTGTGCTGTGCCCCAAAAATGTTTGATGTGGCTATTCAGGCTTCAGGTGCTCAGCCCCAGGGAGCATATTCTGCTGTGTCCAAATCTCTTAGGTACTCTGAAAGCCTCCCTTATTCACTGGCTCCTCCCGAAATATCCGTGGCAGGTCACTGTGGAAATTATGTGCCACTTCTGTCCTTTTGGTTGCTGAGTTTATTTACTTAATGCTGTTCCGTCTTTCTTCCTGACTTTCTTCTCCCTTCATCGTTTCACAAGGCAGTGGTACTTAGCCTGTTGTGGGTCATAAGTCATCAAAAGGTTGCCCGTGACGTCCTTGCAAATAAAATAAAAATGCATAAAAACATGCCCATGCGTGCAGTGGAGAGACGGAAATAATAAACAAATGTGCAAGTTTTCACTGACAGCAGTCGCAACGTTCCTGATAACGTTTGCTTATGTGGGCTGCGCTGGGATAAGCCGATTCCCCAGAAGATGAGGTGGGCTTCCATTAAAAGACGGATTGAGAAATACCGTTGCCAGCGGCGGATGTCACCGCTCAGGTCGCCTGCGCTCGTAGCGTTTCCTGTGCTCCTCCCTTGCCCCTGTTACCACGGCTCTGCTGCTGCCACCACCCCATCTTGGGACTTTCTGTATTGCTTATGGAGCAGTGTTTTCATGAGCTGTTTCATCATGTTGCTTGAATCACGAACAACAGCGGGGCTAATAAAAGAACCTTTGAATGTTCTGCAGATGGAAGATGTCATACTGGGAAAATCAATCCGCAGATCTGCTCTTTGATGGAATCTAGCTGCAGGCAGATGCTTTCATGTGCGGCAGCATCTTCCCAGACATATTATTTCCTTGCTCACATTGTGTGCAGTCGTGCAAGTCCTCGGATAAGCAGCTTCTCACTGCAGCACTTCTATGAACACAACTAGAATTCCTTTCTCATCCAGGCTGCTTCCCTTTGGGGGTGTTTTGGGATGGGTGAGAGAGAAAACAGACGGGCAGTGACCATCTAGTCGCAGGGTTAACAAGTAGTGATTCGTCAGGGGATTGCAGGAGCGACCCCTTGTGTGCCTGTGGGCTGCAGTCTCCTCTCCACCCAGCCCCCAGCGCAATGCACGCTGAGGTCAGTGAGATGGCAGAGAAAATATCTAACATGTCCAGTTGCTCAGAAGAAAAGGCGGGAAGTTGTTTTGTCAGCATTTCCATCTAGTTTCCTCAACGTTTTTAAAGTGGGGGAAAAAAAAAAAAAGTCCAGCCACCTCCATTGCTAGGAGTGAAACGATAAGGATCAGGTAGGAGCTCTGTTCAGACAACCGTGCAGAAATGGTCTGGAGTTCTCATCGGAAGATGAGACACACTGAACCATGTTGTGATGCTTTCTTCTATTACTCGTTATCGCATTTCCACCTAGAAACAGCATGAAACTCCCGACAGGCCAAGTGTTAAACATGCCAACCTCCAGAGAACCTCCATAAACAGATAAAAGGGCATCCCTTTATACACGCACATCTCATATCACACACTGAAACAACAATAAACCCAACCTGTGAACTCGTTACATTTTTATGAGCCTACATTTTGGGCAGGAGTTTCTTTCTAGGGAGATTTTGTTTGGTATCCATTTCCAACAGTTAAAACTAAAAATAGTAAATTGCCACCTTATCTAATCTAGCCTGACTCAGCTACTTTCTTCCAGGTTTATTTGGTTTTTATGTCAATGTCAATTATTGAATATTAACAGCCTTCCACAAGAGAGCTTGTAGACGGTGCCAGTCCAGGGGAGGCACAGGAAAATACAGCGTAGTGTGAGGGTTTGTGAGCTGTGTTCATGAGGACTGAGTCTTGCAGGGGAGATTCCTTCCTAGAGCACCTTCCCACCCCATTTGCCTTTGTAACCCCCTCCCTCCCACTCATAGTTGTCCTAAGCACACCTTGTGGCAACCTGAAAAGGCATTTGTTTACATGGAAAAGCAGCACTGGGATAGTGCCAGTGTGCCCTGTCTTTGGTATGAAAAGCAAGCGGGTTTTGTCCTTTAAAAAAAAAAAAAAAAGTTGTTTCTTTTTCCTTTTTTTTAGCTTTTCTTTCTTATTTTACTCCTCATCATATGTTTTTCTCCCTGTTTTGCTGCCCACAGCCCTGGAAGCTGCTTTCCACCAGGAGGTGCCACTGTGCATTACCCACAGACTGAGCGATTGGCTCTGCTCCACGCGAGGCATGAGAGGGACTGTTAAAGAAGAACGGACAGAGTGAAATTCCACCCAAGGCGTGTTCATTCAGCCATCCCCAAATTCCCACGTAAGTATTGCTCAAATTTAAATCGGGTATTAACATTTGGCAACTTTGGCTGTGGAGCACAGTGCTATATATATATATAATAGTCTGTCCATCTTTTCTACACATCACTTAAGGGACTTCCTCATAACAGTTTGGTCTCTTTATTGTTTTGCTGTTTGTTCTTCCAAAGTGCAGAAAGGTTATTTCACTTCAGATCTCAGAGTTAATGGCAGACAAAAGGAAGTGGGTGTGAAATAGCTTATATGCGCACTGTGAAAACCTGGTGCCCTTTCTATTTATAGCTCTACTTGAACTTTCATTCATTTAGTTGCTATTTTGGTACAGCAAACATTCCATCTCCCAGGGAAAGTACGTTAGCAGTGCAGGTGAGCAGGAGGAAGAGCACATCGGTCATGCAGACAAATATTTAATGACCTAGAAACCATTGCCATTCCCAGAAAGCATATATAACCAAAGCGATACTAAAGTGAAGCTTCTCTTGCACAGTCATTCAGCTAATAAGCAGAGCAATGTTTTGAGGTAAACCCAAACCTTTTTACTGATTTCATATCTTTTATTAGATTTTAGATCAAAGGAATTTTTAATATTTCTGTTCTCAGAGGAACAGGTTTGTCTGATAAAATGAATACCCTTGATCACTTGTGCCATGCTCTGCCTTCTGGGTAGAAAGCTGGCTTACAAGCATTAAAAAGCTCCAGGTGGGCTTTTTAGTCCTGGCCAAGGCAGTTTCCTTAGCTGTTCAGTGTCTCACATCTTTCTGTTACAGTGCGGCCAGGATCAGCCGGCCGTCCAGATCACTGGGCAAGTCCGTAGTGCTCAGGTGGGGTCTGTGGTCAGGCAGGAAGGTGGCCCGCAGGTTGGGTTCGGCGCCCAGACCGATGAAGATTGTTTCTTAATGTCTAGCATGGCTAAGCTGAGGTGGAACAAGTTAAATTCCCATGGGTAGCATGAAGCAGAAAAGCATGGGTTTCTGGTGGCCCATAGCCTCCTCCCAAGAGAGAGACCTGAACAGCTCCATGCCTTGATGGTTTTACCACATTTGGCCAGGTGCGCACATGGCATGAGGTGGCTGTCTCCAACTGCCCTGAGTGCTCAGCCCAAATGACCAGGCACCCGTCTGCATCTGTTTGAAATAAGAGTAGGGTTTGCCTTGAAACAAACCTCTGAGTCATTGTTACCCGGACCTATGCTCTAGTAGCCTCTGTGACACTTGTAAACGCGAGGGATTGTTCCAGTACTGCTTGCTGGCAATGGTGGGACTTCAGAAGAAGGGGATGGTTGGAAGTGGGTACTCCAGAGATAAGCTGTCAGCTGTAACTATATGTCAACTGCATTGCCATCGTGTGCGTTGCAGAAGGTGGGAGAAACTCTGTGAACCCCCTTTGCCAGCAGGTATGAAATGATGTTAGCAAGAAGTGCTGATAGAAGGGGTTCAGTCGGTGTGAGACAGGCAAGGCAGGTGTCACTGGCACAAGCTATAGCCGTGGCCATACCGCGTATGACAGGTGCGGTTGCAGCGTGGTAGGGAAGGTCAGAGTTTCACAGCAGATGTGCTGGTACGAGTCTGTTTTCAGTCCGATATCCTGTGGGCTACGTCATTAACTGGTGGAAATCCGTCTCTGTGCACCTATGATTTTCTCTGGCCAGAGCTCTGGCGTCTTTCAGAGACTAAAATCTGTTTAAGTCTGGCTCATTTCTTCAAAGCGAAGACGGGTAATTTCAGGTGAAGGCTGCATCCCGCCTTTGCACTGTTGCTGCGTACAGTGATTAATGATGGTGCTGTTCCTGGAGTAAGCGGACAGTTTGCTTGCTGGATCTGCTATGCTTAAGGATCTCTCTGAGTATGTTGGGACTCCCTGGCCGTACTACAGCCATACTCACAATTAACACCTTCCTCCACATTGTCATTATTTAGCTATCGTAGTCATAATGTCTTGGATTATTCCTTTACTCATTCACTAGCTTGGCTAATTGATTGATGATATTTTAAAGGAACCCAGAACTGTTTGTTCCCGCCTTGTTTTCCCTTTTTCATCCAATAATAGTTGTACCCACCAGTACCGACCTGAACACCTTCACTGATGTTTGCCTGCTGAACCATTCAGAGAAATAATCTGGGCTGTTGGCTTCAATTGAAGCCAGTTCATCAAAGAAAATTCTGGACATGGTCTGGTGTAGCCCATACTTCATGGCCTTATGTGAAGCACATAGGTGAGCGGGCAGAATGAGGGTTCTTTATGAATTTTGAGTGCTTGGCTTGACAACCTCAATAACAGTGCACAGCAAGCTGGGAGAGGGAGCTGCACATGTATCATCTGACTGGGGCTTGAAACAAGCGTTTCCAGAGAACCGTTTGCTAGTCTATGCCGGGCCAATCTGAACCCCACTGAATTTAGTGAGAAACAGAAGACTTGGCAGGTGTCACTTACTGCGTGACAAGTTAGAGATGTAGTTAGGATGAGGACATTAGACGGCCAGGTCCAGATACTCAAGGATCCTTTTCTTCCAGCAAGAATTAAGGCTCTTCCTATCGTTGAGGATCTGGCCCTTCTCCTGCAATTTGGAGACACCCAGACGTGTTCTAATATAACCTTATGTCTCAGGTCACAGGAGGCTCCCATATATGTTTTGTGTGTCAGTTACTGTGGAGCTGTTACAGAGGCTAAAACAAAACAGGAAAAAAAGGAAAGAGGAGTAGAAGATTGCTTTCCTAATTCGTCACCTTTACTGTCTCTTCCTTGGAGCACAGAGAAGTCAGTAGAAAAGCACGTGCCTTAGGAATTTCCTGGATGGGGAACGAAGGGTTTGATTCATTGCTAATAAAAAAAACCCAGGAGCTGCAAGCTGGCTGACCAACTGAGGGACTGGTGGTGCTTTTGGGACAGGTACTAGCATCTGTCACAAGCGTCTTCCCTTCCTATGGGAGAGGCACTGCTTGCCACGTTTTCCTCTCATCTAATCCTGCCTGCTCATACTCACACGTCTTTGTTTACCAGAGCTGCCTTTACAGGGTTAGATTAATCACTTTGATCAATGTTGTAGCCGGGTTAGGAACCTAGTTGTAACAGACTGCTGTTGAAGATCTCCCTCTTGCTCAGGGGAGAACATTTACTTGAAATGCGAACACCCACCCTGCAACCATTTAACTGCGGTCTTTATTTCAACTCAGGGGTTTGCAGGACGTGTGCTGGGCCTGTTGTATTAGCACCACGCTGCTTGGTTTCGTACTCCTTCCGGAACTTCGCCGGGTGTCACTGGCATGAGGATAGAGGTGCCCGCTTCACCCAGCACCTATCCCCAGCTTCCACCCACCATCTCTTTCCTTGCATCTCGCTCGTGCAAAACGGTCTCTGTACCACAGCTGGGACAAGGGGGAATTCATATCAAGCAACTCACCTCACCCCTCCTACCTAACCCATGGGTTTGGGCTACAACTGCCAAAATCTGCTAGTCAGTGAATTAATTGACTACTATTGATAAACGTCATCTCTTCTGGTCATGGATGCAAAATAAGAGTTCTTTGCCCATTCCTGATAGATACTGAGGACACAGATGCAAAATGGCATTTGCTTCAAGCTATTTGTTGCTTTACAAAAAGAAGTTGAGTACACTCGGTGATTTCAAGACGAGAGGAGCCTCTTTCTATTTAATACAGGGAAGGTCACCCAGTCATTATGGAGGAGATAATATAGTGGAGCCACTAGTCTCAGCTTGGAGAAAACGGAGAACCCGTTACTTCGGCCTTCCTCTAATTGCATGTGAGTTTATCTGAAGAGGCGGAAGGTCTTCCACTGGATGGAATAATAAAAGAAAGAATTTCATCAATCCTTTTCTGCAGTCGGTTTGCAGAAGCAAACCACTTTGCAAGCACCTTGTTCGACAAGCGTCACGCTTTCTCTCCGTGCTGGGGTTAAGATCTGAGGGCAGAAGCTAACACTGAGAAGAGAGCTGTCCTGTGACTATAAACGAAGATGTGTGTATTGATACTGACATCTCCTATGGCTTGAGCAATCCTGGGGCGAGGTCATTCACACTTTCATGTGCTCGCCAGCCAGTTGAATTCTCACACCCTTATCTATTATACTGGCTAAGGCGTCGCTCTGTTTTCTCTTCTATCTGCATAACCAGGTGTTGAGCAACTGGAATGTCATTCCAGAAATTCTGACTGGCTTGGGTGTGTGCTTCTCGCAGGAATTACTTCTGGGAATCACTCAGGAGGGCCAAATAATATGGTTTCCAAAAATTATGTTGCTGTACAGCACGCAGTTAAATGAACTGTATCATTTAGCCAAACACGATCCCACTATTGTAGAGTAGCAGACTCCTCTGCTTGCTATTTCAAAAGGTGATCCAGCTCCTAGGACCTGTGTGCTATTTACATAGTTATAATGTTTATTTATAGTGCGTATATGTGCCAGCAGGGAATTAGGGTTTATTTAATATTTTCTGCTGTTTCAAAGTTGCAGCAGCACTCTTCATCCTCCCACAGCTCCGTGTCTTCATAATTCAGCCCCGTCATTCATTTCACTCAGCTGCAAGCAGGACGCATTCCCAAATGGAAGTGGCAGTGCAGCAGGCACAGATGTTGGAAGGGAGCAACCTTCCACACAGCTGAACACTGCTTTCTGTGGCTCAGGGCAAAACCCCGGCATCTAGAGCAAAAGACTGCATCATGGTGGGCAAGCAGGCACAGCACGCAGGAGAGACTGGCCAGCCAGCAGCTGGCTTCCTGCTGCGCCCCGATCTCTCTGGGTACGCGTGAGGGGGAATCCCCCACCAAGGGCTGCCGCAGGGCAGTCCCCGGCCAGAGGCAGAGGGCAGAACGAACCGCACATCCCTCCCGGGCACCACAGCGGCGTCAGGATCTCCCCAACCTGGCCCAAACAGGCGGAAAGGTAGGAGCAGCCTTGAACGGCCAAGTCCGTTGTCTGTGTTGTTGCTGCGTCACGTGGACTTGCTCTGGCTTTGCCTGCACCGCATCAGTGTCTGAAGGCTACATCTCACTCGCTCGTCATCTGTACTGTTTACAACCTGGCTGGCACTTTGGCTTTCACCTGAAGCAAATCAGCTGGCTCTCCGGGGAGGAAAACTCACTCCCCAGAGTGAGAGGTGGTCACACAGAAGCTCCTCCCGTACTGCCAGCGTGGCAGCCCTTGGCGGTTGGAGCAGCAAAGCCCAGAGTGAGAATGGCTGCCAGAAGGCACATGAACGTAGCTCAGAAAAATATAATGAAAAATTCTGCACTTTTTCTTGGCTTGATGGCTTCTCTTTTAAAGTTTATTTTATGGTACTTTAGGGGAAGGCACGGGACCTGACAAAGCAGCCAAGATACATAGGGCTCAAAGAAGAGCAAAGCTGAAGGCTCTTTGGGTGCCTGTTGCCAAAATGCAAGGGTCAGTTTGAGCGCTGGTAGCTCAAGGGTCAGGACACAGAGAAGTGTCTCCTGAGGGAATTACCCTGCCCACTTTTGCTGGCAGGCAGCAGGCAGTAGAGGGCTGTTTGCTATTCAATGCAACACAGAAACTAAGGGCTCGGTCTAGCTTTTACATACAGAGCTCCATCAGATGTTATCTGATGCCCGAGGATTCAGCTGGCCTTATATTTTAAACGTCGTCCAAAGCTTGTTTATCTAAAGACAATCACGAGCATAAATAAGGCTATGACAAAAGAAGAGAAACAAGGCCTTGAAGAAGGCATAGGTCACGTTCTCTTAGCAAGCCAACGGGATGAGACAGCTGTACTGGGTCATGAGAACTGACCAAATCTGCAGAATAGGAAAGAAATTCATTCTGCGCTTTTGTGCAACACACCAGGCATTAGCAATTTTTGTAAAGGCTGAGATTTCCACTTTGTTAGCATGGTTCTGCTTACGCTCGTTGCCAGGGCTAACGTAAGCGAGTGGCTGTGCAGCTGCCTAACCTCAGTGGTTGGCTCTCTCCTTGCGTGGCTTCGGAGCCTCCCTCAGAATAGCTAGTCACATCACTGGACCTAGATCTCCCTTCGCTTTCTCCCACCGTGAATCTCAGTGCTCAGGGCTCCCTGAGGGCTAAAGTACAACGTGTCATCTTTGATGCTTGAGCTCCCTGGCAGTTAGGTGCAGTGAGTGACCAAGGCCCTTCCGGACGTCTCCTGAGGTTTTGCTCCTAAGCTATTGCGTAGGGAGGGCAATGACAAGGTGAGCTCATACCTCCTTCCAGACTGTGGCCAAGCGTGCAGCATTTAAGCGGAGGGCACGTAGTGATAGGACCAGGGGTAATGGCTTTAAACTGGAAAAGGGTAGTTGTAGATTAGGTATTAGGAAGAAATTTTCCACTATGAGGGTGGGGAGACACCAGCCCAGGCTGCCCAGGGAAACTGTGGCTGCCCCATCCCTGGAGGTGTTCAAGACCAGGCTGCATGGGGCTTGGAGCGACCTGGGCTGGTGGGAGGTGCCCCTGCCCATGGAAGGGGGAGTGGAACTCGATGATCTTTAAGGTCCCTTCCAACCTAAACCATTCTATGAGTCAGTGGTTATGCTAGAGTTAGTGGCATGACTTTGTGATACCTTGAAACGTGGGCTCCTCCAAAGCATTTACAATCAAAGATAAATTCAGCTGTAATAGTAAGGAAAGACCCTCGTTTAAAAACTTTTGACTGGCAATTGTACCTCCTATAGTTGGGATATGTTCTTAGCTTACAGTACAACCACATTTCAGCTGTGTGTTATGCAACTGCTATTAGCATTAATGAGTTACAAGGCTAATATACTGTTCCTAGAAACAGTCTGTCCGGGAATGCACTCTTTTGGACTAGTTAGGGGAGTTAGATGGACCAGAAGGGACCTGTGTGCTTTGATGCTTTATGGGATACCTGGATCTAAACCCAGATGTGGGTCGGCTCTTCAGCCGTGAATTTCAAAAGTTTAAACAAAAAAACCTCTGCCTCTGTCCAGGGTGAAATTTAGGTTCTGCTTAGGAATAATGTCTCCCAAATGCTGATGAGTTTGATACCCAACCTGATGTGGATCTAGGGGACAAATTTAAAAGCAACTATTTAAAACCTAGTGACTAAAGAGCGAAATAAAATTCACGCCCAGACCATGAAGATAACCTGTCGTGGAAACCTCATTTAGTCCTTATTGTGAGTAAGATGAAAACAGCTGTCAAATGTTAACATTGCTACTAGCGGTGCACAGAAATTACACTTAGAAGAAGCCTCCTGCCTTAAAAGGAAGATCTGCAAGGGCCGTGAGGGTAGCGTCACCCATCTCTAATAGATCACTGCTGTCAAGAAATTGGCATTGGTTTCTAGTGACTGAACTTCTTACTTGGTTTTGGGCTAACAAGGTAAACCCCAGTTTTCTGGGGCTGGCGTGAAATTGAGGTCTCAAATTAGTATTGTCTCTCCAAAGGCTGCACTTGCTCTCACCAAGGAATATTTGCATGTCCAGACTAGGCAGTGGTGCAGCCGTGTATTTAGCTGCACAAACCGGTACTGATTTTGCTTGTGCAAAATGCAAACACCCTCAATTACCTGTAGAAAATCCTCGCCAAGGCTTGAGATTTCTGATCTGCTTGGATGTGGCACTTCCTATCATGTGCCCTGGCAGCTGCGCAGGTCTTCATTTGGAGAAGAGCCTGGAGGGAGACAGGGGAGAAGACGGTAGTTTTAGTTGAAAGGCAAACGGATCAAAGGCAGGCGATTAGCATCAGAGCCTCTCATCAGGACAGGGTGTCTGAGTGCACCCTTCCCCTGCATCGCACCCCGAGAGACGGGTCACTCCTTTGTTTGCGTGAAAGCCTCTCAGGTAAGGGGCAGCCTGTGCATGGGTCACACATCAAACAAGCGCAGGCAGGAGCCCACACCGGCCACGTGGCCGGGACCAGCAAGATGCGACTGGAGATTCCCCAGACGCTCTCGGCCAAACACGAGACCTGAAAGACTGGTGGGAGGCAGGCAGGTAACCAGAGAATAAAAGCCGGGGTTCTTGAGCACGTAAACAATAGAAACCACAAAACAACCACACTTGCTCTGGAAAATGGCACCGCACTTTCGGGGCCAAACAGCTGGCCAGATGCTCAGGCTTGAAAGGCACTGACTCAAACCCAGTACCAGCCTCCCATTTGCTGCCTCATGCCTAAAAGCCACGACATCCTCAAAGCTGTCGCAGAGAGGTGTTGAGGAGAAATTGCCCCGTCGTATCTCTGGTGTCTGCTTTCATGTTGGAGATACTGCATGACAGGCTGCAGTGCTGAGCCTAATGCTGATCTGTGGATATAGATCAGGAAGAGCTTGGCTAAAGTAACCAATTATTCCAGAGTAAACTGGGAACGAGGAAGAAGTCTGCAGACTTCGTTCACACATTCTCACGCTGTTTTGCAAGCGTGAGCAATCCTGTTTTCTGTAGCCAGGCTGCAGAAGCGCATTTAGCTGTCCACACATAACTTGGTCTGCGGCACCCGAGGACCCTGCGCTCCTTTGGGATCTTTATAGGGACTTAAGGGCGAAGAGATGGCAGGGAGATTTTGTGAAGCACCAGAGCAGGTTAGGCGCCCAGGGCTTGACAAAAGGCTCTCTGCCACATCAGCGATGTAGTAGGTGGTGCTTAGAAGAGACTCCCTGAGTACGTGTGCCTCTTCTTGCCTTTTCCCTTTGGGTTAGGGGAAGCGTCTTCAAAAAGCTGTGCCTTAAGCATGTCACCCCAGGCCGGCCTTTCTCTAATTGCCTCCTGTAGGCCCCACAGAGATTATAACCTTTTCCAGGTAGAAATTTAGCTGCTATTATAAACATTTAGATGGGGTGCTCTGGTGTTAGCCAAATTCCGCCACCATTGGTGTCAGTGACAGCTCTGCTTTAGCGGGGGTCAGAACTGGACCGCTGCGAGCCTGGAGGGAACCCTGCCCCTCATCAGCATCTTTCCGCCTAGCCCCTCTGCTTTCCTAGCGGGCAGCGCCAGGGATCACGCCACCCTTCCAGCCGTTACCTCTGCCAGTCTGTATACATTAGTGCGCTCCCCGTAGCTTCGCAGTGCACACTCGGTACCCTAGCATTAGCCCTCAGAAGAGGAGACATCGAGTCTCTGCTGGTTGTCCGCTGTCAGTGGAAAGGCGGTAGGTTCACACAGAGGGCAGTTAGTTGCCCCGTCTCAGATAACTACTCAAGGACAGTAGTCTGGACTCCGGGAGGATGAATCTCCCCAAAACAGAGATTGCTGTGTACACAGAGGAGGCTGTGGACTTTCCACAAGTATTGTTTTCCTGAGGTGTGTAGCATACGCAGTCTTACTCTTGATTTGAATATTGCAAGGAAAAAAATGAGAGAGGGCACTAAAAATGGCGGAAAGTCTTCTGTAGGGCTGGGCATGTACCTTCAGCTCCCATTTTGAATCTCCGCAGCCCTCCATGCTGGGTATGGCTGTGGGAAACATTCCCAGATCTGTATGCTTATGCATAGTCAGCATATACAGAATTAGACATGTGTGCCCAGCTCCCATTGTCAGCAAAAAGAACATACGCTCAGTGTTGTCTTGGGATAGACGTGCTCTGAGGCACATGTCTTTGGGCTGAAGCAAGCTGCCTCTCCACAAAAACCTGCCAAAGGAGCGTTTGACTTGTAGGTCCCACAGAAAAGCCTCCATGTTCAGATGGGTTCATACACTCATATAGTTACTGTTCAAAGGACTGGGAAAACCTTCGCTGTTCCCTGTTCTGAATTTTAGGGGATATGATCTATTTGTTACGGAAGTGCTAGTAAATAATGGCTTATTCGTGGCAATCTCCAAACTTCTTAAAGCTGTGCAGCTCATAATTGCAGGATATTTTTGTAAAATGCTAGGTGCAAAACCACACGCCTAAAATACAAACTCACCTGAAACCTTACTGAAAGCAATACATTCCACACAAAAATTGAAATAGATAAAGCAAGGCCCTAGGCCTTTTCTTAGACCGGAGACAAACTACATTCTAGAAGGTGCTACCTCACATGGTCTTCACCAGCCGTCCCAGGTCCCAGTCTGTCGAAGCCTGCAGCCCCCACCGGTTCTGACAGCGAAGGGGGAGAGGCCTGTCTCCACTGGGGGTGTCTTTGCAACCTCTGCGACCAAAAATGTCAAGAATAGTCGATACAGGGAGATTATCACGGTTGCTCCCGTGCTGCCACACATCCGTAAAATCGTGGAACAGGATGCGTATTCCCCGCAGGATATTCTGATAAAAACGTTTTCCACTGTGCCGAGTCCGCTGATGGCCAGAGTTGACTCCGACTGGCAGGGTTTGGCTTGTCTCAGACAGTACCATTTATATGCTTTCAGGCCAGCAGGATGCGGTGTGAAGTCTCCATGTAGGACAGGAAACCAGTCAGTATGTTTGTCTATTGCCATCTTGTTTGCAAGCCACTTTTATGACAAGTCAGGCTCGTGGGTTTTACGGCTGTGATCCAGCCCCGTTGTTCACACTAGTGGAGACATCGGGAATATTTAACCGATGATTGCCCGAGGAGTAGCAGGAAAGTCTTCTTTCATGGCAAGGACACGGCAATGGTGCCCAGGTCCTTTGTCGTTTCGATGCCTGTGTGATTTAGGCGCCACTGGCCCAACTGAGTCAAGCACAAACTGAGATGCCAGTCTCTTCACAATAAAACAACCCGATCCCAGTCCTTCACAGCCTGTTCTCCTGGTGTCTCCAGGGACACTTGACCAAACAAGATGTGATACTGTGTGGAAAGACCTGTGCCAAACCTAGACTGCTGCCTGCCTCTTGAAATACACGTCCCCTGGCAATGCCCCACCTTGCACCTGAGAAGGATACACTCCAGCAACT
>NW_009648777.1:116437-130937 GCF_000708025.1 Charadrius vociferus | reverse complement strand
ACAAGGGGCATCCCTGCTCAGATGATCTCTCAGCCCGAGGCTCCAAGGACGAGGCGATGCAGGTGATGGGGAGAGAAACAGCATACGGCCTGTACGTCTGTCAGGGAGTCTGGGCGGGAGCAGCGTGGTTACTTACCGCCCTCCTGCCCTGTTACATCCCCAGGTATCCCTCATATCCAGAGATATTTTAGGTGCTGGAAGAGTTTACCACAGTGAGCTATTTATTAAAAAAAAATTCTAACCTTGCAAAAATACATACGTGCACTGTCTGTATATTCCAGCTCCTGCCTGCCAAGCAGTCCATCGTTTCCCTGTGCAGACTGGAATGTGCTTTTCATTGTGGGACCAAGACCAGCCCAGAAAGAGCAGGTAAGGTTACGGGAATTTCTCTTTTTGAAGTCATAGAAAGTGCACGTGATTCTCAAATGAGGTGCGTGCCCTTGAAAAGCATATGCGTACACAACAGAGGGATGCTCCCTGGAGCCTAAAACCACACGTCTTCTGCCATGCCAGGGCTGGAGGCGGGAGCCCCTGACGGAGCAATGGGGCTGGTGGCTGCTGCAGATGCGGTGGGAGTTGGCGTCGGCAAAGCTGGGTCTGCTCTGCCGTGTGGACCATGACGCTGCTCTGTGCACAGGTGGCTTCCTTTCCAGGTTGTCTTTGCTTGCTCCGACTGACCCTCTTCTCAGGCAGTACAGACGCAGTGTTGTGTTTCCCGATCCAAGCAGCAGTAAATAAATCCACTACAGTGGTGTGTGTTGTGTATGCAGAAGAAAGAAGAAATCGCTGAGAGCTGAAAGGGGAGGAGATGTTCTCTCGAAGTCCAGATGCTTGGTGTTAACACAGTTACTTTCTTCATGCCCAGTTACAGCTTGATGCTATATACTCTTTTCTACGCCAGTCTTACAGTCTTGGATGCAGCCTAAAAATAACTTGGGAAGGAATTATTTTTTTTTTTCCTCAGAGGCACAGATGAAGCTTAAAAAATGCTTCCTATGGCTGGTGGCCAAACAACCACAAACCCACCCCCAAACTTCCAGGGGAAAGAGACGGCTTTAGCAGAAAGTAAACCTCTCTTGGGTTCTGCACATCTCTGGTGATAAGCCACTGGCATACTTTGCTCTTGTTCCTTCTGCAGATTGGCTACTGATGCTTTACTCTCTAATTAGGCCCACTGCAGCTTTGTGGAGGAGGCGAGAGCCTACATATGCAAAACGTGTACACAACAAACGTGCCTCTGCTGTACTGCCGTGTTCCAGTCCAGAAAGACAGCGTTCGCCTGCATGCCTCTTTGTTCTTCGTGGAGCTCCTGGGATATAAAAGCAACTCTCTCTGGCAAGTAAGACGTGACAAACGAAATGTGGTTAGCTGCAGGAGCTGGTTACAGGGAAGTTCAGCCCGCAGGTCCAAGGGATTCAAAGAAGGGGCCACACTGTGCAGCAGGCTGTGTTATCTGGCTGATAATTCCTATGCTCTGCTACACTGTCACTGCACCGGTGACAGTCAGGGGCCTTATCTCAGACAAAATTTCTCAAAATACTAACATTTCCTGACCTTGGCACACCAAAGAAGCTGCCCCGACCAGCATGGGACATGCCCAACAATTGTGCAGTTACTGGTGTGGATAACAAACCCCCCTGTGCCTGCAGAGGAAGGGCGTGAAGCTACATTAGCTTGTCTGGGGAAGACCATGGTCAAGCTTTAAATGCAGCAGCTGTTTGGCCATCCGAGCGCCCTGTTTGCATTCCATATGAAATACTTGCACAGCTCCAGACACCAACAACTTTACCAATAATTAACAATGGAAATTTCATTCCCACATGCCCTTGGATAACAGGGCAATGTAAAGGAGGTGTTTTTCTTAGCCTGTCAAATACCTGACAGGGTGTTGTAAAGCTTTTCTGTTCGTATGGGTGCTGTGCTTGGGATGAACACTGCTACCTGCAACAGAGGGAGCAGTCCTCTGTTCCTCTGTCACAGGCCTCTGTGGGGCTTTGCGTCCACCTTGCTTGGGTGCAGTTTTTAAAAGCTGCTACATGATCTAGGATTTTTTCACCCAGTTCAGCAGCCAGGCCCTGCCGTGTGGATGCTGTCAGGGCTCAGAGGTGCAGAGGGCCAACATACCTCGCTGAGCTAACCAGCCTCTGAAAGCGTTTGCAAGCATCCCTGATCTTCAGGAGAAATCTTTCCAGACAAACTAGCTCCCTCAAAAACTGCCGCTCACTCCCTGCTCCGTACTAGTCCTAGCTCAGGCCCCACAGGGGAAGGTGCATTTTGCTGGCCATGTTGAAGGATTGAGCTAGCCCCCGGCCTGGTGCCTGGCTCTGCATTTTGTCCGAACTGGCGCAGACAGGAGTTGGGTGGCAGGCATGCTGGTGTCACAGAGAAGCAGCATGAGGAAAGGCGGGAATAAGAGCTTCGTGTGTGAGGCCTTTTGTGGGCTGTGTGTGCACCCATTTCTTAGTGTTAACCACGAGGCAGGCAAAAGAATGGCGTAGTGCTGCCGGCTGGGGCCTGGCATTCAAAAAGCAAAGGTTCCCTTTTTTCAATCAGCTTCTCTTCAGAAAGCCTTGAGATACGCAGGTCGTGGGGCTTTTGGCCCAGGGATACAGCTGCACATAAAGAGTGTGCAAGGGCCTTCTGTACAAAGCACTTCAACCCAGGTCTGCTCCTGTCACGCCGCGCTCAGTGCTACATCGACAGAGCCGATCTGGATCGTACGTGGCTGCATCCAGACAAACGCGTTGGGGCTGTAAGGTGTGTGTTTCCTCGGGTAGTGTGTGATCAAGGAGATACCCGGGTTGTGAGAAAGCGTGCAAGAGCTGGTCTGTGGATTCTCCAGAACCAGCAGTCACTGGAGAAGGAAACCAGCTAGAGGGATTAGCTCTGACCTTTGTGTTTTAACTGTGCCTTCTCCTTCCAGGGCAAACAACTGACATAGAGATGAAGACAGTGTCATTGCGGATGGAGCAGGTCGTGGAAGATGAAAGATGACAGCGAAGGCAAGTCCCCACTTTTATCAAGTCTCCCCTAGTAATCCTCACACCACAGCTGTCTCCCTTTGGAATAACTGCACTAATGTGACCCTCCCTCCTCATACGGGAGAATGGCAGAGGCACTCAGAGCAGCGGTTCCCAGGCTCGGGGGATGTCAGCTTGAAGCAGGCTGTCTTTGTGGTTGTTTCAGACAGCAGTCTGGTAACGAAGGAGCAGCAGAGTCTGCCAGAAAGTACAAGGGCCAGCAAATAGAGCTGGTAGGGGCTGCTTGAGAAAGCCTGGGAACTGTTATAGCTGACATCACCTCTGTCATTAGTCCTCTTCTGTGGAACTGGGTAGGCCGCTTAACCTCTTTGCAAACAAAGTGGGTAAAGTCTCAACTTCTGGTCTTTTCTGGGCAATGTGTTTTTCCTTCAGTCAATGGACCGCTTACAAAGCTGGTCACCAATGCATTTACTGAACACCCAATGATTTCCATACCTAACACTCACCCTGCAGAGCCTATTCTGAGCTGCAACTTTGAATTTTGCAATCTATGGTGGCAATACGGTAGTCCCAGCAAAGTCCTGCCAACCTCCTTGCTTCAGGCAGCTTTTCACGGAAGTTTCTTCCCCAAACTTTATCCATGCTTAAATTTACAGTCTGGCAGTATCACCGCTTTGGGGTCTCAGCAAAGGCCATTACATAAATAGCAAATCCCCTGTGACTAAGCAATCAGCTGCAATTTTAGAGTGAAGGTGCTTTAAAGATTAGGGCATGTTTGACTACGCGGAACAAAAACAAATGTCTCCTCACTCATGGACTTAGCATTTCTCGATCTGCATGCGGCAAATTCTTTTGCTTTGTGTCTCTTGTTTTCTCTTTCATGGTAATAGCCGGGCATGAGTTTGTGGGTTTCCTTGTTTGTTTTTAAAGGCAGTGGATGGAGTTGGAAAAGGTTGTCTGTGCAGGGGGTGTGAACCTATTGGTTTAGCTCTGAATAAGGGGATTATAGAGTCAGAAACATGGGGAAACCCTGTTCTGGTAGGTCCCGTACACATTCCTTCAAACTGTTTTGGCGTCTCTCCAAAAACAATAATGATTTATGTAAGGTTCTGTGAGAGAATGACAGGAGCGTGAGTATAAATCTGCCTCTTAGTAAGAGGAGAAAATATGCTTGCTATTTCGTTCAAGCTTGTTCAGGGGTAGAGAGAAGGGTAGGCAGGCATAATGCTGTAAAGTAGGCGTTGCCAGTATCCACTGAGGAAACCAGGATGGTTTCTCAGATTAGTAACGGTTCCTCCTCTCATTTTCAGGTGAACGGTTCAGAAAAATTCAGCTTGACAGTGCCTGAAACTTTTAAGAGTTCTGGGAAAGGGGTCCAGGGTCATAGTTTAAATAAAAGCTACCATGCTTAGGAGGACCTTGGGTTTGAAGGGCTGTGGAGGCCAAGGCTGGGGTTAGCTAGGCCGTTCTAGCTGAGGCTGAACCACGTCAAGAGGCATCTGCCCTTATCGCTCAGCACTCTCCCGCCCAGGTGGAGGATGTTGCCCCCCACCAAACTGATCCCTCGGGGCTGGTCCCTGATCTTGGTGCCAGGAGGAGACAGGCTGAAAGTAGCAATTCCATTCGCCAGCAGGAGCTTGTCTTGCCTTCTCCACGGGCAGACCCGCCCCCCGCCAGCCTTTCTCATTCCACTTTCCTTGAGGAATGAATGTTGACTTGCATGGTGAAAGCGTTCCCCTCTTCATGGGCATGTGGGTTACATCCCACATAAAGCTCTGCTAGGTTCTGTTTGCTCCCCAAGCTGTCCCTTTCCCAAAACACAGTTCTCATGGGCACCATTTTCTTCCCTGTAGCAAATTTCCCCCCCAAAAAACTGGGGAAAAACTATGCTGCTCCCTCTTCCTGCTTAGCATATGAATGAGGCGTGATTTTGCTGGTCCAAACCTCTTCCAAAGTGCCAAGTCCATTCTGTTTGTCTTTTTAATTGCATTGCTGGTACATAAAGATGGTTTGGAGTGTACTGGATTGAGAGATGCTGGCAGTACATCCAAGGCTGTAAATCTCAGCCAACCCACAGGGCCACTTGTCGTCCAGGAGATCAGTTATTCTCGCACTTTGTCATGGGGCTCTTCGCACCCCAGGGTGAAGTCTCACAGCTGGCTTTGTCCAGGCTCTGCACTTAGTGCCAGCAGAGGGGTGCCTTTGTCCCCCGTCCTCAGCCATCCCCCAACACCTTCCGCAGGGTGACAACTCCTTACAAAGTCAAGGTGAAGGCTGCCACCTACTGAGTCACCAGAGCTGGCTCTAGTGACACCTGAGCGTGCCTCTGAGGTTTCTAAGCAGGCAGGGAGGCACGCCATGGCACAGTCCTGCAGGAAAGGATCTCAGTCCATCCAGGATTCAGCAGGACCCTTGGTTCTGAGTTTTTCATAAGCAGCATCAGTCTCTTGCACTATGTTTCTATTTAGACACGTTTTGTTTGGATAGAAGGACTGTGGTGTGAGTTAGCTCGATGCAGTCTTACTTTTTAAGGAAGAATCATCTTCAAAAGCACCCCGAGGATGTTACTCCTTGTTACCTGTTCATAACACAGAGCTCCCACAGGAGCTATTAAAAACTGCTGCTGAGAATTATGCCCCAGACGAAATACTGGGGAAGCCAACTGCAGAGTAAAGCAGGTAAACGCTCCTGAGCTTTCAATGCCGATGTTCTGACTGGACAACTTGAAAGGATCAGAAAAAAGGAGCTCTTTTCCCCCTCTCAAAATGTTGAGATTAAAAGCATTTGGTCCCCAGGAGCTCTCGTTGATCGCCGTCAGTACACACACAGACACAGACACAGAGTAATTCTTGTGTCTCCAGCTCTCCCAAATAAGTTTTTAACTCTGTGAGGAATTCATTCTGCCTGAAAAGAGCCTCCGCAGAGCTGCATGCTGCCTGGTCTGGTCGTGCAGATCATTAATTGCATGGGTGCTAAATCTGCAGATTTCCGTTTCTGTCCCGTGCATTCGCACACAACTTCGTACCAGTCAGGCAAAGGACACTGATCTCCCCAGTCAGAGACTTTCTCCCCAGTGTTAGGATGAGGCATCAGTCCCCTCACACTTCTCACATCAGGTCTTGTGCTGAAGCAGCCTTCTGTTTATTCTTATACTCAGGTCTCTGCCCATATAAGGTGGGCTTTATTGTAGTCAGCTTCAGTAGTCTGCAAGTTCAGCATCTCATGCCTATCTTCCTTTATAGCCAGTAGAAAGAAGCATCTCCAGTGGATGATTCATCTGGATTATTTTAGGTCTCTCATTTTAAATTAATTTCCCTATAGAAATGCCTTCTCCTTCACTGGCTCAAAAAAGACAACTTTAGTTTGGTACCTATCCACTCAGGAGGTAAATACAGGGTGGGTGAGCACAGCATCAGTTTCTACAGATAATGCAATCCTGTAGAGCCCACTGAAGTAAAAAAGACCACAAGGGGTAGACTGACTGTGTATAGCGGTGGAGATTTAGCAACTGCAGTCTTTAACAGGAGTGGTACTAGAGGCCAGATTTACTAGAATCGTATTCTTGAAGCAATTAAGATCCGATTGTATAATGAATGAATTGGAGATCACCACAAAGCTATGAGTTTCCCACCCATGTTTCAAGTTGCAAAGGCCTGGGATCATCTCATTTAAGCATCTCTTGCAAGTACAATTTATTGTGCTGTTGCTGGGAGGATTATGATAAGGGAACAAAGCTGCAGAGTTAATTAATTAATGGAAGGCAGCGGTGGGTGGGGAGCACTGCGAGGCTACAGGGTTCTCCATACCTTTCGCAGGGCTCTCGTTACCCTGGAATGTGCTCATGGCCGTGAGGTGGGATCGACTTTGATCTGCAGACAGTCACAGGCCTGCTTACAGCCAGTGGGTGTGTTCGCACTCTTCTGTCAGGCTTGATGGAAGGAGCAATTAAACCCCATTTATGTAGGAGATAGCCTCGAAATGAGAGAAGCCAACACCCCAAAAATCCCATGCCATGGCCTGCACAAAGCCAGGCTGTATGGGTGGCTGGAAGGGTCTGTGGCTCTGGGGGAAAACATACTGTTGCTGTTTGTCTTAAGTGAACTTGTTCAGAAAAGACTGTTGTCCGTCTTTTTTCCAATGGCTGGTTTTAATCAATAATCGAGTAAGCGCAGATGGGGTTCAGGTTTAGTTGAATGGGACTCTAGTCTGCCTGCTGACAGAGGCAAGGCTGGAGAGCTCTGAGTGACAGCACTGAAAAGGGAACGATAGCAAGGTATTGCCTTCAGAAACTTCAAACACATCACTTCATCAAAGCATGATTCAAGACATCACTCAGCAAGTTGTTACACATGTAAGTTGTCATCTGAATACCAAGCACATTCCAATAACTGCATCTGAAATGAGGGGATTGCATTTCTTACTCAATGTTGGTCAATATTACATCCTTCCCTTTTTGAAAAGATGTGAGAAGAACTTTTTTTCTTAGCAGAGATGATAGGCCTGGGATCCTCTGCAAGGTCTGGGAACTAAGAAAAAGAAACAAAGATAATTAGCGAAAGCTGCGGCAGTCCAGTGAGGAGTCTGGACTTTCAGAGACAGAGGGGAGCCGTGGGAGCTGCCTCACTCCATGCGCGTATGGACGGGTTTGCACTTTCCTCTCCCTGCGAGAGCAGTCTCCCCAGATTTGAACTTGAACTGACCAGAGAGGGAACTGCGGGCTGGAAATGCCCTTTGTTTCTCTGCATGGATTGTGGTGCAGTGAGTCACAGTGCGAGGAGAAAGCATCTGTCAAGGGCACAGGGATGGACAGCCTGCCAAAGGCACAACTCTTCTGACCTACGCTGCGTTGCGCTCTGGTCTCTGCTGGCAGGGGATGTGATCGTGAAGACCACCTCTTTGGAGAGAAAGCTGCCTAAAGCTCATGTGCCAAAGTGCTTTGCGGTACAGAAACCTCATGTTCCTCACTGAAGCCACAGAAGGCGTGCCACAATGCTGCATCACGGCACGGTATCTTTAGCTTATTTTCCTAAGGAAGTGAGTCTTAGCTATTGTGCAACTTGTGGCCCTCTTAGTCCCCCTCTACCAACAGGCCAAATTCAGACACACATCAAGGGTGTCAAGGATATGATGTTTGTGCCTGGGTTGTGAATACAGCTCACTGGAGGAAGAACAAATTCCCCCCCCAGTGCCTCCACTAAGCAGAAATTGGCAGTGCAGGCTCACCTCAGAGAGCTTGCAGGCTCCAGCTCCAGACACCATCCGGAGGAAACCTGGGATTGTCAGTGCCTGGGGAAGCAAGTCCTTTAAAAGGGCAGCGCAGGGACAGACAGAGGAGGGAAGATGAGAAAACTGTAGGAAAAAAGCCTTTCTAAAGCTCAAGCCCATCCTTCCTTCATTCTCGCTCTGATCACAGTGTTTATGCAAATAATTCGATAAGCCTTAAGAAGTTGAACCGGTTGGCTGTTGACTTAAGCAGTTGTCAGCTCTGGCTGAGGGCACCCACTGGTCCAGCAGGATGAAAGGTCACTGTGAAACTACGTCTGGTTTAACACTCCTGACCTCTGTTGGCAACACAAACCAGAGAAAGTCAGTAGAACTTTTCCCATCGCCTTTCTGTCTGACACCAAGCCCGTGTTTTATTTACAAGTCTGAGGCAGCTCATCTCCTCAGCTGCAAAGCACACCTGAAAGGGGTCAAAAGAGCATTCAACTACAGCTGTACCTTATAGACCACATCAAGCATGTAAAAATAAACGACTGGGCCTCATAACCTTGAAACTTACATAGAACCTTTATTATTCTCACAAAAATATGTATTACAGTTTCTTATTTGCCAACTGATTTCTCAGCTCATTGGATGCACTGAAATAAACTTTTTAGGTTTCTTGTGCACAGCCCAGAGGGAATGAAACCTGTTTTAAGGGAAAAAAAACAGAGATTCATGCCTCATTCAGAAATCCCTACCTTCTGGGGTCTTAAGGAGCTTTCAAAATATTGCCAAACTAGCAAGAACTGACAATTCTTAGTGTAATCTATCAGAGAAGTTTGCATGGATTGTGCATACCTAGAGTTACGCTATGCCAAGCATTTTGTCTCCTGGCCTGCAGAGAAGCAGCTGCAGACATGGCCAACGAGTCCTGGGCGTCTAAGGCCTGCGCAGCCCTGACCAAAATCCTCTGGCTCTACAAGTAGACCGGTATGAGGCATTACCTAATTAGCATTAGTAGCATTAGCTCTTCAGTGCTTGTCTGCAGTAGTCACTGGGGCCTTGCTTGTTGCCTGTAACACACAGAAAACCCAATTCCTTGAATCTGAAGAATGGAGCTCACCACTGGAGATACCAGACAACCCACATGGAGCTCAGCTTTGCACTACTCATTCACGCAGATCAGGAGGGGATGCCTTTTGGGCTCTCATCCTTGTGACGGTCACAGAAGTCTGTAAGAGACAACGCGTCCTAAGAGACTGGTGCCCTGGGGTCAGCGGAGTTGTGTGAACACTACCTTTCTCTTTGTTGTTGGATCCTACTAGAGATTTACCTGCTGCGCTGGATTCAAGGTAGTGCAAGGAATGCACGGAGCCAGCAGTAACCTGAAGCGAGCTGAACTCGGGGCGCGTGGCCTGTGTGGCTGGAGATCTCTTTCACTCAATTGGCAAGCCAAGAGCAGGGACAATGTGTGAGCTGCAAGGGTCCTGGACAATTGTTTAACAGCTACATTTTAGTCAATCCTATTAAACCTGGCAGCGTTACATACCTCACCAGCAACCTACTCCCTCCTCCACCCAGGGGTCAGTTGCCTTTAAACAGCAGACAAGGTTCAAAATAAGGTGCGTAGGAAAAGCATACCCCTACTTTCACTAAATGTGCTAAATGGGACTCTGTGGAGAGGTCACAAATCCAGCTGTGCATCCTTTGAAGAGCTTCTCTAGAGGAGATAGATTTTCTGAATCAAGGCTCTGTCTGTTCTCCTAATTTATGAATAGCAGAAAGCAACAGCATCCTAGCTATGCATTTGGTGGGCGTAAAAGAATGACTCATTAGCTTAATGGAGAGTTATCTGGGCAATAAATGCATGAATAAGAGTATGTGACAATGAGTCACCGCTTGATTGTGTCCCTGGGTGGAACAGATGCAGGTACCATTTTGCCAGGGATTGGTGTAGGGCAGAGTTCAAGATGGGTTCAGGGAAGGTAGGATGCTTTTTTTATAGCTTAACTAAGGACCTTTATCTGTAAGATACAATTGCCAAGCTTCCCTGGGTTCACTCCAGTAGCAGCATCACCCAAATAGGGTCAGTCGTGCTGGCTGGAAAGGTCTCGGAGCTACTTAGGCAGGGCTCCCCTGCAGGGTCTGACAGAGAAAGCCCAGTCTTGTCCAAAGCGTGTCCGAAACAGGACCCAGCTCCGAGTACCAGCAGGCCGAGTTGGTGCAAGTTGTGCAGAAGTGCTGAAAACACCAAACAGCCCTTCACAAGCCCTGCACGTTGCCGCGCTCAGATCACCTCAGGCCGAGCAGCAAACCCACCCTGGGGCCGCTGGGGCTGCAGGCTGGAGATGGCCGGCTGCCGAGCAGTGGGGCTGCCGTCCCCTGCGTGTGACTCGACAAGCTGGGGAGGTGACCGTTGTGCCCCCACACCATGGCAAACTCGCCAGTTTTCTTGTGGCCCTCATTGAGCTTGGGCTCCCGATTGCCACCTGGCAAACAGGCACCGAGTTGCTCCTTGCCGGTTTGCTGACGGTCCTACTTAGTCCCCTCAGCCCTGCTGATGGTCTCCTGCAACAAGCGTACCTACAGAGGCCTCCCAGTCCTTCCCTCCTTACCCGACACGCAGCAGCAGCTCGGCTAACGCTTGCCAGTCACCCACAGCATAGAGAGCGGCCGCGTGACGCAAGAGGGAGATAAGCTGATAGGGAACACCACGACTGGACTCATTCCTGGGGGGCAAGGAGCCACGCTCACTCGTCAAAGCAGACCCCTGGGACCACAAACCGCACTCAGCAGGCAGGCCAAGTGCCAGCGTAGCGCAGCCGGCGCCCTTTGGGCATCCCCTTGCCATGCTGGTTTTGGTGAAGCACAGCACACGTGTGGCAGGACCGCTTTGAGGAAAGCCTTTTGAGGTGAGAGCTGGCACCTCCCTGTGAGCTAGGCCGGGAGGAAGCTGCAAGAGGAGCATAGGCTTGTGCACCTTTCATCAGACCCTCTGTGTTCGAGGGTCTGCGTCCACATCCGCTCTCACATGTCGGCCAGCTGGTTGCGTGAGCTTCGAAGCCTGACATGAGGCTGAGAGTGGCCGTGTTTTGGTATTGCCGTAAGCCTGTCAGCACTGCCAGGGCTTGTGGCCTCTGCTGATGCTGGCAGGTGGCCTTGGGTGCTCCTAAGATGTACCCCTCGTGTCTGTGGCACTGCTGCGCCTAAAACTTGTGTGTGGTCCTGTAGCTGAGGGAAGGATGTGCGTGCTCCCTGAAATCCTGTGCAGGGATCTTCATCTGGGGGCTTAGGGCTGACCTTTTGGTTAAGAAGGAGCTTTTGTGACTCACGCTGGGAAAGCATTAGCTCCACATCGCAGCCTAGGGCCTTCGGAGCGACCCACAGTTTTGATGCCTGTTACGAGGAGGAGGTTTGGGGAGGAGGATTGTGTGTGCCGGCCGAGATACCTCAGTCTAATGTTCAGCAGTCATGAGATCCTAAGTCACCAGCTGCTTTTGAAAGCTCTGGCCTGGAATTTCTGATGGATGATAGATGCCAGAAAGTGAAATTACTCTTGTGATCAAGTGAATCCTCCCAGTATATGAGGGAGTTTCAAAACTTCATTGGCACCATTACACAACAAACAATTGCAGCTGGTTTTGGGAGAAGAGTCTCCACCCTGAAGTATGGTCTGCACCACTGCTCCGCTTACGTTTTTCCGGGGACTGAACTGGATTTGCAGGTGCTGGAAAAGTTGCTTTATGCGAGGCTGTACAGTAGGCAGGGGCTGCGACTGACCTGCTTGGGTTTGTGGGCCTTCTGATAATCATGAAAACAGGACGACCAGAGGTGGCGATGCAAATGTGGATGTAGGACTTCACTTCTGTATGGTTACGTGATGTTTCTTGCCTCAAGCTTAAAGGTGACTTCTATGGACTTGTGCAGCTGCTATCAGCAGGGCTGGAGTGTCACCTACACTGGTGGTATTAGTCCAGAATCACTGTGCTCACCACATTAACCCCATATCATTTGTGGAGATTCTTCCCATCGTTCTCATCAGTGCAGCGACATCTTCTTAGAAGATCATCTTCCCCTGGCAAGCGGAGCCCAAACCCCTGGCCTGCCCGAATCACAGCAAGGAGTGAACAGGCAGCACAATCCACATGCGACTCCGAGCGCCGGTGTTTGATGTGGCTTGCTTCCCCAGCGCCAGCCAGATTCCCACCCGCCACGGCACTCGGGGTAACAGGACAAACAAGCAGCACCGACATGGCGGCACTGCCAGGTGTTTTCACAGCGAGGAGTTGGGGGAGTTCACAGCGGAGTAACAAACAGGCAGCACCAATGGAAAAAAATACTTTCCCCGTCTGTCTAACAACTCTGCAAAAGCCAACAGACGATCAGTCCAAAGTGCCACACGCGTATTAGGACTTGGTAATTGAGTGAAATCGTACAGCCTCATGATGACAGAGCATAGACGTCTATAGGGCATATTGCACAACCCTCTTCGCGTCTTTCTGTACCTGGAGTGGCTGCTCTTCTAGGGGAGAACTGCCAAGGGTATCTAGCAAGGAAATGGCCAAACTGATAGGGCGTGTTGGAGCAAATACCTTCAAGCAAACCGCAAAATTTAAGTCAACATTTACATACATCAATGCTGTGTGTGTAAATTTTGATGTTAGTGTAAATATATATAATGAGTAAACTTTAAATACAGACAGTCTGATTTTTTTCCCCCCTGTGCAACATCCAGTGAGGTCAGGGAGCACTTTTATTTAGATGACTTAATATGTATTTGAGGCTTTGTGGAGGAATACGGGACTGGAAGGTTATTCCTAGTGCATCAAGTTCAGCCGCTGGCATAGCAAGCACACACATGATATATTCCTGTTAATTCATTTATTATGCTCCAGTTTAAACCCACTCAGTTTTCCTGCCCCAGCTTCCCTTACTGAAGGGATGCGGCAGAACGTCAGCGTGCATCCCTGCTGAGTGTCTGCACACTTCTCACTCTCCGTTTGACTGGGGTTAGGCACAAGTTAGGTCTTTAACACGTGTTCCTCATCCACCTTGCTGATTTATGATGGACTCAAGAACTCACAGGATTTGATGCATCTGAGTTTGAGGGTTTGGAAATCCCTTCTGAAAAAAAAACCAACACAAGACACAACAGCCTGTAGAATTTGACGCTCCTGCTTATCAGAGACTCAGACCTAGTTCTTTGTGCTGGTTTTATATTAGCCTTATACCCAAAAGAAAAATATTCATAGGAAAAGTGCAAATACTTTGTTTCTACAAAGGCAACAGTAAGTGGAGGTGAAACAATGACTGGCTGTTCCAGTGCTTTCCATATGGCAGTGCTATGAACAGCATTTAGTCTCTCGATGAAAGCAGCCACCAACAAGAAACTCATAAGTAACAATATCAATTAATTTAAAATAAGCTTTTCATTGTTCCTTGGAATTGTATGCCTCAAAGCTTAGTAAATGTGGTACTGATTTAGAGTTGTATGTATAAGGTAATGATTCATTCTTAATGCTGCAGTTCTCTCTAGGCTTGATTTTCTAGCTATTTTATGTCTGTCTAGTTATTTTATGATGGACCCTAGTACACTTTGTTTGGCAGATCACGAGCAAATTGTCTAAGGTGCTTGGTCCGTGAAAAACAAAAGGGACATGAAATCCCCCCCCCCCCCCTTTTTTTTTAATTATTTGGGAAGGCTTTTTTTTTACTTGTCTTCATGTACCACAACAAACGTTGTGGTGTGTCATTGCAGGATCTTGTTCTTTCTAACTACTCAAAGAAACGGCGATAACATCAGTAGGCTGCTAGCGAACAGCTTCATTTGATGTCTGCCACTGGGCTGCTTTGTGTGTAAGGGCACAGTCTAGCTCTCCTGAAGTCAATACAGAAATTCCTACTCATCTCTGTGAGGATTAGACCAGTATTGCTAAAAACAGTTTTTTGTGGGTTTTTTTTTAAGACCAGGACGCAGGAGCATGTAATGTGAAGCAGAAGTGCATGGGCAAGTCATTTGTTTGTGCACACAACTGCAGTGAGACATGCGATGGTTGTGGTAATTACGGGTTCAAATCCAGTTGCCATTAAAGTGGGCATTTTCCACTCAGCTGAAGGCTTCCTGTGTGATCCAACGTGAGTCCCGCAGACCGAGGCCCATCCACAAGCCCATTGCATTCACCTCTCTGCCTTTTCTTATGTGCCACGGAGAAGGCAGGAGTAAACTACTGGAGCAATGCACGTCTACCAAACTGCTGAGAACTTCTGGATGGGAGAGAAAGAGGGAGAGGGAGAGGGAGAGGGAGAGGGAGAGG
>NW_009648777.1:74863-116326 GCF_000708025.1 Charadrius vociferus | reverse complement strand
GGGGGAGAGGAGAGGCCTCTGGTTGTGCCAGGAGCAGGTCCCAAAACCCACAGGCGATGCCAGTAGCTTGTGGCTTCTCTGGGCATCAGTCAGGCCCCTGTCCAATGAGGTTGGTGGGTCCCCATCAGCCCTGCAGTAGCAGACGTAAACCAAAAATCAGGGCTCAAGCCTGAGCATCAGGGCCCTTTCCACAGAAAAAAAAAAGAGCGAGCTCCTCTCCCAGCGCTACGCCCTTCCTTTCCAACCTTTCCCCTAAATCCAGGTTACCCAATTCCAACATGATCTAGCTCACAGCTGTCACTTTGAAATGCTTTCCTTCTGTCGCCCTTGTGTGCCCTTCGCTATTTCTTAACCACCCTGTCACATGCCTTGCATCGCATGACTTAATCGTTTGAGACTTTGGACTCGATTTACATATATAAACAAATAAAAAGATACACACCTGCAGTTGCTTTGGCCAGCTGGCAACTGCCTGAGCAATATCTGCATTACTGGATCATGAGATTTAGCAGGGCAACAGATGTGACTTGCATGAAGTGCTCCTCGTTGATAGCCATTGGCAGCAACCAGTGCCTTTGCTCCCCTTGGCCCTTCTCCCATGAAGACGAGGTACAGCAAGAGGAAGGCCTGGAGCACCAAATCCAGCCATCTCTGCTCTTTTCTGGGCAAGCATCTTGCATCTGCTCCACGCCCACAAAACTGAACCAGTACTGCGGGAGTGGTCGGAAGTCTCCATGCAGGAACTGAGATGCAGCCGTGTCCTGGTCATACACACAGGTAGCAAAGACAGGGCATGTTCCTCAAACCTCGCTGTCTCCATCCGATAGCTTGCCATGGGAAAGGAGAATTGGAAGGGTGGTGTCGGGGTTTAAGCCCAGCCGGCCACCAAGCAGCGCGCAGCTGCTCGCTCACTCCCCCGGTTTGGATGGGGGAGAGATTCAGAAGAGTAAAAGTGAGAAAACCGATGGGTTGGAATAAAGGCAGTTTAATAGGCAGAGCAAAAGCCGCACACACAAGCAAAGCAAAACAAGGAATTCATTCCCTGATTCCCAAGGGCAGGCGGCTGTTCAGCCATCTCCAGGAAAGCAGGGCTCCATCACACGTAACGGTTGCTTGGGAAGACAAATGCCATCACTCTGAACATCCCCCCTCTTCCTTCTTCTTCCCTCAGTTTATAGGCTGAGCATGACATCATACGGTCTGGAGTACCGCTTAGGGCAGTCGGGATCAGCTGTCCCAGCTGTGTCCCCTCCCAACTTCTTGTGCACTCCCAGCGTCCTCGCTGGTGGGGAGGTGTGAGGAGCAGAAAAGGCCTTGAGAGCTTAGCAAGAACTAAAAACGCCGGTGCGCTACCGCACTGCTCCCATCCCAAATCCAAAACACTTCACTACACCAGCAGCTAGCAAGAGAGTTAACTCCAACCCAGCTGAAACCATGGCAGGTGGGATGAGAGAGCAGACACATCGATGCCAAACCCTGACTTCCTTTAAATAATTAGCAAACCTCCCTTTGTCTTCTGCATATGGGCAAAAACCTCAGCTATGTTGTCTTTATCGTGTGGGCCAGGTGGCAGTCGTGGCCCAGGGTACCCCTTTGTCCCCACCACGTAAGCTGTTTGAACATCTCATCTCAGCTGTAAGCTTATATATGGCGTGGCAGAAGCACCAAGGGCCACCTGATGTTTCAGTTTGGTGTGCAAGTGTCGAAGTTTGGCTCCAGTCTTGAGAATTTGGACAAAAATGGTTCAAGATATTACAGACCCCAACTGAATGTGGCTCAGAGGCAAACAGTAATCTATGGATAGCCATTGCACTGCAAAATCCAGATGTTTCTTCCTTAAGCAAAAGAAACGTGTGGTTAAAGCCCTGCTTAGTTTCAAGGTCACATTAGATGCTCAGCACTTTCTGATGAGGGATTTTGAGTAGGACATGTGAGGAACTGAGGTTAATAAATGATCAAACATGTTTTTAATAGTTAGCATTTCGTGGCATTGCGTGAAAAGCATTGGTAGCTCCTGTGGCAGGAATGAGAGTGCCTACATGTTTTAAGTCAGGCATGTGTTTAAACACTTGAGTCAATTAAAACTCCAGGGCAGCGCAAGTTTCATTAATAGTAATCCAGTGTTTCACCACAGGGTACCCTAATTGTTCCTCATCAGGAAGATGTGATCCCAGGGACAGAAAGATTAAGCTTTTAAGAAGCTCAAATGATAACATTCAAAGCGCGCTGTTCATCTTGTAGACTTTGATGATAGCAACCAAAACACATGCATGTTGGGCAGCTGGTTTTGGGGACAGACTTCCCCTGGATTACAGCAAATCGTCGGATAGCAACCTATCACGGTTTAAGGAGTCCCAGTACGTCATGATACTTCGCTCTTCCAGTTCAGTTTTCCTAAGACCCTTGGGAGCTTTGCAACCCAATAATTAAGCCTCTCTGCTCTATTGAGAAATAAGCATGTAGGAGCAACACAGCATCTCAGCATAAGCAATGAAAAATCTAGATGATTGATGTGATTTGGGAAATCCTGCGTATAGATGGCATCAGTCCCTGGTCCCGGGTGGCAACTCTAAACTTTATCTAACACGGTCATCCTTGCCCACATGGTAACTGTGCAGAAGGCACTGGCTACGGAGGCGCCTTTGGAATTAAAACAGCAAATGAAAGCAACAGAGATCACCAAGAGAGATCGAGACTGTCTCAGGGATGTCTGGGGAACGCTTTCTAAGTCAGGATTCGTTCTCTCCACCTAACCCCAAATCACCCGGGCCTTCTGTCCGCACTCTGCTGCTTGTGACTCAAACACCTTTACCCAGGAACTGTACAGGAAAGATGTCTGGAGCCAGCGTGCAACCACACGAGAGACCAATGTGTGGAGTAACTTCTCTCTCTTTGTTTCTCACAGTTGGAAAACCTCTCCCTGGCTCATTTCCTCTACCCTTTGTTGGGGAACCAGCCATCCACTACATGCTGCAGCACAAGGTGAGGCGGGTGAATATCCATGACACAAGCGACAAAGCAAATTGAACCACTGATCATCACAGTCCCTTCTTACTGTGGCCCTAGAAGGCATTTATTCCTATTCCCTGCAGGGCAGCTCAGACCAGTGATATTTGGGACCGAGGCCCTGGCGGTCGGCCTCTGAGGGGACACAGGCAAGGACAGCTAAGGGTCTCGTTAGCGCTTTGACCCGGCAAGTTACTCCTCTGACAGGATTTTATCCCGTGTTGTGTTTTAAGCTGACACCAAGAATTCTCCTGCTCCTCGCGTGCAGAGTGTTGTAGGCAAAAGCCATGTTATAAAGATGAAGAAGAAAAAAAAAGTAGTGTTTCATTGCAGTAGTGCAAATGAAAGGGAACTGAAAGCAAGGCTGTGAAAGTGGTGGGAACTAGACTAACGAGCAGGAGAGTTGCAGCACGTTCAAGGGCTTGGAAAGATCTCCCCAGACGTGTGTGGTGCTGTCCAGAGTAGGTTGTGCAAAGAGGAGACATCCCAATGGAGCGCTTACAGATCGATGGCACAAAGAGAACACCTGGTGTGGGTAGCGACTGGAGCTTAGCATCATGGGCAAAGTAATTAACTAATTAGAAAATACAGGATAAACACATGATAGAAGCTGGTAGGAGGATACGTGACAGAAAGAAGATGAAACAGATCCAACCTAGATGAAGGACGATCATGGGATATATTCAGAGGGGGGGGAAATGGTACCATCTCCACATCCTGGTCATCCACCACCTGTCACCTGCGTCACCCTGAAGAAAGGGGCCTTCCGGTCAAACCCTCTTTGGAGTCTAGCCTTGTGGCTGGGCAAGGCCAGGAGAAGTTGGATCAGAAACCGTCTCTGGAGCACTTGGGCTACGGCCAGCGGAGGAGCATCTGGGAGGGGCAGACCCTGGAAGTAGCAACCACCAGCAGCACCCGGCGTGTCAGCACAAAGCGCCCAGGCACCTGGCTCTGTTGACTCTGTGACAGTAAACGTCCCCTCCTGCACTGAGAAGAACTCCGGGGATGAGACCCCAAAGAGGAGTGGCTGCCGGCCCCATCCGTACTGTGCACCAGGCAAGGAGGAGAGCGTGGAGGAAGCCTGGCGGCTCACGAGGGTCTGTGCAGACTAGCGCTGCAGCGGTGGAAGCTGAGATGTTTTCCCAGGGCAGGTTACAGCCGGACAGAAGTCAGCATTAAAGACAGATCCAGAGATAAAAAAGCTCAGATTTACATAGATTTACTTCGCCACATCATTCAGAAACGCACTTTGATCTTGAGTCATCTGTTGCTATAATTACTGGAAGATGGTTGACGCAAACACACTTCCCACTGTGGCTGGGTCACTGCAGCGGGGACTTGCTTGCTCTAGCGCTGACCCAAGCCTGTCTTCCCATTCCTTTCTCTGTTCAAAGGGCTTCACGCTGGGGGTTATCCAACACGTAACTATTCTTTGGGTATCAAACCTTCTTGACGGGCAGTCAGTGAGCCCTTTGCCATGCGTATGAAGCCATCGCCGTGGAAGGAGGCTCTGGTATAAGGGAGAGCTATAGAGAGCTTGTCACGGGCAGACAAACTGCTAAGCCATGCCTGGGGGTAGCTCAGGATCAGACAGTTCGGGTGCTTATCTGCGGATATCACTGCACCTTTTGATGTTCCCCTGCTGCTGTTTGGACAAGCCCATTCAGGAGCTGTTCCAGAAAAGCCGCTCCACTTTACGGTTTTAGCAGAGTAAGACAGGATCTGATCCTCGATGTAAACACGCCTTCAATAAAACAGGTGCATTTTATCTTCTGCAGCTCCCTACCTCGCAGCCTGCCTCTGCCAGCGAGGTCATTCCTGCGTGCCTCCCGCTGCTCCCTCTGCCTGCCAATGGATGGCATTCCCACGGGACAGGCCACAACTTGCCGTCCTTTTCTTTGATGCTGCCTGCAGGCTGCAGAGAATATGCCGGTGCGGGGAAGAAATTGCTGCTTCATGAAAAAGGGAGAAGGGAAATCATGGCGAGTAAGGATGACGACAGAAGAAGCCTCTAACCTCTTGGGGACAAGGGAGAAAGGAGGTGCTTTAAAATGCTGTCTCCCTTGAACTGGCATGCAACCGTTACTCCAGGGGCTGGAGTTTAGTCTTAATTAAAAACGATTGCGGACTCCAAAGCATCTTCATAGAGGAGTCAGTTTTTGTCTTGAGTGATTTTTGGCTGGTGCAAAAACGGAACCCACACAGCCCGTGGAAGCAGCCAGCATGAGGAGCAATCATCTGCCCAAGCACAGCAGCGTGGGCTGCTACGGGCCAGGTTTGCATCTGTGGGAGTCTCCAGGGCAGGCGCTGAGACACCCGCCCGTGTGTCCCTAAGGGCCGCCTGACATAAACATAGCGCTGCTCATTCCAGAGACAGGACCAAACCGAGATGCAAACGTCTCCGGGTGCAGCAGGGAAGAGTCAAAGGCCTGCGGACACACCGCTCACACACAGCACTTTCCTTTAGTAAGTGGTAAACTGGTAAAACACATCCAGCAAAATATTCCTCTCCATCTCGGGCTGGATACCTCCCCATCTCAGTGCAAAGGTCCTTCACCTTCTACTAAGCCTGGTGAAGCCTCGCAGAGAGCCCGTGCAGAGCAGGGCGGCTGCTTGTACCCAGGGTGGAAAAGAGGATTTGGCCCCAGTTGTTTTCTGTGGGGAGGGAGGAGGAGTTTTAACGAGGCGCTGGTCAGGGAGACCGGGCACCGCTGCCTTCCTAGAGTTTGGTGTGCGCTATCCCACCCATTTTCAGTTAGGAATTGCCTTGGTCCTATCTGAACTCTCTGTTCTTTCTCTCTTTCCGTGCCAGCAGCAGGTTTTTTATAAGGAATGACATCAGAGGCACTGAGGCATGAGCAGCTGTGCCACGTTAGCCCAAGCGCTGTGCCCTCTGGTCTTTTAAAAAAAACCTTCCTAAAGCAGGTCGCTGTCACCCATGTTAAAGACCAGTTTACCAGTATAGTCCATTGCCAATCAGGAAAGGAGAGGGCGTTTTATTGGTTTTATCAGTTTGCACTTTGCCATATCAGTGGTTTCCGTTTCCTCTTGCTTGTCCTTCTTGTCCATGCAGTTTCACTCGCTCCCAGGGCAGTTACAGTCAGACTGTGTTTGTTAGCAGTTGCCACATGGTGATTTGACTTAAACAAATAACGTAACAAGTAGCACACAGGAAATGAGAGGAGAAAATATTTATGGGAAGTGTAATTTTGGAGAAACGGGCCACTTAGTGGAGTTTGTTTCAGATGCCCTGTTGGAGGCTTTTTTACTTATATGTCACATAATTTCTTAGGCAGGAGAGGGGGGAATTCCCCTGTATATATAACTGTAAGGTTTTTGTAATAAAAATACAGAAGAGGCTCAATGGGAATACAGACTTTGAAAGGCCAGGATTTCACAAGCAGAAGATCCATGCTGAAAGTTCCAGGTTAATCCTCACTGTTGCAGTGGCAATACAGTCTCTAAGAGCCTTTCCGGGTTTTCTTTTGCCTTGGATCAAAATCTGACTAGCTGGTTCCAGTAAGTCACAGTCTACAGCTTGTCCCAGGCCTCGATACATCTTTGACAGCCTCGAACCTGAGCAACAAAGCCTGGTGTATCTGCGGTCTAGAGCTGGATGCGAGTTCCTCCCCTTCCACCTATGGCTTGAGGGTAAGGGGTCCCTAAACCGGTCTTGGGTCGCAGTCCATCTGCCCCAGTGAGGAGGCCAAGGGAACTAAGGGTAGGTGCTGGCAGTCATCGCAAGCAAATCCACAGGGATATCAGTTGAGCAGTGCCGTTCACTGTTCCACTGAAACCTGAGTCCCACTTCGCTCCCACACCGCCCAAGGCAGCTCTGCCCGCTAGAAATGAAAACTGTTTCTGTAGAACGTCTCAGAAGTGAGATCCTGAGGGAAGGACTCAACACAGCACTGGCCCTTCACTGCTTCCAGCTCCTCTCCCGCTTCTTTCTGTAGATCTTCAGCTTTCCTAGGGCATCCTCAGTCCCCTTCGACCTGTTTTTCTGCTCCTGTGGTAACAAGACGAGAGGGATCTGTTACAGGCCCTGCCTGCCCCCTCCCGAGACAGCCCTTCCAGCAGAGCACTTCTCCAGTCCCACCTCTGCCGTGTCTCTGTTGCCAGGCACAGGAGTCAAGCCCTTGCTCCCGGGAAGCCAGTTCTAGCTTGTCCTCTGGATAGAAAAGAAGAAATCGACATTTTCTATTCCAGTCTTTACCCCTTGAGGTGTACGAACACCTGCTGAAGGCAGAATGTTTTCCTGGGGCAGGAAGTTGAGCCATAGGCTGCAGCCTGGGATCGAGACTCAATACAGGAGCGTGCTTCTCTCTCACATCACGGGGCACGTGTGCACCAGTGCTGACCAGGACGGGTGCATCTCCTCATCAGCCAGCCTCTTGGCTTCCCAGCCACTCTCTTGTGCAGGGTATTATTCCTCTCTCTACTCGTCAGGTTTCCTTTTCATAGGGACTGCTCCCCTTCTCTCATCCTGCCCCCGGAGACCGTAATTTTCATGAATTTCTTTGTGTTACAATTTGCTTTTCACAGTTATGTTTAATACCATCTCACATCTTAAATGCAATATATCATTACTATCTTTCGACAGACAAATATTTTCACCATTGTCAAAATGAAACATACTAATGTTATGGCAACAAAGCAATTGCATTGTCAAAATAGAAAGTTCACGTTCTTTATGATTCCTGTTCGTGGGAAATTGCCAGCTCTGGCGTTTTGCTCCTGTCTGCCCATGGGAAGTGCTAGAAAGTCACTGCTGAATGAAAAGAGCTCCACAGCCTTTAGCCCTCATGTTTTTCAGACATCTCCAGTGACTATTAACGCAAATCACTGAATATTTATTATCTAGGGCCATTCCAATTCAACTGCGCGGGCTTTCTGGAAGGAAGGAACATCTGAGATCTCTCATACCTGAAAATAACTCACTTTGCATTAGCGTCACCGAACCGCCGAGGTATTTCAAGCCCAGTCTGACCTCTGGCTCTGCGAGGACCGGGTCACTAAAGCTCATGCTTGTCCTAACAGCCTGGTTACCAGCTCCCTGGTAGGAAAGCAAGTGGAAAAGTACTGCCAAGACGGACTTCCCTCACCCCCTCATCAAGGGCCGGTGACACAACATAGCGTGCCTGGTATCCTCCGTTTCTCAAGCATCCTCTGCGCTAGGGAGGGACCTCTTCGAAGGCTGCAATAGATGGAGCTGATAAAGTGTGCCCACAGCAACTACGAGGAGTTGGTAGGTCACATGAGGCATAGCTCATCAAGATGGCAGCATCAAGAATTATGTCACATTTGGTTGATCCGTGTATCACCGCCTCGATTGCAGAAAGGATCAAAGCATCTATAAATAGTTTAAGTAACCTGTACCCTTATGAAGGACTGTAAGGAATACTGGTTTTTAGGTCACAAAACAGGCAATTATGTGCCAAGAGGAAATTGCCCAAATATTTGCAATGCGTTGTTGCTTTTCTTAGTTTCACCTTCATGGTGTGTCAGTTCCAAAGGGTCAATTATGTTTCCCAAAGATGCGTGTTTCTGTAATTATACTGGGTCTACAGTTAAAGATGTGCCCTGCAATCTGACACTTGACCATGGGAAGTGCTGTGGGTATGGGTAAGGCAGGCCAGGTAACCCATGAGCATCCTCACCTAATGACTGCCTTTCATTTCATCTAATTGCTGGTCTGCCTTGAGAGGCACCACAGCTTTCTCAGGCTACCAAGGAGCCAAGCTTTCTGCCTCTGCTCCCTGCATCGGTCATTTCCCAAAGCCCTTCAGGGGTCCAAGTTTCTGGGGGTGGTGACAGGAGGCAGCGGAGAAACACAGTGGTGTCCTGAGCCTGGTGGGAATTTCACTGGGAGAAGAAGGGAGCATGTTAAATAACTGTAGTCTCAGAAAGAAGGCAAATTGGATCTTGTAAGTGACACAAGGCATCTCACCTAAAGAGGTGCAATTCGTTTATGTTTGATTCTCAGTTTTTAATTCAGTGGATTTGAAATAGTTTGGGAACATAAAGGCATGAGGTGCAAAAGAAAGCTTGGCCCAAGATTGACCCGAAGGTTTTCCTGGCTCACCCTGCCAGCGTTCACAGAAAGCAGCTGTCACACAGGAAGCCACAGGTCACATTTTCCATCTTGTGTATGGAAAGGGATGTGCGAAGTGTGGCATCTCCCTCCAGTGTCGGCATCTGAGCAGCGAGGAGGTAGTGAGCCGCTGAGCTAGTGTCCGCAGAGCGGTGGGGGGCTGGCAGTGCGCTCCTCTCCTTGGGCCAGGAGCCGGGGGGGTGGCAGAGCCAGAGCCCTTTCCCACTTGTTTCTGCTCTGCCTGGTTGGCCCGTATCTGGGCAGACATGCACCTGAGCGCTGGCCTCATCGGCCATGAGTGCTCCTGCTTCTGCAACCAGGAATGCTAACTGGGAGAGAGGTGATCAGCGGCAGCCCACTCCGTGAAACTCGAGCTTGGGAGTTGTGTAACTCTTCCAGCCTCTGCTTTGAGGCCTGCTGCTCCAGCCTCTTTTTTCAATATTTGGTTTGTTTCTAGAGCTCTCTTGTGATTGATGAGGCTGTTCTGCTAGGAAACAGAGGCAGGAGAAGCCCACCCTTGGGGGAGGCCTGACGGCAGGAAGGAAGGGGTTAGCAGGTGGCATTCAAGGCTCCCACTCGTAGCCAGCCCTTCCCTACCAACAGGACGTGCTCCTGCTTTGAAGTTGATTTGGAAAGCTTTAAAAATACTTACTAATTGCCTTGCATAGACCCATTGGTATATGAGGAACACTTTGCAATGTAAATATGCTCCCTTGGTACACTGAGAATGAGATAACGAGACCAAGCTCATAGCTCTTGTAGGACCATAGCTTGTCACCACCGCAGCCTCTGTCTCCAGAGGCCTTCAGTTATTCTTTTCCCTTTATTCATAGTGAGCGGTTTCTGTGCAGAAAAAATGACATGTGAAAATGTGTGCGCTTGGTGTCTCTCTGATCGGTTTTATGTCCCATCTGTGGCACATGGCCAGAGAACTCTCAAATTCACCCAGTCCGGGCCGTCTGTGTCAACAGACAGTTAAAATGAGTTCCCATTTCCCAGCAAAACCGTACCTGGAAAGCGAAAGGAGAAACTGGCCGTTGTAGAGACACAGTCCTTCCCCGTTCTGTTGCAGGGCTTAACCTGTGGCTGTCGGTGCTGAAGCACGGAGCTGGGAGCCATCGCAGAGTCTCCAGGAGGACAGGGAGGTCACGTAACGCAACAAACTGTAATGGAGCCAGGTGCCAGATGGGAGAACGCCCATAAACCAGAAAACGTAAGCGATTGATTGTTTCTGCAAGATAAATACACATAGAGTTGGCTGGAGCCAGTCTGAACTAACAAGGGCATGCTGGGGCAGGGGACGCGTGTGAATAGGGAAATGAAAAATTGACTACTAGTAAGAGTGGGTGCATTTCAGAAAAGATGTGTTACTCTAGCGAAGATTCGGGCCAGCTGAATTGGGACGCCAGGGAGAAGAGTCTGGGACTGTTGTCCCAGCCAGCTTCCTCCTTGTGGACACTGGCCATGTTTATGGCTGGTTCGCCGTATCCGTAAAATACACATCTCTGTCTGTCATCTCTGCCTGAAATCTCTGTCAGCTTTTGGATCTCTGTGAAGGAATAGCAAAGATGGGAGCAAAGACATTTTGTGTAAGCAGCAATCCGTGAAATATTGCAGCCCGGTTCTACCAAGAAATTTAGCCTTCCATGCAGCTGTGGACATAATTCCCTTCCCTCATCCCTCAGCGAGACCTGAACGTGCCGAGACTGTGACCCGGCTGTATAGAGAGGTACTGGCTGGCAGGAGTGCTCCTTGGACACCTGCATCAAGGAGACCAGGATCGGGTCTTCAGAGAGGGGAGAACCTACCAGTTAGAGGAAGCTGGGAGATAGCAAGGGCTGGTTTTTCACTTTGATGACATTACTGTAGAACTAAGGGAATAGACGTCAGTCACATTCAGTCATTTGCAAATAATCGACCTAAAGTAAACCATCCCCAGTTACTTCTCCTTCAGGTGTAGGCAACTTCCAGGTCCTGGCTGGGTGGGGGATTTCCTGTCTGCGTTTAGTTTGTACCTCTTCCAAGGCTTGCGGTTTGCAGGGTGGTTCGTGCCTTCCATTAACACCTGCTAGAGGTCTAACTCATTTTTCATTTTATGACTGGGGGAGTGAGTCCTGACTTCTGCAACTGGCAGAATGCGTCCTGGCAGCTGAGTCTGGGCCATCTTCTTCTGTCTGCTGCGAGCCAGAGGGTTTGCTCAGTTTTGTTTCGCTGAAAATTACCATGATAGTATAGAAACGGAAAGATAGAAAGAAAGGGAGAAACGCAGGAGCATGCCTTTCAAGTTCCCTTTGTTCATTTGCCAACGGGCTATGCAAAGCCTTGCATTCTGTCTGCGGGCTCTAAAAAGCACCTTCCATCCTCCCAAATAGAAGGTAAAACTCAGGAAATCTTCCCAGTCTACACATGAAGCTGCCTCAAATGAGGCCGGATCAGTGGTGCACTGGGAAAGCTTTTCCTGAGCACAGTGAAGGAACCAAAATCTTCGATTTTCCCAAACATCTGTGCGCTGTCAGTATTTATGAGTACACGTTATGAGTTACAGGCTGCCCAGAGAGGTGGTGGAGTCTCCCACTCTGGAGACATTCAAAACCCGCCTGGACACCGTCCTGTGCAACCTGTTGTAGGTGCCCCTGCTCTGGCGGCGGGGTTGGACTGGGCGATCTCCAGAGGGCCCTTCCTACCCTGACCATTGTGTGATTCTATAGTCAGTGTGTATTCTGAATTAAGAGGGAGCCAGCTTAATCTTCTTTTTACCCAACTCCAAATCGTACAAGATCAACAAGATGAGCTACAGCAACCTTCTCTTTGGAGCAAACACACCACAGAAACTCGCTTGGCTTTCAGATGCGGCCATCCGCCTCACTGAGCAGGACGGGCACGTCGTCTCTGCCCACTTTTGGTCAAGCAGCATTTGCGCCTTCTAGCCCGGTGGAGCTGCATCAGCTTGGAAGTGCTGCTTTTGTTTTTCAGTTTCTACTTCACAACCTCACGGGCTGTGAACAGGTATATTTAAAATGTGTCTGCTGTGAGTAGGTACATTTCACAAGCTAGGTTGAGAGGGGCATTTTTGTTAAGGATGAACCAAAAAAAAATAATCAAAGACAGTACTGTCCTCTGCATCAACCTGAAAGCATGTTTTCAACAGATTGGAAGGAAGACTCATAAAAACTTTGTTTGGTGTTAACCAAAACATTTCCTTTTTCAGCATCTAATCCTGTCTATTTTCACCACACATTTAAAAAGAAAAACATCCAAAGCATTTCCTTAAAAAGAAATTAAATTATATGAAAACAAAGTGAAACGAAAATGAAACATATCACTCCCTCCTAGTCCTTTACTCAGCCAAACATATTTGCCAAATCCACGCTATAATCCTTGTTTCCTGCAAGTGTATAAACAATCCACCAGATTAAAATAGTATTAATGCATCCAGTGGTAGTATTTAAATATATTCTTGCCATAGTTTCTTTTCAAGTTCACCAAGGTCGAGATCTTTATGATTTTGACAAATATTAAGCCACAGCTTTCTCAGGTCAATGGGAACTTGTCATGAGAAGCTGTGGGTTTTGCTGTGGCCCAGACATACTGGTCCCTGGGATGTCCTGGGTGCAGTGAACCCCAGCACGGCAGTATCTCTCTTTCCAGATGGATACTGAAGAACAGCCCCCCATCGGTACAGAGTTCCTGAGATAACAGGGAGGTATCCCCCACCCCGCTGATGCCGGCTAAGTCCTTAGCATGGAAGGATCTTTGGGGCACATGGAGATAATTTCATTTGACCTGCAGCCATGGTGATAAATTTTAATTAGAGTCCCGGACAGATTAAAGGTACAGTCACGGATGTGTGTTTCCATACTCATGCGAAATCCATCTCTGAGGTGCAGTGTTTCCATCACATGCCATAAATCGTCTCCAGGACACATTCAGTCCATAAATATGCAGTTGGCATGAATTCAAACGAGGTGCTTTTTAAGCACCACCTTTTCTTGGGCCCCATTCAAAACTTCAGGTGGTAATGGTGGTCACAAAACGCTTCTTTAGGGCTGGGGCACCGGGAGCACAGTAGAGTCAAAGACCGGCTCTTGGCGCTGAGGTCTGCGTGGCATGTGAAGGATGTCTGGGTGGCTGTACGTGCTCGGCTCATGAAAAGGCAGCGGGAGGGCTGGGATCTGTCCGAGCAGCCCGGGGTTCCCGAGTGCCTTTGTTCACAGAAACCAGGCAGCTCCCCCCAGCCGATGGAGACGGGACAAACCCCAGCTCCACACAAAACAAACACCACAGCGGAAGCTGTGATTTTACAGAATGCCTCCCGCTGCCAAGATCTCGCAGGAGATTGCTCGCCGTTTGCTCAGTAGACAGAGCTTGTCTTTGCCCGCTTGGTCTTCTGCCAAGCACACCCAGGCACTGGCTGCTGCCCATCGCTCCGACATGCTGACTGTCTTCCAAGGTGTTACTAGAACCCAGCTTGCAGGGGGCCAGCTCCTTCCTCCCTAATTTGCCTTCTGCTTTGACCCAGAATACTTTGAACAGGCAGGACCTCTCCTGTTCTCCTCTTGTCCATCTGAGGCATTGGAGGTGTTGGGCAGCAAGGGGCCGTGCACAGGCCGCGTGAATGACATTGTCTTTAGGCCGCAATGGCAAGAGGGTCCCCGTTTCTCTCCCTATTAGAGTGGCTTTTCCATCACACCAGCAACCCTCTTTTCTCTTGCTCTCTCTCATCCTTCGGACAAAGAACAGAGAGACAAAGGGTTGAAACGGTTTTGCTCTGCGCTTGCCTGTGTCTGAGGGAACTGGACAGAAGCGGCTGCTGTGGAAAGCACATGGCACATGCATGGTTTGAGACCTTTTAAGAGAGAGGCCATTTGAAATGGGCATTTCCTTCCCTTGGTTTCTTTCCTGAGGAGTCTAGGGCTCGGGTGTTTCTTGGGGGCTCAGGCAGATGCAAGACATCCACACGTGCCTGGAAATCTGCCTAGAAAGCCGCAGAGATGCAGGGAGAAACCGAGCGTGGCCTTCACGTTGCAAGAGCACTCTCCCCTCCAAGCTGGTTTCTTCCTTCCAGGCAGCACCACGGCCTCTGGCAGGTATGGGTCACAGGCACCGTATGTGAGCAGACAGTTGAGGCCGGCTCCTGGTGCTTCAGTCAGGTCGTGCATGTTGCTGAATGCCGGGTGTAGCAGGCACTTAGAAGCACATCTTCACCAGCATCCTCCACGGAAACGGGTACTGCATTCCTCTGCTGGCAGAGAGGAGGGGCTTTGGCAGAAAGCAGGGATCCTCTGGGCAGTTCCTGGTCTCACGTTGACTTACAGCTGCTGACAGTCCCCTCATCTTCTCAGAGCTGGAAATATGTGCTACATCATCAGTCCTGTTGCCCTGACACTTCATTTGGGAGATTCTTCAGGGAAATACATCAGTGAATCTGCAAGTAATAGATATTTGTAGATAGGTCATTCCTGAAACAGCAGGTACCTGGAAGCAACTGTTTTGCCTAATGTCCTGTTGCATACCATGAAGCAACAGGGAAGGAAGAATAACAGTCACGTTATCTGCTCAATCAGAAGTCGGCTCAAACCTCTGATGAGGAGTGTCACCAGGAACATTCAAACAGGAGTTGAAGGCTGAATTAAAATACTGTATAGCCAGCCCCATTGTAAAAGCTACGTTTCAAGGGTGAAGGCAGGAATCGGGGGGGAATTTCTCACTTGGTCTTTTCTGTTGTCTGCTGAGGTCAAAGCAGGAGGTTTCCAGAGCAAAGGGCAGACGTGATTCAAGTGTATATGAAACTTCCCCAGGAAATTGTCTCAAGTAATCACATCAGAGCACTTCACCCACAGCGCTGGGCCCAGCTCAGGCACTCACACGCTCTCCGTGCCTTCAGATGGCCAAGTCAGTGATTTACACCAATGATGCAACCAGCCTAAGAGCAAACGTCTAGAGCATAGCTGTGGATAAAGGGCATCTTTTCAAAGTTTTCAGGTGTCTGACATAGCTGCTGTTAAATCCAGCTGCTTCTGCGGACTTGCATGGCATGCAATAAAAAAGTGCAAGTTGTGACACTTGTCATTGGGAGAGCCCTTCAAGGCCACCGATTTGGCCATAGCCAGAAAAATGTTGCACTGCTGGTGGGACTGGTTGGTAGCATCCTTCATTTGGGGAGCAGTAATGCCGAGTCCTCGAGGCTGCACAGAGGCACGAAGCAAGACCATTTGCGCGGTGGCACAGCCACGTCTTTGAGCCCAGTCGGTCGGCTGGCGCAGGCAGGACAATCTGTGGAAAGGGGACTTCACCACCACAACAGTGCAGTGGTGGCACATGGCCGTAGCTGACGTACGCTGGCTTCAGCGGCACACAGCACAGAAGGGTCAGGCTGAGGGGTGGCACATGATGGTATCAGTGATACGTCACTCTTCAGCGTCCCGGCTTTGTTTTAAAAGCAAGACAAGCAGACATCTGTACTGCATCCGGCTAGAGTGGTTGTGGTGGAAATGCCACCAACACAACATGCAGGTGACCAGGGCAAAGTGTGATCTGCCTGAGGGGCCTCATTTACCCCATTCCCCTTTGGATGTGCGCTCACACGTGTGGGCAATAGGCAGCCACGAGGGCTGGAAATCCCAGAGGAAAAATGCCTCTAGGTCTGGTCTTGGATTAAGAGTAACGTATTGGGAATGAAGGTATAATCGCCCTGCTGAAAGCTTCTAGCCTCTAGATGAAAGGTACTTGTTGTCTTCCTCATACAACAGAGTCGAAAATGGGGTCAGAAGCAGCAGTTGCTGTGGGTCCATAGTGGTTGCAGGAGCAAAGCAGACCTGCTCGGGCTGCCCAGAAGGTGGCCAAACTCCCAGCGAGTCAAGCCCCTCAGACCCCAGCCCAAGCCCCATAGCTACGGCACGGCAGCCGGTCCGGTGGCCTGCAGCTACACATGTTTAGAAATGCTTTGGAAAGCGGGTAGACTGGGCCCTGCCGGGAAGAGGAGTGAGTAATCACTCTGCAGCTGAGGCTGCTCCGAGTGGAAGCTTCTATCCGTTGCCCAACCGTCACCCCTTTCCTTCCCATTGAAGTGCATAGCGTGCAAGATAAAATCAGCTCCAGACAGCTTATGACAAAAGTTGAGTGTAGGTGTCTGAGAGATTTAAAAAAAAAATAATAGAGAAAGTTTGTTCTTATCCAAGCGGATTTCCTGGAGTGATGAGTGAGCCTGGCATGTTTCTGCTCTGCCTTTGGCATGTGCCATCTGGGCGGGCTGACACAACCTCCTGCGTTTCTACTGAGAAAGGAGCGGTTGCCCTAACCCGTGTGCTGTTCGAGCCTGCTCTCCCCAACCCTTGTGCGCGCGTCCGCTGTGCACCCTGCGGGGTGGCTGCGCTGGAGGGAGCAGGGCAGAGCTAACCTGCATGGAGAGCACCTTGGGGTGCCATACCCGCTGTCTTTGCCTGCTGCTCTGGCCCAAAACCGACTGCAAGCAGCGAGACCCTTGGCAGCCTCCCATATTCCTGGACTCACTCGCGGCCGTGACGGGCTGGAGAAGCCCTTTGCTCACTGACCCGGCATCCGAACAGATGCGCTCTTCTTTAGCCACCTGGGAAAATGTTTTTCCCACCAACAGATGTTTGGGAAAACAGCTCCTCTGGAAAGAAACCAAAAAACAACCCTCCCAACAAATAAAGGACTTACTGCATTTAAACCTTTCAGGCGGTCTATTCCGGTTCCCAGTGTTTGCATGAGTGGAGAGAGACATTGACACATTTTGCACTGGAAAATGTGCAAGTTTAGCATTGGTCTTATTTCCAGATTTTTTTTTTTTCCATTTCGTGGTTTAAAACAGCTTAGAAACCTTTAACAAGGTATCTCAACCACTTCTGCCTGCCACTCACACCCTGTGTGATCTCAAGCATGCCGATATTTCCGGTCGGATACAGCTTTTCATTCAACCTGGGTGATTTTTACTAACTCCTTGATTTACTGAGACATAAGTAAACAAGCAGCCCTCCAGTCACCTTGCACTGAACTCAGGCAGCAATTTAAGGAAGAGGCGGCAGTGAGAGGGGAGGGCAGAGGATGGGAGGGCAGCCCAGCGCCCGGGCACGTCCCCAGCCTGGGAGCTAGCTGCGCCTGCCTTCCCACCCGCATCTCCCGGGAGCCCCACAGCCGGGGATGTTGGCTCCATAGCCACAGACATCCGACGCACCGGTGGAGTTGGTTCTGTTCTGCCCCAAAGCAGGGCCCTGGCCCGCCTGCGTGGGAGCACCCTGACCTCTGGTGGCCACACTGGAGCTGGCACACAGGACGGCTGGTAGCAAAGCGTCCCCCGGGGTCACTGTGGTAGGCTCACATGGCTACAGAGATGTTCCCATGGAGAAACAAGGTCTAACTAATTACCTGGGCAGCTTTCTCTCGGCCAGCCATGCTCACAACCTCCCGAGCCACCGGGAGAAGAATGCAGCCTGCAGCAAATGCGCAGTCCCTCGCAGCATCGTTTTAGGGGCTGAAAGCATGCAGATGAGAGTCAGGGGACCGCGGGAGGGCAGGCGGAGACACAGCTTGCGATGCTGTGCTGTCATTACCCAACCTGATGGTGTCATGGGAGATGGCACAAAGGCAACATCTGGCTGGACTTTGGTCTCGGTTTAGACTGAACGAATCTTGGTGTGAGTGTTCAGCAGCGGTAATCTGTCACCAAATGAGGTGCGGGAAGGCTTGTACTGAGAGCTTAAACCGGTACGTGCCTCAGGACTGCCCTAATGAGTGGGGAAGCCCCATTTCTCCGTTTTCTTTAGACCATATGTATATCTGGGAGCTAAGTTCTTTATCCAGTGAAATGTCCAAATCCGTGATGGATTTGCTGGTGTAAGTACACACCACAGAGGGAGCCCGTAGAGTTACAGGTGTGAGCATGCAGCAACCTGGCCCTTCCTTCACAGAGGTGGCAGAGATCCTGTCCTCTTTTGTCTTAAGCTGCAAATAGCAGGTTTTCAGACCCTTTGTTCCACTCTGCACTTTATTCTGAAAGAAGAAGTATGAATAGACAGGACAGGTTGAAACCTCGGTCAGTCAGATACAGAACGAATAAGAAAGGTCTTTCAGGTAACATCCCTGCAAATACATTAAGATACAGGCAACAAATCTGTCCGTAGTGGGAGGAGCAGGTGACTAGCAGTTCAAGAAGCAAATTTAGATTCATGCAAGTACTGGCCAAGCTTCTCCTTGGACTCGTGCGCTTCCGCAAGTTGCCTCCTGCTCCGTTGGAAATCTGGGGCCAGCACGATTGAGAAGTGCATAAGCACCAGCTCTGTCTTTGGCCCCAACGTGGCCCAAATGGAGAGCCAAGAAGCCGAAGAGCAAGCTGGTTTCCCGTTGCGGATGCAGGACTTGCCTTCCTCGGGCTCACCACGTGGCTCCTTGGTGTAAGATGGGGTGTTTAGAAATCCCGGCCCTGCCAAGAGCCCCGCCTGCACCAGACAACTCAGCAGCCATCAGGGAAGCCCTGGGAACCCCTCACTGGTGGTGAAGCTGAGGTGAGAGCCGTCTCGCTCTCTGGATGTGGGGTGCGGCCCTCCCGTGCTGACTGTCTTAGAAGAGGACAGGGACTGCAGAGCCCGGCACATCTCCATACTGCAGAGCTGATTTTCTTGGTGACACTTTCAGGCCCAGCCAGGGACTTGCCTAAAAGCCAGGCTGTTCTTCCCTTGCCTAAATGGAGATGCAGCAAGAGAAGAGTCAGAAACGGTTCCTTCCTGTAGCGTGGGCCTCATTCTGTGACCTGTGTGCTCGGTGTCAGCCCTGTGAGCTGGGAAGCACCTCTCTCACCCGGTCTGTCACGTAGCCTCATCACCCCGGGTCAGCAAGGCGATACCGATCTGGCTGCAACGGCTGCGTCTGCTGACATGGCTGGGGGGACTCTCAGCTGTCCTGCGCCTCCGGTCTCACCCGCCATCGGGGCTAATTCGGTTTTCTTGATGCTGAGCTCATCGTGGCTTGCTCTCATGCGATCGGTCCGAGACCCCTCTGTAACACTAACCCCTGAGCACGTGCTTTCTCAAGGATCTTCCCGTCTGGAAACACGCCAGCCTGAAGAGCAACAGCTCTTCTTGACTGGCACCGGTATCTCTTTCCAATCAAGCAGGTTCTCCGCCCTGTGATTTATTACACTGCTTCTAGTGAAACACGTGCTGCCTGCGAGCAGCCGGTAATGACCACTGACTGAGCCCTCTTTGCCCAGCAGTGAAATTCTCAGCTTCAAGGTGCAACGCTACACGCCAATGGTACTTTCAGCCTTGGCCTGACCTTCACATTAGCCTCAGGATCCGAGTCCGTTGCATCATAGTTTGCTCCCAGTAGGATGACCTTGGTCAAGAACGGTGTTATAAAGTTATTGGTTTCTTATATAAGTGGTAGGAAGTGATCACAGGCTTGTCCAGACCCATTTCTTGTTTCTGAAATGTCATTCCAAATAAATGTCACGTTCTGCACCTGCTTCATGGAGCAAAGGAGTCAGATATGTACTCAGATATGTACAGATATGTACCTACAGCCTTCGCAACGGGGCTATAAAATTAGCAGAGACCATTTTGTAAGTGCCGCAACTACCTATCTAGTGACATAGATTCACCGCTTGCCTCCACAGAGAGGGCCTGTGGTTTTTGAAAAACAAATTCAGTTGGACTGGTGTGCCAGGCGAGCTACAGCATCTCACCTGGTGGGGACTCGAGCTGGAGGTGTCACTTCCCAACAGCCGTTTCTGCCAAGGGTCACTGCCGAGGCTGTTTCATACAGACCACCGTGCAGGTGGGAGGTGTGGTTTAGAAATGTGCCAAATGGTGTAACACAGAGAGGAATAAGTCGTGTGACAGAGTCCCACCTTAAATAGCAATTGAGAGGTGTAGCGAGCAAATGAAAAGCGTGTTTCACTTCTGTTTTCACAACCGAGTTGTGCTACAAAAGAAAAGTGCACAACTCGGCCAACCACAGGGACTTTGCTCGTTTGATGGCAGTTGTCCCTTTGCTGTGCTTTTGCTCATGAATGCACGAGGCTGTGGTGACCCAGTCAGCTATTTATTTCAAGTGGAGATGCTGTTTGGCGAGCACTTAGGCACTCAGGAACAGGAGAGAAGGTCCTGGTTCTCCTCCAGTGTCTCTTGGGGGCTGCGGGAGGAACCACCCCGTGGGACAATGGCAAACCTTGCTCATGGGATGGATTGGTTCTGCAAGCAAGGTGCCAGGGGAGTGCGGAATGGTTAAAAATCCTTGTGACAGGAGGGAGAACGACGCTGCAGGTGGCACGAGGGCACCCGACCCCTCCCAAGAGGTGTCAGGTTTGCCAGCATTAAATCCCACTCACACCGCCCGCATGGACAGCTGACCGAAGGGCACTGGTGAGCAGCTGTGTCCCATGGACACCCACACCTGCCTCACCCGAGCGCTGCACAGGCCGGGGATTTCATTGCTGGGCAACCAGTTTCCCCCCTCAGTCAGTCTCCAATCTCTCCCCATTCAAACTTTGCCTTATTCCTATAATTTAAAGAAAGGGAGACATTCCTTCTAATAAGCGTTTACCAAAAAAAAGATCACCGGAGGCTGTATGCGCTGCTGAACACTTTGTTTTGATTTTATTTTCTAGGAAGAACTTTACACAGATGAAGAGGTTTGGCAAATTTCAGCCTTGCAGAAGACCAGCAGCAGGCAGCGGCTGCGAAACACAGGTGAGGCTGCTTTTGCTTCCCTGAAGTCTGTACTCTGCAAAGAACTGATCCAGACAATGGTGTAGCAGTCGTCTCCAAGCAATTATTACAAAGACTTCCCATGTTCAGACCAGAGAGTACTGGAACTTTCCTGGAAGCCCTTACACTGAATGGGTGTATATGAAGGGGCCCCCACTGCCTGGTCTGGACATGGCACGTAAGGACCAGCTCTGGACTCCAGGTGGGTCACGGTGTTCTGCTGCTGGCATACATAATCCGAATTACTTGCTTCTGCTCTTCACTCCTGGTCCTCTCTGCAGCTCAGCACCTCTTGGCCCGTTTATCTGTATTGATGTCAGTATGTGCAACAAGCAAGCTAGCAATCTGTGATGGGTTTACCTCCTCGCTATCATCTGTTGCTTGCTTTCACAAAGACACGATGTGGAAAGGATCCAAACACTGTGCAGAGTGAGGAAAAACACCCTGCATTCATGATGTCCCAATCGTGATGGGGCACGAAGAGATTCCACAGAATCAAGAATAAATCTATTTTTCGTGACACAGCCAAGAATGCACAGCCACGTGAATACCTTCTGGGCAAAGGCCACCCATTTGACAGTAATACAGTTACAATCCAGACGCGTCTACTACCAGCAGGGAGATACAGCACTAGGATGGTGCAATAAAATAATCAACAAAACAGGTTTTCTAATTGGGAAAAACGCTTTGAACAGGCTTCTTTAAAACCTGTTTGTAACCAGTTTGTCTGTCTCCTGAACTTCCTACCCCACCTAGTTATCTCTTCCTTCATTTTTTGCAATTTCAAACATTTTGAAGTTGCATCCAAAAGGAAGAACTTCCCAAGCATAACACAGCAGAGAACGGCAACAAAAAAATGTTGCGGCATACCATCTTTGGGGAGCGGCACTGATGTCCAGGTAAGGTTGCCAGATGAACAGCTCCTGATCAAGATCAGGCCAGACCATCAATCACATGCCTTGTGCTTTCCCATACTGAGTCGGTGTTTGTGCTTATTTTTCAGGTGATTTCATCTCATCAGTGGAAGGAAAAGGTTTGTTTATTTTCCCATGTCTTCCTTTCTCTGTTCCCCTTCCCTGTACAGTCGAGAGGTAGGCTTGCCTCCTAAGGCATGAAGAACAACGTACATAAATACCTGTTTATTTCTGCCCACAGCATTTTTAGAGACCTCGCAGAAAGGCACCCTGAAGACAATAAAGTAAAAACATCGAGGGCAATGTAAAAGGTGCGTACAACAGACAAAGAGTGTGCAGGGTCACAGATCACGTAGCGGGACAGGGGGAGGGAAGAGCAGGCTGCCCTGCTGGTCCAGCTCTACAGCCGACCTCAGCTTTCCAGGCTCTCCGTACACGTCAAAGTCATGAGGCTTCCTGACACCACTCCTTCTCCATTGCCACCTAAAAAAGGCTTTTTTAAAAACTTTTTGAAAATTTTTTTAAAACTTCCCAAGTCATGCGGAAAGGAGTTCCCATTTCTTCAGGTGACTGAATCACTCAGTGCAAATTTAAACTCCTGAAAAAGCGAGCATGCCCTTCCTTTCCACTATCGAAGTGCAATTCATAGTGGCCCACGGGTACAGTTACTTGCCTAGCAAGCCCAGTTGTAGCCCTGGGTACATGGTTGCAAAGCACCTCTTAGCAACCTCTAGGAACCTGCAAGTTAGGCTCTAGGTTGGAGTAAAAATCTCTCTGCGATTCTTATCGACACCATTTATGTAAAAGACATTGAAAGTAGCAGGACAGTTCCGTCCCCAGTCTGATTACCCACTAATCTAATTGGTTGTTTCACCCACACTGGAATAAAGTCCCATGGGAATAGTTAATAGGCCTTGTCTCTGGTGAGGAGAGACAGCAGATGGTAGCAAGCGAATACAGCAGTAAATGAGACCAGAACTATCTAAAAGGCACACATGGTTTCCACCGCTCAGTAGTTTAGTTTTTAGCTTACAGAAGTCATCATGATGACAAAACTCAATTTAGAAAAGTCTAACGTAGAGTGAGCGTTAGAGGACCTGACCACTAAAATGATCTAGATCATTGAATAAAACCCATACCATAAAGTCCAGATTTAAATTCAGGTTTAAGAGATCACAGGCACCGAGCTTTAAGAATCCAGTTGCATTGTGCCTGAAAGAGAACCCGAGCCACTAACAGAATTTTCAAGGCATAATAAATATCAGCCTACATCTATGCCCAAAGCGGGAGATGGGTACGTAAATTCTTCAGTTATTTGCCATAATCCCATCCTGTGACGGTAGTATCTGGGCATGAAGATGGTAGCATACCATTTCACCTACTTGGTACTGTCCCTACATAAACAGCTTGAGCATTAAGGTACACTACTTTTTATCGTTATTGCCCCTGCTAACTTTAAAAGCCATTTATCACTCAAACCAGTTCGACACAAGAGCTCCAGAAAACCTTTTGCAGGGGAAATAGCCTTCACCGCCCCACTTAGCACTGAAAAAAAAATAAATCAAGACCTGTGAACTGTCACTGCTGCTGCTGTACCGCCTTCCGATAAACAGTGGCCACGAGGTATCTTTTTTCTTATGCTTGACAACAAAAAGTCATACTAGGAACAGAGACTTGTCTAAAACCCTAAATTGAGCTGAATTCATGCAACACATGTGATGAGCGCTTCGAGAACTTGTTCACATGACTGAACAAGCAGCAGGAGGACTCCAGCCCTTCCGCACTGTTTTTTTCACTTCATGTACTTTGTGCATCTCATAACTTTAAAAAAAAAGGCACTGCCTCACAATGAAAGTACTCTTGTCAAGAAATCTATCTGCAACTCCTGCTGTATAAGGAAATATGGTAAAGCCATCTGAAATAGCTTTCTGGGGTCCACGTTTCCACCCTCATTCTTGGATTTTGCATAGAAAAAGTGAAGCTGGAGAGGCAGCAGCTGGGAGCTGCCTGCTCACTGCTCCTTGCCCACGTGCCATTTTCAGCAGAGAGCAAGTCACACGGAAGAGAAGAACCAGGCTTTTGGTGTATGGAAGTTAGTCCTCCACAGTCATAGAGTATCTTTCAGCTCCTCTTCTACCACTTCTTCTTCCTTGCTCTTTTCCCCTTAATTCAGAAAAAAATCTGCACCAGGATGAAATGTATGAGTAGAGCTTAAACTACTCCTTCCAACAATTTCATCACACTCGGTATATGAAGTGACTTCAAAAAAAGTCTTTCTTTGCTGGTCTTCCTCCAATTATCATTTGATTAAGGACTGATTCTATTTTAAAAAGAAAAAGCTCTAAATTAAGCAGCTACTGAAATCTGTGTTGTTGAAAAATGCAGGAACTGAAGCAGCACCCAGTACACAGTATATTATTACTTTCATCTGCCACCCTAGACTGGCTTTTGACAATTTTACATGTGTATTAAAATATATTTTATTATAACAGGACAAAAGAATTAAATGAATGAGTACTAAGTAGACATATCTATTTTTATTACCCAACAATGAAATCAATGCATTTACTGTATTCAGTTTTTCCTTTTAAAATCTTATCTTTTATTCACTTGTCAAGAGCCAATAAGTTATATAAATCATAGTAGTTATCATTTGCTTACTGAAGTAGTCAACAAGTTTTTTTTTCTTTTTTTTTTATGCTGACTCGGTAGCACATCAGATCTTCAGGAAGAGTGTATTGGTTTGTGTTCTCCACAGAGATTCTTCTTAAAAACGCTACCTTTCCCACGCAGGTTTCCATGAAACCTCTTCCACCGTATTAGCGTAGTGTTGCGTTTCCCCGCGGGAGGTTCCGAACGCAGCCGTAGCAGGTGACAAGGCACTCGACGCTGTGGAGGTCCATTCGCACCCAGAGAACCAGCCCACGAGGCCGGCCAAGCGGCCACCGCACACCGCAGCCGCCCCAACCCTTCCACCTCGCCACTGCTCTTAAAGGAAGCCATGAATTACACTGAAGCTCCATGCTGAAGGCAGGGGCAAAGATTCCATTTGACAGGTGTTAAACCAAATACTTCTGTATTTAATTACGTTAAGAGTTCCAGAAGGTTAAAACCATAGACAAATGCACAGAACTTGCCAATGACAATGAACTGCGGCAGCAACATTGTCATCCCCATGCTTTAAACGGTGTCTAAAGCAACTTCTAAACAAGTACAATTTGGGATACTCATGTAGAACTTAAACAGTGATTTTTGTTTGCTTTACCTAGTATGAAGGGGTTTCAAACACTTCAGTAACTTAGAACTAGTCCCACGGTTGCCATTTTCCCATCTGCTGCTCATAAGCACGTTTTGCTTTGTATGCCAATAATAGATTTTTTCCCCCAATAACAATGCAATCTAGTTTCCATGGTAACACACAAAAGCATTCTAGTCTTGCTCCTCTTCATCCCCATCCTCATCTTCATCCCCTTGATCTCCAGATTCAATATCGTCTTCATCTTCAACCTGAAACGCAGAAGGATCTGTTGTGAGCAGTAACATCCCTTACTCTGGTCCAACCGTTCTAAGGCAAGACAAAGGCTGAGGGACTGGAAAGAAGCTTAAAACCAACCTAAAGTTATCCAGCTGTATCAATTAGCGCTTAATAAAAGCCACTGTCATCTGGTCATGTCATCGAGTTTTTAACTTCTCTGCTAAGGCTGGCTGAGCGCTGGGAAGAGCAGTCTCCCGTCAGCACCGCCAGCTCTGCCCTCTACGTTCGCATAAGGAACTCCACGTGCGCTTCCCTTTGCCATACAGTCGCCTGAACCAAAACCCGCTTTCTTCAAAGACGCTGAGGAGGAAAACACTTCTATCCAGTGCTTTGCAGTGCCACAAGTGAAGCTGCTTGTGCCTTCTAGGGTACTTTCTCCCTACCTAGGTTTTTTAGAAGTCAACAGACTCAGATTCCTTGGCTACACTTACAGGATCTACGATTGCTACCAGTACTTTCCAGTACAAATAATGCCTCTGCCCAACGCAGACTCTTGAAAACCCTATTCCTGCAGCTGAAGCTAAACCAGACGACTATTCATTGTTAATCCTTCCTTTAAGAAGGGTTGCATAAAGGACAGAACAGTTGTCTCCCAATAGGAAACCCGTGCCCTAGCCTGGTGTTCGCCCACAGTAAGTGCAGCACAAAAGCTCTTTATGTCCACCTTACACTCACACGGACTCTTAAAAGAAACGGCCCGGAAGACGAGGCTCCCAGAAACTGCCCGCACAGTTCGCAGTGCTGCTTCAGCAGCAGTCTGAAGCTTTCCAGTTATCACTTGTGCTATCTGTGGAATGATCCCTTAGGACTACAACGCAGCCATCATCTGCTTTCCGGTTGGCAGCCAGGGTAAGGTGCAGCAAGACCAGGCACGTGGGCAGGTACCGCTCCAGACACACATCGGACAAGCAGCTTCCCTCACAGCAGTTTGGCAGGTACCTCTCAACAGCCCTAAGCTGAACACTGCTTTCGAGAGACAGCCGTCACCTTTTATCGCTGGCTGCCCGTATAAGTTCAGGAAGCTACTCGGGTACCTTCAACAGCCCTCTCTTTATAGAAGGACGCCTCGCCAGACTTAGTGGCTTAAGTATTGCCATACCCGGACTGCTCAGGCCTGAGTACGCGTGCAACCCATTTTTTTTTTTTTTGCTTACCGGTACACCGAGATCCTTCAATTTGATCTTCAGCGCAGATAGTTTCTGATCCTGGTCAGCCAAAAGCACCAGGAGATCGTCCTGTTCTTTCTTTGATTCTGCAACTTCTTGCTGAAGTTTACTTTTCTCATCTTGCAATATAGCAACTGTACTGCTGGAGGAGTCCAGGTGCTGTTTTAGTGATTCTTTTTCCTCAGAAAGGGCTTTGACTTCACTCTGGCCACAGGAAAAACCACACACCACGTTACACCCTAAGCAGAGTGAGAGCTGAAGCCTTGTTTCCTACAACCACATTCCACACGCTCCCTGGTACAGCCCCAACCGCCCCAGTGCCCTGTGGCCCTGGTCCCACACGCTACTTAGCCAAGCTCCCCTTACGACCAAGCACGAGTAAGGTGGGTAGAAGTCTTAACAGCTGCCGCCTTCCTCCCGCCCAAACTGGATTGTCTGTGTCAGAGTAAAGCTCTGCCCTAGACTGTCCCTACCAACTCTCTGAAGGCAGACAAGGCCCACGTTCCCCAAGTGAGAAACCAAAGGAGGAGGTGCACCCAGCGTACCCTGCGTAGCCTGAAACACTTCAGATGCTGAGGAAACAAACCACTTCCACCCCACGCCTTTCCTATTGTACAACTCCTCCTACCTGAAGGCTGCGTTTTAAGCGAGTTGGTTTGGTGTTCACCGACTACCAACCTTCAATTCTTTTATTTCTTGCTCAAGCTGTCCCTCCAGTTCAGAGTTGTTTGCTGCTGTTGCACCACTGTCTCCTGACACAGCATCTGCACTGGTATTCTGTGGACAAGAAATTCAGCATCAAAGCACTGAATGCTTCATATACAGAGACAGCATCTAAGACATTAAGGTGTAGAAATTAAAAACTTATTTTCCTCTTACGGCATAGCTAAGGTGTGGCAGCTATATCCATCCTGCGCTGCAAGGCATCAGGAAACAGATCTGTGCTTCCTAGGGGCTCCATGAACACACATGCGTGTGCACACAAACAGGAGAACACAAGCAGCAACCCTCATTTCATACAAGTTGCACTCAAAAGAGACTGTTTTTTTTCTAGGCAGACCCCGTCTATTACAGGCCATCCGCCTTCACTCAGAGGATTCTTAAGTGCTGAAGATGTTGTTTTAATTCATCTAAATATCCAAATCTGTATGTGACGACTATAAACAGCAGTAGTTCAGTGTCAGCCAGCCCCACCAAGGTTATTATTTCCCAAACGTGGCAGCTGTCTTTCAGCTAGAACTGCACGGTGGCCTGAACTCAAGATAATTGCTTCTGGCCCATGGAAGCCAAGGGCAAAGGCAGGCAAGTCTGGAGGATGGCAGTGGGGTGCGCTGACAACTGGCGGCAGCAGGGAGCTCTCAGCGAGCCTTTGCCTCACAGCACACACGGCCGACATGTGCAACGGCATCTCATGTCAGAGCAGCTGAGACTCTGAACACTGGAAGCGTTAAATCCTTCCTCTTTCAGATCATCTGCACGTGAAACACTTGGTATTTTCCCCACGCAAGTCCTCTTTCTTGCAATACTGAAAATAGAACTTGGTGCTCAAGTCAGAACAAACCAGCCCGAAGCAAGAGTTTAAGCGAGCCCAGCTACCACCGACCAGCCACCCTGCCCGCATCACAGCCGAGTCGTCGAGCAGGGCACGCAGAGCTACCTTCCTCTGCCTGAGCACCGAGCGTCACACACGGTCATTTCAATTGCTCCCGCAGCTTTATCTGTTAGCTTTGCTGTGGAGCTCAATGCTCACCTTCTAATGCCATTAACTAGTTTTGAGGACACGATTGTGTTTGTTTAGCTATTCTGTAAGGCTTTACTGGCTTATCTTTTCAATGCACACCTAAAAAAAAGCTGTGAAGGATTTGGAGGTCTGCACAGATGCACCTACCATTTGCCATTCAACTGTACAGCAACTTTCAAATTACTATCCTCAACTGTTTCTAATAGTAACAATCCCTGTAATGCACATGATACAATCTATTTTTGTCTCACAAGAGATTATTTCCTTCGATTAGAGTGTAAGCTTAGAGCAATGATTAAATAGTATTCCTTTGTTTAAAAATACCACGGATGGATGGCCTCAAAGAGCACTAACTTCACCAGACTTGGTAACACATTACTTCATTTAAAACACTGCTGGAATCACTTGCTGATGTGTGTTCTTTAAAAAAGCCTGGTTTAGGACAATAGCTACAGACAGCATCAGCAGAAATGCAAAGTCTTAAAGATTTAGTCCCAAAGTGAAAATAAAAAACTGGTGCCATTACTTGTAGCTTTTGATTCTCAATCTGAAGCTTAGAGATTTCTGCGGACTGTAGTTGTATCTGAGTCCTGAGCATTTCTAATTCCTTTGGGAAACAAAGACAAAACATAGTTTTAAGTTAATTCAACAAAGCAAGGTTCACATAACATTTTTCTTAATTTAAATGCTACCAGACTAACTGCTTTGCGTTAGCATACACGGGAGGAAAGCTGCGTGTGTGTGTCGCAAGGAGAGGACAGCAACCATTTCTCTGGGAGACAAAGCCAGCCAGCAACATGCACCATTTCCCACCCTGCTCTTCGCAACTCTTTTCGGTGGAATGCCCACCCAAGGCACCTCTCCCAGCCTCAGCTGTGCTCAAAAGGTGTTTCACACCACTAGCACTCCCATTAGCATTCTCTACACATTTCCAGTCTTGGTGCATTCTGACTTACTAGTCCAAGAATTACTCTTTTCTAATCAGAGAAACTCTGCAAAGTATTTTTTGAGCAACAGCTACCTTAAATTACTGAATCTGCAGATATTTAAACACTTCCTCTACGCTATGAGTCTAATACCTGGAAGCTTTCATATCAACGTTCAACGACAAGTTTTGCAATGGAAACACAGATAGATTTTGCAAGTCTGAAGAGCCAGCTGAAGCGCATTCTGCTGGCTCAAGCCTGCTTAGCGAAAACCACCGATTCATTTTTGGATGCGCTATGTTGATGCTCCAAGATGAGTACCATCATCACATCAAGGTACACCATTAAAAACATCAACGTGCTCAGGAATAAATGCTCCTCCCTGAAGTTTGACAAAGCTCCCGTCCCATGCCGAGCTACCACTGTTCACCACAGCTCTGCTCAAATACCACAAGTTCACCTTCTGTAGTTCGTTCGTGTGCTCCAAGCCACCAGGTTTGCTGGTCTGTGAAGACTGCTCTGTTGTTCCCACTTCCAAGTGCGAAGACTTCTGTAACAGCAACAGTAAAAACAGCCATAGAAGTAGCCAAACTAAATATAGTCATCTTGGCAAAACACAAAGCAAATGGTGTGCTCGTATGATCAAAGTTCCCAGCGCAGAAGGTGCAAACAGGGTAAGAAATGCACGTCTTAAAGCTCTCGGACTACACGGCAACAGCTAGATGGTCTCGACGGTGGATGCAAAAGCATCTTTCAGCAATTCAAATGCAAAAGACACACCAAAAATAGAAGCACATATCATCCTGCATTTTGACCTGCAGACCACCGAACGCAGGCGACTATAAATGTGTCTCAGATATTACCCCCACTAAGCTCCTCAGAGACACCTACTCTATTTTCCTGCGTTGACTCTACAGTACAGCAGGTCAGCTGCACAAACTGCTCTCGGGAACAGCACGAAGCAGAAAAGGCTCCGCTCAAGCCACCTCCCACCACGTTTCCTATTATCAGCATGCAATCAGTTATGATTGCTTGATTGCCATCCCCATGAGGACTTACACAGCTTAAGAGAAATCACATTCGAAAACTGAATTGGAAGTTGCATTAAGTTGTGCTGAGACAGTGCCTACCAGTTTTTCTATCACAGACTCCTTTTCTCTTAGCTGCCCTTGCAGCAGTTCATGCTTGCTTTTCCATTCTTCCAGCTCCTCTTTCAGTTTGCTCACTTCTTCCATCTGAATGCCATTCATCTGAAACGTATCACTGTGGGAATTATGATGCTGAGTGTCCTTTCCTAGAAGATGGAGTTTATAACAAAGGTCACAAACAACAACAATCTCTTCAAGTTAGATTCAAACACCCCAATTAAAGCATTTGTCGCCCGTTTACATTTTCAGCATTTATGGCTGCAGTTCCCACCCTCGCCAGGCACGCCTGCAGGGAAGCAGCTAGGGTGGCAAGGAAGGGCTTTCTTTTCATCGTGGGGAACTAAAGCAGTACCAGGATCAGGTCAAGAGCTATTGCTAATCGCAGTATTTCTATGTGTCTCTCTAAGTGAGCTCTCTGCTCTACAGCAGTCGCTTTCCAGTGCTCGCTTTCCCCGTGAGCAGCCCCACGTGGCATACAGGCCCAGCTCAAGTGCTCAAACGGGTCTGGCACAAAACAGTACTATTATTTCAAGAGACCCAAGACTTCGGCAGAGCGCAAGAATAAATTATACCTCAGTCCCGTTTTCGGGCTGTGCTTTCAGTTCTCACGCCGCTTTATTTTTTAAGTTTAAAGGCACTTAAAGCAAAACCTACTATTTTCAGATACTGAAGAAAAACCTGATGCTTGAAATAGTTTGCAATGGTCAACATCAAGTCAAAAAAAGTGTGTTTTCTCTCTACTGGAAGGTTTCATATGCTGCAGAACATACAACAGCACACCTGAAGTGACAGAAGGCTGTCTGCTGGAGCTGCTCTGTAGCTTGCCATAAATCACACAAGATCTTTGCGCTAGCAAGGTTATTTTTCATTACTCTTTCCGCAGCCTACCTAGCTGTACTTTAAGGAGATTATATTGGTCCTTATGCTGTTGGATCTGCGACACTTGCTGCGTAACTGTTGCTTGGAGCTGTTCGTTTTGAGATGTTAAAGTGTTAATTCGTTGTTTTAATTCTTCAAGCTCCTGGTCCTGTAAGAGGTAAAGGAAAAGGCACTTGGAGTAATAAAACTTTCCGATACAATACTGTCAGGAAGGCAAATAAAGACAGACAAACCTTAAGTCCAGCATTACACACCACTGGTTAGGGACACTGTGTGTGCTACCTGTGCCATGAGCAAAAAAGCCTCTCGCAAACCTAGGTAGCTATTCCTAGGAAAACTGCCTGGGCAGACCGCAGCAGCCTGTCACACCGCACCAATGCCTTCTGAATCTTTTGGAGGAGACCTCCAGCATCCCCACAACAGGGACAGCAGGAGACAGGAAAAGGCACTCTATGAAATCTGATGGTTTTCATTTTTTTCCCCATCACACTGAAGCCTGCACACATTTGGTCCACTTCAATAGTCTCTAAAGAAGCCATGGTAATTGCAGTCATCATGCATTCAATGCACTCTCTGGCAGTTGAAAGGTGCCCCTTAATTCCACATATGCCCCTCTATTCTGTGTCCATTCCAAATCCTTGAACTTAGGACATCTGCATCAGTTCCCCATTAGCTGTTTACCGTCATTAGCTTTGCTCCTCTACTTCTCAATCTCAGCTGTGGCAGCCAAACAAGTGAATTACCATTGGAAGAAAAAACTAGTCTCTAACCACAGCAAATATATCCAGACTTCACTGACCAACTTCATTTCTTCATTCAGCCACATTCCATCTGCCATCTTTTCAAAGGTAAGAGCACAGAACTAAGAACTGCATTTCTTTCGAAGGGCTGCAAGTTCTCCAGTTAGTCAAAAATTAACACTCAGACACAGGGAAGTGCAGGTGTACCACAGGAAAAGAATTCAACTTAACCAGTATTCTTAACACTGGCATTTCCATTGATTGAGAACTTGGCTAAGGTGTTTTTAGAAGGGTTTCTGCATTGCTAGATTCCTTGTTACTCGTTTTCGAACACTGGGCACCAAACTGCACTGCGGTGCCTCCGAAAGCCAGAACAAACAAATTCTGGAGACACTGGTACAGTGGAGCCCCATCTTACCTGCTCTCTAATGACTTTTTTGTAGTGAGTCACAATGTTGTCATGCTGTTCCAATGTCTTCTTGACCTCCTCCTCCTTTTTATCTTCCTCGCTGGACTTGTAAATAGCTTTACTTATGACACCTGTCAAAAACAGTTTCTGTCAACTAAAGCCCACTTCACACTTTTTTTATCCTCAAAACAGTCTCACAGCCTCACCGACTTCAACTGTGTTCATGGCATTAGAAACTAAACCCCCGCTTTCCAAGAAAACGCAATTGTGACAAGCAGGTTTAAGAAAATAGGAGACAGCAAGCTTTCTGCAGCAAGGTCTGCACACTTAACGCTTTACAGAGTTTCAGAAAAGCAAATGGGTGTTCCGAGTCCTTCCTATCAGAAAAGGCTTTCCTTGCACTATGTCTCCACTACAGTTCTTGCTCAAGCTGTTGTGCAAATGAGCAAAAGACCTGGGACTCCAAGGGCAACACACAGATGAAAACGTGATTGGGCAGAACCATCTTTACTGTTAATGCTTCAAGGTTTTTTCCGTCTCTACACTGATTAAGGTGGGCAATATTAATACACAGGACATTACTCAGATGTTCAGGGTTACAACGACACCATCTCTTCTGTAATAGGGACTAAACAGTGATTTTCTATCCTTTCTATAATTTTCTAACTGGCTGGCAAATTCAGCATGCATAATTTTTCGTGATGAATCACTTAGAAACAGCAAATATCAAGACTGTGTACGTCCACAAATCAAGCTGCTATGACCACGGTATGTGCTCACTACTTGAGTCTCTATGTGAGCACAGGTAAACGCGCCTTTTGGCTGCAGGGCAGTAAGTCACAGCATGAATTAAGAATCATTTCATTTAATAATATAAAGTTATCCAGTTAGTACAAGCCCTGATTAGGGGCTCGTACTAGGAATATCTTTACTAAATATTTGAACTGCGAGCTTAGGTGCGTGATTATTTCCAGCTAAGAGGGTTGCATTCACCGCATTTGGTAGTTTGGTCATCACTTCACAAAAACTAAAGAAATGAGCATCGCATCTCACCTTCCAATTCCTTTACAAGCTTGGTAAATTCATGATCAAACATCATGTGGTCCGGGCTAGAAAAACTGGGCTGCGGTTTCTGAGCAGCTCGGGAATAAAGTTCATGCTTGCTAATGAAGCCCAGCTTCTCAATGAAGTTCTCCCTGCCAATCCTCTTCTCAATCAGCTGTTTCAGCTTCTCTCTAAAATACAACACAGATCAATCGCAGTGCAACACTTGAAAAGAAATGAACCCATCCTTCTCTCGAGGTGGTTTTTGCAGTTACAACCCCGATTATCTGACTCAAATCTTAAGCCCACCAGATGCTTTGCATCTAAGATGCGGTTTTTTAGTTGCCACTGACACGTGTTCTCAGCCCAGCAGCTCAGCCGCTAGGAGAACCTAAGCCCAACACTGCTTTGCCTCGCTAGAGGTGCATCAGTGGTTTTGCATCCTGTAAGAAACACGCACAGGAAATGTTTAACCATATATTCCCGACTGCAACACCTCCGTTAAAAGCCTCTTAAACCACCACCTGCCATTCACAGAAGCTTTCCTTCCCGTCCTCTTTCTTGATCATACTTACTTCCTGTAATTTTCAAGGGAATTGTCATTGTAGTAGATGGAAATGCCAAGCAGAAGTGCACACAGGCCTTGGACGAGCTGCTCCTCTTCTCCAAGGTTTTCAGCTATCTGCCCTGTGAGCTAGAGCTCTTGTTAAGGTTATTTGAGATATTTTCATAAACACAAAGCTTATTCCTGTATAAATTCCCATTGAAGTTATTTTCCCATGTAAACCCAAGCTCAATTAGGAAGCAGGCAAAGTACCTGATGAAACGCTCGCAAAGCTAGCTCCCGATTTGAAGGATTTGGGTCATCAGCAGTTTCCCTGAAACTTTTCTCAGTAACTGTCTGCTCAACCAGAGATTTAGTTGTTCCAAAACGGGCTTCCGGTTTAGACAAGGTGACAGTTCAGCCTTACGTATTTTAGTCAGGTTTGTTGAAGTAAGCTTCAACAGAGGCAGGAAGCATTTGTCCTACCTTTTGGGTATAGGCATAAGTCATGCTAAAAATATCCAAGGGCTTGTCACCATCAAAATACTCTTTGCTGGTGGAATGACGTAACGTTCCACTGTACTTCAGTTCACATGCGCGTCTCACAGACAGGTCAGCATACACGGAGCACTGTCCCCAAGAGCTGCTGGTATCTCTTGCCCCAGTGCGTTTTCTTTTACATCATGCAGTATCCCTGCAAACCCATCTGGATAAAGATTTAACTCGAACATGAATAATCCAGGGAACTTCCAGGCAAGCGCTTCCACTCTGCGAGCAGGTCAAGGATACAAAAGGTATATTGGCTGGATTGTGAAGGAAGTGGGTGACAGCAATCGAGCAGTTGCTTAGCCAAGTGCAAAGCAACATCAGTAGTCCGACCCTGGTCTGTACTTTGCTGCCCTGAAAAGAATCAAAACCCACATCATTATCTTCCCACAGCAGAGGACTAAAATAACAAGGAAAGCTGTGTTGATTCAGAAGTCATCCACTTCCACCTCGTCATTTTAAAAACGAGCAGTCATGTCATCCAAGGTACCCATTTGTTAGTTATGCTGAACACAGCTCTAGTGCTTTGATGAAACACGTATTAAACCATTCATACTTAACTGTTGTCAGAGCAAAACAACAAGCAACACAGATGTGAACTAAGACTCAATGCAAATTAGCACCAATATAAAAATCATAACAAATTAGTTCTGCATTTACAATTAATACTAGGGAAACATGAAGGAACATACATACAAACCCTGTATAAATTATGTCAGGTAAGGGTTCCCTCAAAAAAGAGGTGCATCACGAATACTTCCCCTGCTGACTAAAAATTGCCACGTGTTCCTAATATTCTCTTGCTTTACTTAGAAAATAATACCGGAGTGGTTTTTGGTTCAGACAAAGCGCGCGTTATGCCAGCAAGAGGAATCCTGACTCCAGTATTTGTTTTTATTAACTAGGGAAAATTAGTTTTCATCTGCAAATTGACTTCTCAATTCTGTCTCTCTTGTCTTTGCTGCAGATATTATGGGCACAGCAGCGTTAAGACAGGCATACATCTCTTCTGACAGTCAACATTCAGTAGGCAACCAGGAAAAGTGTTCCCTGCGTGGAAAATTAAACTTCATACAATCACCTAATAAATTTGGTAGAGTAACTGGAAGCTCAAGTCAAGTCTCAAAGGCGAGATGAGGCATATAGAACTGCTGACATATCTTCAAAAAGGGTCAAGAAAATACACTGGAATGAGTGCTCTGAGGGATCAAGACAGTGGCAAGAAAGAAGTATTCATCAACAACAGAGTCTGTGCTGGAGAGTTAACTGCGCTGGCGACACTGAACTTCCATCCTTGCCTCTGATAACCCCTGTGCTTTAGAGCTGCAGGCAGCGTTGCTTTTCATTTCAGCAAAGGATTAAAAAAACCACACAAAATCCCCCCAAGGTCTTTGAATAAGCCAGTTCCAGTTTGCCACTGAAACAGCCAGGGACCAGCAACCCGGCAAGAAGCTCTGCCTACAGACGTAGCAGGCTCTCAGCTACCCAACTGCCACTGCAGACCACGAGGCAGACAGGAACTGAGTCCAGCAGCTCTGGAAGAAAGTACCAAGCTCTGAAGTGTCTGCCTTCGAGGACTTCCTTCTGAGGTGCTGTGATTTGCTGCAGTCTATCCGCGTCACTAAGACAAAACAATCCCCATAAAGGAGGAGAACACAGATTACAGATACCGAGACTGTGGCAGCCATCCCTAATACTAGGAAGGAAGTATCTGGCCCTTTTTCATCTTTATTATCGCTGTTACTTCCAGAGACCCAAGTGAAGCGCGTCAGAACAGCAGAGACCACAGCCATCACCACCAACTGCGCAGCACCTGCCTGTTGTGTTTCACGGTGAGTACTACATGCCCGGCTAGCAGTCACTGTGCGCTCCTTGCTATAGGCTCATCTGCACTGTCGTGACCCTGTCGTGCTGTCATATTAACACACAGGTTATCTTCCTTGCTGCCACCCTTCTACCTAAATGCCACAACAGGTTTCACTCATTTAGACCTCACTGCGAGTTGCCTACTCTCCACCAAACTCTACTCTCGCCCCACTCATTTCGCTTTCCCTGTCATCATTGTGCATTTCCCCTGCCCACCTTGCACGTGGCAATTAGTTCATGACTTGCATGCAACACAACACTTCCCATCTCTGCTTACGAGGTGACCTTTATTTCCAAGGCAGTCTAATGGCAACACATGATTAAGAGATACTCACTAGTGTGTAGCGAGTTTACCCACAAAGGCAAGACAGATGCCCAAAGAGCTGTCCCGCCACTTTTTGTTACCCGCTAGGTCAGGCTAAGAACTGTGTTCATGCTCCAGTCTTCAGGTGAAGCGTGAAGTAAGACACAAAGTGACAAATCATAGGTCTTAAAAGCTCATAGAGAACATCATCTACCACACCACACTGGTGTAGTAAACTACACAAGTGCTGTCCTGTCGGCCAGGTTAGCTGAAGAACCTGCTGACCACACAGGCCCTTCTTGCTCTGCTGAAGCCTTCAGCCGAAGCCTTCAGCCAGGTGACGTGCTTCCTCCCGGCTATCTCACAGAGTTAAGAGACATTTAATCCCTCGGTAACCACCCGCACACTCTGCTTTCACCCTTCTGGGGTAGACCAGAGCTATTTGGAATGACCAGAATCAGTCCAATGAAGTTTGAAATTCAGACTGAATAACTACTGACGGAATGACTATAACCCCTAGTTACTTGCGCAAAGACAGTCATGCCAGTTCACTATTTGTCAAAAGATCGAGTCAATTCTCCCCAAACTGAACAAAAAGGAATGTTTGCTTCAAACACAACAAGCAACACTAGAAACCTTTTTCCCCTCTCTTATATTATAAATACTGGCTCTTACTGTCCCAACACAATTAGCCAGTTCATGCGCACTGGGAATAACCACTGTTACTGGCAGTCGTGTCCCAAAGCACGTTGGCACACCTCCTGCTTCGTAAGAGAACACTGGTAGAAGTGTCCCTTAACTAGTCCAGAACAGTTACTTTTGCCTGTGTGACCTGGCATTTACAGCACACCTTATCAGCTGGAAGCAGTCGCAAGCCACGTTAATTCTGAGGCACTGCATGCTATTCTGAGGACAGATCAACATTTTCCACCTAAGGATTGCCACACAGGCCAAAACGCCCTCTCTGAAAGGGACAGCATGCGGCTATTTTCTAGATGTCCCACGCTAACGCCTACTGTGATAGATGACAGCTCTCCGTGGCTGCTGCTCTACAGGTCAGGGCTGGTAACAATACAACCCCACCCCTCAGGACAACTGTGCTAAATGTGGTAAGTAAAGCAGAGAGTTCCACAGCAGTGATACTTCAGAACTGTTTTTTCTGCTGCTGATGACCAACTACGCAGTGCTTTAAGTAACACAGCCTGAAAGTCAAACAACTGCGTTCAGGGATCATTTGCTAGTGATGAAATCGCCGCTATTCACAACTAGTAGCTCCAAGGGTAAAGCTTCTGCTGCTAAGGAGAAGGTACAAAGCGTTCGGAAGGCGGGTTCAACGGTGTTTCTTTCAGCCATCGGGAAATCTGCAGCATGTTCCCACTTCAGATTGTAGCAGCTGTTTGCTACAGGCCAGTCTGAGCATGGAGCATCATTTCCAACAGCTGTAACTTTTCTTACAAGAAAGCACATGTGTTGGGTGAACAGATGGCGAATGAGTCTGCCCCACTGGAAAGAAAGCACCCGTGCTCCCCAAGATCTTTTTCCCATATAGTTTTGTGGAGCACCCCCAGAGAAACCCCTGGAGACACAGAGCGAGCTTGTTAGGCCAGGGAAAACCCCAAACCCAAACGCAAAGCTGTCAGTGGAAACACATCAAAAAGCAGTTAAAGGAAACCTCCCCAGCAAAACCCAAGACAAGAGGAAAAGGCCTGCTTTCGGCAAGAAAATGCCGAAGCTGTGCCCAAAAATACATACCCGTCTGTCGATCTTATCACCCTGCAAGTTACACACATATTACTTGAGAACCTTGAAGTGGAACACGTCAGAAACATCCCCCCAGAGTCTGAGTCCCCTTGTATCGCTTAAGGCTCAAGAGCCACTGGCAGGTCTACCGACTCTAATTTAGCTTAGGCAAAAATGCTGGGACAGGGCTAAATAGGATTTTCAGCTAAAGCAAAGTAACTCACAAGAACAAATTAAAAATCCCAGCGCTCTGCCATTACTTCTAAGTGCAGGAAAGTCTATTGCTGCCAGAGTTAACTACCTCCTTGTTATTACGACCACGTGGGGAAGAAGTATGTGTAACGGAAGGGAACGTCACAGGGACACGTGGGCTAGGAGGTGAAGTTCACTCGCTTGTCATTTGCAAAGCCAGGGCTTTAAACGTTCAACAAGGTCAAAAAAAGCTTTCAGCTTTGACTAGCAAAACCAAAAACCACCAGTCCACGAGCACCTGGCATGGTTCAAGTCAGCAGTTAGAGGTTAAACACTAACCAGGCACTTCTTCAGCAAGGACAGGTGACTGGGGATCCCGCCAGTCTGCCTTGTCTTTTACGGCAAGTTTACGGTCTAGATGCTTTAGGGCCCTCTGCCTTCTGAGAGCAGACAACATCAAGCAGCAATCCCTGATCCAAAAGCAACATTTGCTGCTTTTTTGCTCCCCCTGAAGCATAGAGTGCTTTAAGCAAAGCTTAAAAATGGTCTGCAAAGGAGCTCGAATCCTCCTTCCCAGTAAGCTATCCCTCACACGCTGCTGCGATGCGCCTGCGCAGGGGCAGCATTCCTCGCGGATACCCAGAGATTTCCCCGCAGCAGGGGCAGCGGGTGCGTACCTGCGAGAGGATGTTGGTGCACTGCTGCAGCAGCGACACGGGCGGGTTGCCGATGCTGGTGGCCAGCTGGACTCGCAGGAGCTGTTCTTTCAGAGTGGCGTTTTCCTGTAAGGCGTGGGCCAGGGCCACAGCGGCACACCAGTTGGAGAGAGAGTCCGTGGAAAAGAGACCCCCGCAGAGCAGCTGGCCAGCGGAGACAGAGTTACCTGTAGCTACCAGAAAGGCAGAGAGGTACAAGACAGATTAAAACAAGCCACAAAACCCGCCAAACATGTCAAACGTCAACATACAGTTAAAACCCAGTAAAATGAAGTTTTAGAGGCGTCGCAAGCCAAATCATCTTCATCAGATCAGGCACTTAACAGCAGGTAGATAATTTAGCAGGAGACATCAGGTGATGCCTTGAACAACTGTGCAAGGTCACAGCTCCCCGCAGAGACATTAGCTTTGCATACCGTCAATGGTCGATGGCAGAAGCGTTGAAACGATTTCGCCTTGTCCTTTTTGGTTTTTGTATAAAAAGCACTGGAAACAATAGAGAACAGCACAGCGCAGCACAAAAGGCTGCCGTTCGTTTACCATGGACATTAGGAGTACCACAATTGCGGGCCTGTTTGGAAACAGAGAGAAAAACCATTAGGACAAAGTTGTAAATGAAGACAACCCCAGACAATTTGGAGAGTATTCTCTGGGTAAGCCAAGAGGCTTTTGCCTATTCCCTCCATTACCATTTCAAGCATTTGAGTCAAACCTTTAATACCCATCAGTTAAAACACAAACCAGTCGATTCATTATGCGTGACTGCAATGAGGTAGTGTTTTGTGCAGTATTTTCGTCTCCCTGCTGCTCCCTGCGCGCTGCAGTAATACTGTAGAAGATGCCTCCTAAGGCCACTAGCCACTGGTAATGCAGAATGCTCTTTTTCTACCCTCACGTTCAAACGCTGACATGAAGATGTCATTTCGCTAATACTCGCCGCTCCCCAGTCTGAGTAAATACCAGTTCACGGCCTGCTTTCCTAGCCTCGAAATCCCTTTGTAGACTGTCCTCCAGCTGACAGTGGCAGCTCATGCTCATCTAGGAGTTGCGAAACTATTGCTCTTACACTTTTTGGGTACCACATAACAAAAAACCATCGCATCTAGGCCTCAGCTCTGTGGAAACACAGCTCACACCTTCACGCTCCATCTAACACACCCAACGTGAACTTGAAGCTGTTCTTCTGTATCGTAATTCCAAACTCCGAATTTAAGCAGTCCTTTGGATTAGACTGCCATTGCCCATCCCAATACATTATTACTTAACACAGTTGAACTCTTTTCTTCCTCTACCTTGGTGGATTAGAAGGTGCATTTACAGAGGCAAAGTAGTCTTGATTCATCTGGCATCCTCGAATGACCTCTGATACAGTATTAATGGTCTACGGAAAGGGCAGAGAAAAAAATTGGTTAGTTAAATGTGAGCCATGATCTGCTACCTAGGTCACTCTAAATTATTCAAGATTACCCTGACAGCTCGGTGTGGAACAACACACACCGAGTCTCAGCACAGAGATTTATTCAATAAAACCATTTCAAATGAAATCCAAACTACCAGCTGTGAAGGTTAAGGGACAGACTATCGTATTCAGTTACCTCCAACTTCATTTCCTACATTGGGTCCGTTTAGCCATGACAGCCGGTCATACTGGGAACGTAAAAGGTTTTATCTTTCCATTTCTTTGAAGAGGTAAAAGCATCGCAATGGAGGCAGCACCGAAGGAACCGGTCTACACTCAATCTAAGCACCTCATTTTATCAAGCAAAAAACCACCTTCGCCTACACTGCTGACAGGGCTTTCTAGAAGCTCGAAATCCCTCATCATGGGCAACCTGCTGAGTCAGAACCCTGGACTCTCTCAGAAGACAACAACAAAAACCCCACCCCCAAACCCAGGAAAAGCGTGAATTGATTCATCCACTCTGGGATATGCCAAAATCCAACAGAAAAAAATAAGCACATCCCAATACTTCCTGGTTGCAGAATATAATGTAAAAGCCGACCTTGCATTTACGTTGCCCACACCGGAAGCCAACATCTCTGGCATCTGCAATACTTGCTTAGCAAATACTCTAGTTCCAGTTTGTCCCTGCAGCAGGCGGTTATCCCTGGAGTCTCCTGCTTTCACCCCTTCAGATGCCCCCATCCCTACAGCTATTCGCTCCCACTTACTTCTGTCAGAATAACAGCAGGAACTACCGTTGCCAGCGGGAACAGGAATGACGGCTGG
>NW_009648777.1:62765-74722 GCF_000708025.1 Charadrius vociferus | reverse complement strand
TCAGGATCGTGCAGAGCTGCTGTAATAACCCACAGTGAAACATGGCCTTCTGACAGCTGCTGGTAGCACCAGGAGGGTTTGTGGGAGACACGAGGACCCGCACAAGCTAAAAAAAAAGTTTCCATTGAAGAGAGCTCAAGACATTCTGAAATGCAGAATGACACAAGTTCACCCATTTCAAGTTTAACCAGGAAGCAGAATTGCTCCTAAAAATGGGCGTAGAAGACAATTACACAGCCTGTTCATCTCGTTAATACATGTGGCCATTTGATTTTAAGTTCAGTAAAACACCGAAATCTTCAAGTATGTGACTCCATTGCACGCGTTGCAATGACGTAACAAGAAACGGTGCTGTAACTATTCCATGATGTGGCTCACCACTTGTCAGAACTACATTTCAGAAAGTGAGAGACTACCTTCATCAATACCGATCAGCTCCCGCACGAAGTGCCGCAGAAGAGGAAAACCTCGTTTCATTTTTTGGAGGGGTGAGCAGGAGGGAAGGTGCCCCACAATCAGTAATGATGAACCCAGAGCCAAGGCAGCTACTGGAACTGGGTTAATGCCCCACAGCCATACATGAACTCAGTCAGGAGGATCCTTTATACAGGACAGCCCTCAGTATGGATTTAACTGACATCGCTGTTACATCTTAAGTTAGGTGCAACGCAGTTATGCTATACGCTGGCCATCACCAACTCACAATTCGGCAATAGCAGTGGTACTGAAAGCAGCGCATCTCAGGAACGCTGGTAGCTAATCCTGAGCCAAAGAGGACACACGGATTCCACAGTTAACTGTTACAGTATACTTATTCCTCATGGCAAGAGAGTTGGAGAAGTGTTCACGTGGGTACTGAGGAGTTAGATGAAGTTTTACCTGCAGCATTAGGTGAAGATTAGTTACTTTCTGTGCAGACCACCCACAGTTGTCATCGCCAACTTCAAACCAAGGCTTCATACGTTGGATGTACGAACCCTCTTTGAAGAAATTCTGATTGGAATTATTATTCTTCAGCAAGTTTTGTAATAGGAGGAGACAATCTTCCACTACTATTCCTGGTGAGACAAAACCCCAAAATATTAATAAAAAAAATGACACGTGGAAAACTAATGAGCTTCTCCATACACTACATTTATGTTCTAGATGGAACAGAGCACACACTTGTAGTCTTCATTCTTAATAAACATTAGATTTGGGTTAAGAACTAGGAACCTCGTGCATAAAAAAATAACTAAATGTCACTCTAAGTTAAATACATCCATGTTGATTCAGCGTATTTCCAAGGAAACCATAGTTGTGGTGGTTCTTCCACAAGTCTAAAGCAAAAATGTTCTTTCCTAAGAATATATGATTAGTACAAGTTAATTGGGTAGGAACATGAACGTAAGACAAAGCCTCACAACCACTTTGTGTGTCTCAGTATACCTCCTTCAGAGTCGCTCTATCCTAAGCACTGAAATGAAGTTCCTCTTGAACCGCATCGTGATTCAAACGCAGCAATTCTTACTGGATTACACATTTGTTCTCTTTAATCACTGGTTACATCTTCAAAACATTTCAAAGCTGCTTTTTGGGTTATTTTGGTGGAGGAGCAATTCTTAGGAATAGCCCTTTCAATGAGCCAATTCAAACTCAACTCCTTGGAGTTGCAACAGCTTTTTTCCTTTTTTCTGTACTGAAAAAGTACTAGAGATGCTCATCAACTGTGTACTCTGTGAAGAGAAAATCCTCAGACAACTCTGTTCAGAAGACAACAGGAATAAAGGCAGCCTGGCTCTGGGACTGCTGGGATGCCTCCAAATCTGGACTCGACAGAGAGGATAAAGACTCACTCCTTACACTTCTGAAAATACGCGGGCAGCGCGGGGCTCGGGAGTGGGAGAACTAAGAGAGTTGTCTGTCACATCCCCCCGTGCCAGTCCTGCTGCAGAGCCACAGCGGGTAATTCCAGCCCTCGGCAGCGCTGCGGACAGGAGGAGTGGACACGCAGGAGGAGGGGAACGCACAGAACTCTCAGCACTTAGGAATTCACATACCAAGTCTCCTAAAATTAATAATTGCCTAAAAATAGCAGCTTTGAATCAAAGACTTGCTTAATCCTTCCATGCCAACATACCTGGAATAATTCAGCTGGGAGAGGAGCATTAACTGCTCCTGCAGCCCACAGGAAGGACACGGAACAGCAACCTGTCCCGGTACTGAAATAGATCCTGTAGCAAACTACAGCTGGTGGTAAACTCATTATGTGTTGCTAACAACCAAACAAAAAGAAAAGAACACCTAAGTGAGATGTCATTTTTGCTCATTTTTTTTATCCTTTCCCGTTCCCCCAACAGGTAGATGCTTTGGGAAGGAGCTGACCAGGAAAGTGCATTATTAGCGAGGCTGAAGAAACTGCACGAGCTGTTACTTCCAGCCACTCCAAGCATCTGAGGATCTCGCAGGAGGAACGCAGATGCTTAACTCGGTAAGTGGCAAATGCAGCATATGCCTATCTGACACTGCCATTTAAAGTATATACACTGACAGGGCTAAGCCAAACCGGAACACACAAACTCACACACACATGCCCAGAGAAATAAACTGATGTTTTAAACAAGTAGCTCAAGACTAGTTTTCAAAGAAGGCTGAAACCCTGCCTACTAGCTCCATCTGGTTTTGCTTGGTTTGTTACAACCAGACTGTACATTTTGATCCTTCTACCCACTGACCGAGCTCCAATTCCACACTAACACCAGCCTATAAACAGTCACCTCACAGCCTGTGCAGAAGCACAAGACTATGCATAAGTCTTAAGACTTTTCTGTACCTCCATCGCTGTTTCCTTCTTCTGTTATGATATCCAGAAGTCTCTCAAAGGCATTTTCGAAGGCAACAATCTTCTGTATGGCTGCGTTACTTTTTGTCAATTGCTGCAACAACAAGACTCCCTTGACAGGTGGGGGAGACAAGAAATTAAACATAGTTTCACTACAGCTACTTTGCTTTCCACAAGTCACAGCTCTTAGAGGGATGCTAGATGAGCAGCACCACAATCCCTGGCCAGAATGAGAGGGCAGAACTGCATGCCCTGCAACTCGACACCATTAAGACCCGCCATGGACACCACGCAACAGTTCCCTCTCTGCACTTCAAAAATAGAAGCACAGTACAGTTCAAAAGGATGATAAGAAGCTATACAGAAGAAAGAGGGAACTTGTAAAGCACTTCATCTCTTCTGTAGTCAATAATTAGAGCACTTTAGCATCTAATGAGTAAAGAACAACAACTGAAGGGAACCTGACAGCAGGCCGAGAGAAAGATCAGCCAATGTACTAGGAGACCCTAACACAAGGGTCAGTGGTTGCATGAAATACACAGTAACAGTTCGCTTTTGCTATGTGAATTGTGGGGAGACATCCAAAAGCCACCCAACTCGAATGAGGAATGAAAGATGGCCATTTAGCAACCACACTGGTTTCTTCATGTGCATTCGTTAACTTAATCCAAATTCTGCACAAATACTAAGCAATTCAATTCACTGTTACTATTTTTTAAGAGGATAAACTGCCTTTGTTCTGTACTTACATCATTTCGTATAACCTCCCTAGAATCTGCTAGCAAATCCATCAGCCTGGAAACACCTGCAAGAAACGCATTTAAAAAAAGAGCATAAAAAAGATGCAGCTTTTAGATGCTGAAGGTCTTTAAAACACCTTGCTCAAGACTCCTCTAGCCCTCTGCCATCATGTTTGCTGAGCTTCCAGCTTCACCGTTATCAGCAATTCACTCAGCCGCTTACCCATAGGGCTGACAAGAATTATCTGCTGCACTTGAGGTCCTTGCTGCTTTAAAAGAGATGTAAGTAGTTTCACTCCAGGCCAACGAACATGGAAATCAAATTCCTGCAAAGACGGAGAAGGGTACATTAAGTAATAAATTCCTAAGTATTCAGCTTTCTCTTGTAGACACCAGTTATGAACAGACACCCAACAGACACGGAATATCATCTGTCAGTTTCTTTTCTCATGCATCCTATTACAGCACATGGCCAGGAAGTCAAAACTCTATCCTCTTCCATGGGTCTTTTTTTTTTTTTTTATTATTTTTCATCAGCCATGTGAACTCCCAGCAGCGTCCCTCTCTGCTGGGGGAGCTTTCCTAGCTGTTTCTCCTTTCTAAAAAACAGTCAGTCTGACCCTCCAGGGATCGGCCCATATTACCCAGACATCCAAGAGGGAAAGAAAAGCAAGCCCTTTTAGATCTTCTTCATATTCCTAAAGAGCTTCTCTGTAAAAATTGGGTCTTGTCAGCACAAGAAAGTTCAAGAACTCATGAGTCCATGCACAGACTTGACCAACCATAAGAAACCTTTGGCCTCCCCGCGTCAGCTCCGACTCATTCAACAGCTGCTGACTGTACCCTCATCTCAACTGCGTCACCTCACAGAGCTTTCTGCACTCCTACTCCTGCTGGTATTAAAGCATCACCTTGAAGTAAGGCAGTAGATCACTAATTTGGGCAAGCATTCTTCTTAACTCTGTTCCTAGTTACAAGCGGAAACTGAGTGTGTCTTCCTTTCCTCAGCACCTTACCTACCTCAGGCATTGGCCATTTATCGAGCACATCATCATCTCCACTCTACTCTGCAGAGAGGTGGCAGCTATCAATTTTCTAAGGTTTATAAAGCATTTTCTAAAACCGACTCTTGTACAGAAGAAAGCCTGAATGGCATGATATCGCTAGCAAAGATGACGCTGAACTAAGGCCTCTGCAGAGAAAAAGGACTTGAAAAACACATTGCAACCTTCCAGCTCTGCAAAATGCTTTACACATTTTTATCAAATGACATTCCGTGTGCAATTCAACAGTCACACAGCTCCACCTATAGGATTCACCTGTCTTGAGGACAGATGCTTGCTGGCTTGAACTTGCAGATGTCAAATTTGGATCAATAAAATCAACAGCACCCTGCTGCAGCGTAAGGCCCTAGTTTAACGTGTTACAGATACATCCATCACCTATATCCAGGATTTCCCTAAAATATCTGTTGCATTTATGCATCCCAGGAATATATTTATAAGCCAGCCTTTTACACTCACTAAGTATTTTTATAGGACTGTCAGCCACAAACAGAATTTTCAGGAAGATAATTTTACTGACTCACTAACCGTAGTCTACAAAACTGCCCCTGATTTGCATTTCCATCTACTGAGGCTGAAATTCGGCACTCGGGGATTAAGCCTCAAATCTACTGGCAAGTGTTTAATACTGCAGAAAGCATCACCTAAGTTGCATATGGGAAGAGTATCATGTTTTTAATAAAGATGGACGATGAAAAAAAAGAGAAAAAGACAGGATTCGTGGTGCTTTTTCTCTCAAGCACAATCCTATTCTTAGTTTGGCAACAAAATTTTTAACAGTTCTGAATACAGGGGCAGTTCTTGGTGGTAATTCTGTGGGAAAATGAGTTGAACTCATCATGCCGATAGGAAGCAGACACCTTTTCTACTTGAACTGCATTTCAGCAGACATTATCTCATTATCATTTAGTGATCACCTGAAAAATTATCCTTGCATGAGTGACAACAGTTGCTGTATGTGGAGCAGTAATTTTTAGTATTTCTAATCAAATGTCTAAAAGCCTTTCACTGTCAGGCTGCTTTAAAAGCTGCACCAACAGTGTTCATCCAGGTCATGGTCTTCACTCACCTCCAACCCCACACTCCCCATGCCTAAGAAAACCTTGCATTTGACACGGGCTTCACTAGAAAGGCAAAACCATAGCTTTATCCATTAAGATAATCTCCCTGTACCGCGCTACGTATCTCTCAGTATTCCAAGTATGATACTGTTACTCACCTCCACAAGAGTCAACAAGAGCGTGACGTTTTCTTGCTGTTTAATGAAAATCTCTGTGAATTGACTTCCCAAATCATCAACTTGCTTTGTTAAGTTTTCTTCTGTAATAGTAAAAACAACGTATTACAACACATCATCGGAAGAACTTCAGGTAGTTGTAATTTTTATTCTTACTGAAGTAGGGCTATGGGCGACAGAGATTTAGAGTCACTGCTATAATGTTAATGGAATTATTTTCAAAACAAACACTGACACAAGCTTTGTACAAAAATGAAAAACCTGCATTACTCTAAACATAACTTTTACTGAGAGGTACCTTGTTTTAAAAATGGGAGGGAGCCAAAAACCTACTAAACAAACTAATTTCAGCATTAAAAGAAAAAACAAATCCTATTTCCATTGATCATATCCAACCAGATTGGCAGTTCTCACCCCCATAGCTGCCTGTAACAGATAAAAGCGATCACACTCTTAGGAAGCAGAGAATTCAGAGAAAAGAGAGAACCCTCCCAGCAGAGGAGGAGCAGAAAGCCTCAACACCGCTACGTTCATACGCAGCTGAACTGACCTGTTGAGGAGGTCCTCCTAAGGACCATTCACTAATCTGCAAAGCACATCTCGTACCAAGAGGCTTGAACGGAGCAGTGGGGAATATAAACCATCTAAAGCAAAATGGCTCAAACACCTCATTCATTTCTTTTGGTTTAGCAACAGGAAAGACCCAAACAGCAGGAGAGGAGAGTGTGCTTGAAATAGATGAGCATCAAAAGCTCTCAGTCTTGGAACGCAAATTAATTTCACGAGAGCAATGAAGTGCCATTCTGTTATTTATTCTTCAGTTGTGTAGAACTGGGATAGCACATAAATTACATCTTACACAATTATTTCACCTATCTTTCCTGCACAACACAAAAACCAACAGAAAACATGCAAACAGCAGTTCTGCGCCACTACTGTTTTTCTGGGCTGTGTGACAATTTACAAATCTATTTCACAAAACGATCCTGTGTAGGTACTATGGGTTGGCATACCTAAGGAATTTAAGTTGAAAAATGGAGGAAGATCGATTTTAATGCAGCAGGAGTTGGTTTTATTACACTTCCACTTTGGACAGGAAGATAAGACTTGTCCTTCAAGTCCACTACAGTCCCCAAGAGTCCAGCTGCTTCGCAGTAATTCCAATCCAGTCCCACTCAACACAGGTGGGAATTCCGTTGTACATGACACCCCACACTGTCCTGAACAGCTTGCTGCTTTGCTGCCCCCTCTCCATAACCTCCGGGCCCCCCTGCCCAGGCTCTCTTCTGTGCTTCAGGCAGTCAGAGAGCCCAACACTTCACTGAAGAGCCACAGCAAAAGCTCCACGGCTCGTCTGGTAAATCGGGCTGCCCTACAAATCACGCAGAGGTACACTCAGCACTGCCACACCGTCCCGTGCAAGCTGATGGAACCGCAGGCACAGGAACAACTTGAAGCATGAAGCACAGAACATAGGTGGTAAAGCATGTGAATTTATCCGATGGTCTAATTTGGTTAAGCTAAGGCAAAACAAGGATTCTTCCTCCTGCTTAACATGCAGGACTGGCAATCTTATCAAGGACTCACTAACAAACCATTAACAAGTGAGCAGCTATAAAAAGGGTCAAAGACCACACTTAATCTTCAAACTCTGCACCTTGTCAGGGGAATGGCAAAATCGAGAAAGCGAAGGACTCTACCGCAAAAATTTGGTGCCAAGAAAACAATTTTAATTCAACCAACCCCATTCAAACTGTTGGCAACGGTGATTCACTCCCAGGTATCAGTTTATAAGATCTAATTTTTAAGGCTTTCCAATACAGGAAAGAGGTTTTTGTTTGGCCTTTCAGACATCAGAGCTGATCATTTCTCTAATGTAGTATAGCTACATTTCTCCCCTGAAGAGGGCTTATGGGTAGGTAGATAACAAGAGGGAGAGACAAACAGCACCAATCTGCACTACATTTTCAGCTGCAGAAATTATGAAATACTAGTAAAAGTTGAAAAAAGGGAGGACGGGCTGCATGCAAAAATAACTCTAACCCAGTCATGCAGCATCTAGCAGAATACAAGTCCAACAGTGAGCTCTCTGAAGCTGAGGGGCTTATCAAGTCTGGGTCACTCCTGGTTTACATGAATAAACAAAACCACCCCGGTAAGCCAACGCTGCAGAAGTTCAGTTGCTCACTCGCTACCGTAGAGTAAGAGGCAACTCCGCGGAGAATCATACATGGATTACATGCGGTGCAGCCTGCTGCAAACCAAGGAAAGCCCATAGATCTAAACGTTTTCCTGTTAAATAGATGCTTCAGTCAAAATATTTCACTTTGAGTTTTCCCATGAGCTGTGACTGAACATCTTGTCCTTCACCCAAGCTCAGGTACAACGAGCAAGTCTTTGAACTATGGATTGCTCCTAATCCCAACTCTTGTCCTTGCGCAAGTTCCAGGTGCTAAGGCAAAACCTGAGCAATACACACAACTTGCACGGCCTCTTACAAGCTGGCTCTATTTTTTATTTGTTCCAAAACCTTAATTCTAGCTCAGGATGTTTAAGATTCTTCTATAAAAGGGCCAAATTAAAGTTCTCTTTTTCCCTTCTTCTCTCAACTCTTCCTTTTTCCTATCAGTATTGCTTCTACTAAATTAAAAAAGAAAAAAAAAAAAGAGAGATGAGCTGGACAGAAAGAAATAAAGTGAAACTCCATCTTCTACTGATGTGGCTGCACCACAGATCTTGCAACCAGACTTCAACTCATCATCAGTTTTCAATCTACACATTCACAGGGTTCAAATAAAAACCAGACCTTCCATCAACTAAGATTAGCTCTTAGTGATTCACTAACAAGCAGCACTGCAAACTAGAATTTAATCTTAATATCAACAGGTGAAGTGCATTTTGATAAAACCAGTTTAAAAAAGGAGAACGTACAAAGTGTTAGTGGTAACTTAGAGTAGAAATGTACACTGTATTTCAACATGCATTGCTTAAAAGAGACACTGTGAAGGACACCCATGTGAAGCACTTAGATTTGTGTCACATTCAGGGCTTCTTTAAAACAGAAACTGTTAACAATCGTTCACCCATTAAAATCCTGCCCGTTCTAAAGCCACACACTTACATGGCATCCGAAACAAGAATTTGTCATTCATACAATCTCTGAAGATCTGCTGGCATTAAACATGCCCGCATCACATGAGAAATAAAACTGGGAAGACACTCCAGCTCCAATGAACATGTGTAGGGCAGGATGTAAAAAGCTTCCGCTGAGCTCCAAAGGAAGTCTTCACAGTGTCCTTTTTAAATGGCAGCGAGTGTTACGGGTGTGAGTAGCAACTAGGCCTAAAACAAAGTGCTCTATTTATATAAGTAAAGTTTCTTTTACCTTCAGAATCATCTGTCAGTGCAGATAAAAGAAAAAGAAACAAGAGAAAGGTTTACAAGTTGAATAGCTTTCCAAACAGCACAACCAGTAGCAGCGAAAGCTCAGACTTTCACAGCAGCCATCCTAGCTTTCTACGGCAGCAGTTACTCCTTCGGGTGGCTCTTGCGGAAGTGACCAAACTTAACAATCCCATAACTCTTACTACACTGGTGGTCACACGTACGTAAGTCAAGTTTTGCAATGCTTTGCTCTTCATAAGAGATTGCTTATAGCATTCTTGTCAAGTCCAAAATCAAGGCTGGTACCACGAACATGGATTCACCAGCACTGTAGAACTCTGACCTTGTTCAAAACCTCTTTCATCAAGGTCAGGCAACGAACAAGGAAAAGACGGGCAAGTACGCAAAGCGACAATTTGAGAGACACTTAAGAACGACGTATCACAGATGGGTTTCACCTTGCAAGCCTCTCGCAGCTACCTAAGACGAGGCAGTTCATTGTAGCAGGCCCCGTGAAAAGACACACTGCACAACCTTAACGCCAACGTACTGGCACAAGTTTATTCATATCGGAGAACCCTCACCTACTTTCCATTAGGTTATTTATCACTTGTGGGGCCTTTGAAGAACTATGTTGGGGTACATACTGTAGACAAGAGACTTGAGCTCACACAGCAGTATCACCTTGTATTTTGCCCATTCACAGGAGCATTTCCACTCCACTACATGTAATGGAAACTAAAAAATGAGATACAAGTGCCGTCAGGAATGAGAATGACTCTTCAGGTCCATGGCAAATGCAGGATGTTAGGAACCCACAGATAGTATCCTTTAATGTATCCTTCTGCTCACACTGTATTCATGCTTGCCGAAAACGTCTTTTTTTTTACTGGACAAGCTGGTATGATGGATTTTCATGTTCATTCACCCAAAAGCAGAATGAATATTCTACAAAACTGTTTTTTTTTTGTTGTTATTTTCCTCTCGAAACCTTGGAAAGCCCACCTACGGCCATTTGGGTTCAATTACCAATTAAACAGCCATCAAGCTAATACTCCATGTGAAAATGCCAACAGAAGTGGTTTTCCAAATGACACCTGCAACACGGCAGAGGTGAAGTGTCAGAAGAATCCCACTCTGCTACACCACTGCTTCAGTTTCAGAGCTAGGAACATTTCTGGCAGGCTCACCTACCCGGCAGTTGCCTGCGTGCCTGTAACCGGTACCTGGTCTCCGTTCTCCCCAGTGACCGTGATGGTGACAAGCGCACGCGGGCGCAGCATCTGACACACATGGCTCTCCGATCGAGGCCTCCTCCTAGACTAGCACTTGCACAGCCCTCAGCCACATCCCATCCCCATTCTCGAGAGATGTCCTTGATGCTAAAAACAGGGACACTTGGACTGCGCTGCCCTCCACAGCATTCACCTTCCACCAGCCTGAAATGGTTATCATCCACAGCTGTTTTACTGATCAGAAGCATCTGACTCTTCTTCAGGCTCAGCACTCACAGCTCCAATCCAGGGTTTTAGGTTTAAGAACATTGCTCTTGCCCAAAGCTAATTTGGGTTACAGCTGTCATTTCCTTCAGGGTACTGATGTTTCCGTGAAATATGGCATTATTTTTAACAGCTGCAACCATTTCCCTGGCCTTTGAGACCAGTTCTGATGGGCTATCAAGAAAGGCCTTCGAAAATAAAATCAAAGCAAGAGGGCAGGGAGTTTCAGAGCCTACCTGTACAGAGTCTACTTCTACTCCTAACTATCTTGGGAAGGACCGGCAGAGTTTCTTTCTATAATGCCACAACAGAGCTGGAAAAGGTTTTCACACCTAAATACAGCCACCTTATCACAGGAACCTGAGATTTTATCTCAATATCCTCCTCAAATTATCAGTGTTCCACTGGACAGTAACAGACAGGACTGTCCTCTCCCACTAGCAAAGAATGACTCAATTCTTTGTTTACAAACTAGAAAAAATGAATTATCCCATTCCGATGCAGCTGCCGTTCATAGAATAGAGTTTTTAAATGTAACAAGCAAGTCATTGAGTATTACTTTAATGCAAGCTGCGTACAAGATTTTTAGCATTGTCGTAACAGCTACACAATAGCAAAGCAATTCTCAGCATTAGCAAATCACGGAGTACTACAGTTTACAATTTGAACAGAACCACCATAGAAGGCACCCCCAAAGTTAGTACAACTATTACTGTCGAGCGCTTACCTTGCTCCTCCTCTTCTAGGTCATTCGATATTACATTGTAGAGAGTGTCCAAGGCATAGCCAATTATTTCAGAATCTGAACTGCAAATGAAAGAACCACTTTTTTTTAATAACTTATTTCCAAATACTCGTACAACATTGTTTTTCTGCAGCATTAGACTAAGTGAGAAGAACTAATGTTGACAGACATTCTGTAATATCACATAACCATGAGCTGTCCTGTCCCTAAATGGAGTCAAACTCCTTTCCCCAGTTCCAGCCCCTCAGGTGGCCACATCCAGAAAGTCTGATGACACAAGATGACCTCAGGTCTAAGCGTGACCTCCCTTTCCCGAGTCACTCCTTACAACCCGCTCCTCGAGTATACCAGGAGAAATCTCTGGGAATGATACGGACCCCATCCCAGAAAGGCACCCAAGGAAGCTGCAGAGAAGCTTCAGCACCAGCCCAACACAGACCCTCCCCGCTACCCTGTCAGCAGGAACC
>NW_009648777.1:56610-62713 GCF_000708025.1 Charadrius vociferus | reverse complement strand
GCAGGAACCAGGTGCTAAACCTTGCCAATGTGAAGGCAATGCCGACAGCTGTGGATTCTCCCCAACAGCCCAGCCCCCACGTCACCGACTCGGACTACACCCAGTTATTCAGGGGTTTTGAACTCCCCAGGAAGCTGCTGGGTAGCCAACCCAACCCCAAAGCATTAGGTCACCTGCTTACACCAAGGACTCTTCTCTTAATAAGCACTCCTTTAAGAGAAACCAGTTTCTTCTGTGCTACAATGCCTAAACCATCCATAAACCCTGCGCTACAACCAAGACCCAGTGCAGGAGTTTTGGGGGGAATGTAAGTATTTGTGCTGCTCCTCCACACCAAAGATAAACTTGCATTTTAAGAAGCTACTCGGCCAGTTCAGAGCAGAGGCGTAAAAAACAACCTGTTTAACCAGTAATCTTGAAAGCCAAGCCGTAATTGAGGCCAGCTAGTCCACTAATACAAGATGACAGACCTACAGGAGTTGTTGTCACCAATAAAACTAGAGACGCCTCAAGGTGATCCACTAGCTCCATCCACAGAATGGAGCAATCCGTACCTACTTCCTGGACCACTCCAGCAAGGCTTTAGCAAGCTGTCAAAGAGACACCTCGTCTCCCTTCCTACGACTCTCACACTCAAGCAAAAGGTAGAAATTATCATGTTTCAGTGGTGTTTTATCTTTCACGTTGGGTTTTGAATTCAGTCCTGTCCTGATGTCCTCCCAGGACACATGCATTTTTCCTCAGTGTGTCACTCAACTCATACCACCTGCTTTTAAGCTGGGCTGTAATGGTAACAAAAGGGGAAAAAAAATTATCTCCTCCTCTGCCAAACGGTTAGTCAAAGCAAGTAAAGGAAGCTTTTAGTCCACGTGAACAGTCTCATCCAGCAGTTACGCTCACATTTCCAGCCTGCTTACAATTTCCCTTTATTGTCATTTTAGTTCTTCATCACAACACTACAAAACCTATGGTTTCCTTTTCGTGTAACTGAAACAATTCCACATCTGAAAAACACATAGAAATTATTTCCTGGAGACTTAAAAAAAACCCACGCAAACAAGCTGCAGCCTTGCTCCTCTCCCTTGCTAGGGAAATCACAGCAGCTATGAAAGAATAGGCAAATTTTATGTACATGTGGTAAAAGCAGGTCTTGTTTCTCTTGTTGCAAGAACATGACAAGATGAGGACAGCAGCATCCTATCTTTGCTGTTCACTGCCTTCCTACCATCTGCTGTTCACCACATACAACATTTTATTGATTATTCTGTTCAGACTGAAGCCACGCAGCTTTTGCTCCTTAGTGAAAACTGGTCAAGGAGTGAGACTTCCAGTCCCTCGGGCATCCATGAAAGACAGCCTTTATGCCATGCAACAATCCAGCGTAAGCCACCTCAGGCATCGACCCTCTGCTAGTCATGCTTTTATGTGGCTCTTGACCAAGACCTCAGTGCAGCGCTCCGTGAGTTCACAAACAAGAACAGAGAAGAGTCAGATGGCAGCGAAGGCACCCGTGCGCTGTCCTGCCCAGGCAGGGGGCCTCCAAACAGCTTTTACCTATTCTTCGAAGATGACAGCATTTCACGGTCAGAACAGAGACAAGCAGCATCCATGCTGTCACAAAACGCATAGCCAGAGTGTTCCTATCATGTCCTCAATCACAGCCTGCCTAGAACCGAGGGCATTTTGTTACCCCGGAAAACGCAAGTCACAGAAAAGCTATCAAAGGGATAATAACATTTATCTTACCTCTTACAGAAGTTTTCATGACAAGCATACTACAATTGGAAAATTTGGAACTTACAACACCTAAATGACTGAGGTCTGTGCCCTAAGAAAAAAAAGATTTCTTTCTCTTTAGTTCAGTTCATATTAGGTTTCCAACTACGAGAACTGTCACACTGAAATTTAAAAACCTTGTTATGTAAGCTAAACCAAAGCATTTCAAGATCAAGTTGACTTCTCGCTCTGGTGCCTTCTCCCACACTAACAGTTAAGTGGTACTGCCCTGTTCTATAGTCTACGCCAAGTTATTTTTCAAAATAATCCCTGGTGGGCTGTAGCAACATCTCAACAGCAACTCAGGAATAAGTCCTCCAGTAGATCACAGTTCCTACGTCGTATTACCAAACAAACATATCACATAAGAACAGAGGTGTGTTTAAGAGTCTGGAGCATTCAAAGGCTGACGCAGGAGCGTTACCGGGCTCCAGCATGGCTGATGCGCTTAGCTGAAAAACTACTCAAAGAAGTCAGTTTTCTACAGAACAAGTTTTAAGTACTCAGGCAGTACATTGAGCTTAAGGCAATCTACAAGTAAACCACGTAACAAATGTGTTCATCTCAGTGACAGAAGTGATGCATTTCCGTCCCAGAATAAAGGCTGTACGTAGTTCAAAGCAGCAGTGCAAGATTTGAGGACAGAAATGAGAAAAGGACGGAAGAAGCGCTCAGCGTTTCAGCACAGCCGTGCACACCAGGCCTTCCCCCTACTCAAGTTGGGAGATGAAGCTCTCAATGCATCTCACCTTGCGCTAACAACTTCAGAATTAACAAAATACCAGCATGCCTTATAACGCAGAGAGCTTAAGAAAACTGATTCTCTGCAAGGGAAGTAAGTTATTAGTGGAGCAATGAGGCTGCTAATGGATAGAAGAAAGGGAAGAACTACTGCTACAGAGATGATACCATCACATGTGCTTATAGCCTCAAATTCCGAGGGAAGGAACAATTGATTCACCAAAATCAGGAGACACAGCAAAGATGAGAGACACCTACTCTTCTACTCAGGGCTACGTGAATAATAGTCAACATGACTCTCAGAAAAGTTAAGAGCTGTGCTATCATACTTGCCCAAGATGGGCTTAAAACCAAATGACTTTTCGATTAGACACTGGTTTCACAATCAGCTGATTTGCATTAGGAAATACTCATCTCTTACCAGCAAAGTTGCTGCTATTTTTCATATTGCTGTTACATATTGCAGCAAGACAGATGCTGCTGAAGATCAAGCAGTTGCACATCTTGAACTATTCCATTAATTTCTGGTAAATACATAGTAGGAACACGTGTTTGCACTTGTCACGGTTCTCACATTACAGTACTCTGTCCACAGCTATCCATTCCATACCAGCACCGTGAGTTCAGACCCATGCCTGCTGCTCACTCCTCTCCATCCTTCTTCCCACCCAAAGAGCCCAGCCCCGCACAAGAGGCTGCGGAGCAGAAGAGCCTCACCTGGTACAGCCCCACCAAGCCCAGCTTCTACTCAACTGGGAACTGAGAAGGCAATCTCATGGATTATGTTCCCATTCTGATGCACACAAACAGCAGCAACTAGACGTGTACATCCCAGACAGACAGGTATAACACATGCAGCGTGCTTTTTTCCTGGTCCTTTCATTTTTCTAATCAAATTAGACCTTCTATAATGTTGAACTTCACAGCAACACAGGCAATGTACATGACCAGTGCACACAAATCACTCACATGAATACGGTGACATGTGAGAAGACAGCTTAAGTCAACCATTGACTTTGTTTTCTCTGAAGGTGAACTGCTGCTCTGTAAAAATAATCTTAAGCAGCTGCAATGTAGTGAAAAAAAAAAGAGGACAGAGGGAGGAAATGAGCACTTGCCACTTCTGCAGGAAGTTTCAGGGCATCTCAGGTGGACACAGGAAAGGTCTAGAGATCACACCTACAGGCACACATTGAAACAGCGATGAGAGCACAACAGCGCTGTCCTCCCTCAGACCACCATCCTCCCTGTTCAATATGCCAGTCACACTGGGCAGCGGGGACAGCTGAGCCCGCGACTCATGTATCAGCCTGTTCCGCAGAAGAGCTGGCTTTCATTGGTATTCCTGCAACGACAAGAGCCCCCCCAGGCCCCACCTCTACAGCCCCTGACACCAAACGGTGCCATCACACCACCTGCAACACACACCTGAACTGGTCAGACACAGGGGATACAACTACACCTCTCGGATGAAGCCCAGCACGCAACAGGTAGGCCAGCTGACATGCTGCTCCGCCATAAATCATGCAATCGGGAATCTGCCTATCAACGTTCTGTGGCAAACAGCATCTTTTCCAGCTGAAAACCCAAACTAACCAGAAAGATGTATTTCCTGTTTTTTGAACCACAGCCTGCGTCACACAAGGCATCTGCGCAGAGCCCCAGCATACATGAAGTCCGAAGGGACAAGTGAAGCCCAAAAAGCATGGAAAAGCTCTGAAGCTCTTGCTCCGAAGGGTTCAGGTTAGCATCTTAAAGGACAGGAGATCAGTAGAGCTCCACCTCCATTCTCAAAGTTCAAGCCTGGCCTCCAGAGCAGCAAAGTGGATGAAAGCAGGCTCCTTGACTTCATTTTTCGAAGGGCTTCCCCTTCATGGCAGTGACAGTTACTCCTATAACCTTCCCTTTTACTGTTTGCATCATTCAAGTTGCATGCAGGCCAAACATTCATTTTTAACTGCCCGGCCAACACAGCAGAAATACCATGGACTCATGTAGGCACCAGCCGGGCAAGGAAGGCCACCAGCAGCCTTCGGCTGAGCGCTGAAGGGTTTCTTGTCCTATATACAAAAGCGGAGCATGATTCCTCCTTCTAGACACTGAACTGCTGCTTCCCTCATTCTCCTTTGCCTTGACCTTAGAAGACACACTCCTGCTTTCATGTACGCACCTGTAACTACTCCACATACATACACCCTTACAGCTTTTATTTTTATATATATATTTATCAGCTTCATGTTCAAATGCAGAGTGAGCACCTGGCACAGTACACTGCCCTACCTAAGTGCCCGGGCTGTGCAGGATTTGGAGCTAAAATCAGCGCACTGCAAACAGCTGCCAAGTTACAACACGTGAGTACTATCAGGTACAGCAGCAACACCATCAACTGCAGAAAGAGATGGGTAGCAAAGGTAATGTAAATGCTGAACCTCATAGATATTATCTTCTACTGTACATTAAGTGTTTAGAGTAGTGTCATCTGTCTTCACAGCAGCGGTGCAGACCAGCTCTGCCCTCTGCTTGATCCTTTCACTAGAAATGCCCACATCACTCCCCATCACAGATTCCTTCTACCAATTCTTTTGATGACACACACCTGAGAAAACACACATTTGCTGACTTGATTCATCTCCTCTTAATTCTCTCTAGTTCACCTTTTGATTAAGTTCATTCAAATACTGCACTTAATTAACATTGTCATTTTATATTTACCTTTCCATGGTAGTGGAAACTGACCACTGAGAATCATTAAGATGCACTTTGGTACTGTCTTTACTCTAGAACTGGTCTTTCTATGCCTCATCCAAGTTGCTGGAACTCTGTTCTTAACACCTCCAAATATGCTCTGGTTAGAATTGTCACTGTGGAAAGCCACCGTGCCAGCAGAGTTGTTCGGAGCCCAGCTCCCCTCCTGGCTCCCCCGGCGCCAGAACCGAATGCGCATCTGTCAGCGGCAGCAGCAGGGAAGGGAGCCGGTTATCAGCCGGAGGTAGCTGCCAGGAGCCAGCAACATGCTTACCGGTCCGTCTGAAGAACGTGGATGAGATGTTCCATGGCCTGTATGCCTACCTCCAACCGGTACTTCTGCAGGGAGGAAAATTCAATAGGTAACTGTCCAGCCCAAACTCCAAACCAAGCTTTCAAAGCAACATGTCACACAAGTATTGGAACACATGTGCTTCATGAAGCTCGGTACTTACCTTGGATAACGATTTAAGAGCACGTACGGCATCTCTCCGGTCATCCAATAAAGTGGAAGAAGCGACTCGGTCGCACAGCTTCTGAATCTGGAAACGCACAGGAGACGCGTGACAACACACGGCGCGCCATGGATCCACAACCCCGCACAGCACAGCCCGGCCTCGGGAACGGCACGGGGAGCCCTAACCCCCGCACCCCGACTGCCTTCCTCCGAGCAGAACAAGGCGCTGTGCCCTCGGACTACCGGCACAGACCCGAGCCCCCCCCAAAACCGGGAGAAGGCGCAGGAACCGCACCGCGCCTCCCGGCCCGGCCCAGCACCCAGGGGAAGGACGCTCCCTGCCGCTGCACCGCCACCCGGCCGGCCCGCGGGACGGGCTGTCAC
>NW_009648777.1:54369-56352 GCF_000708025.1 Charadrius vociferus | reverse complement strand
GGCCGCCAGGGGGCGGGGCCGAGCCGCAGGGGGCGGGGCCACGAGGTCAGGTGGCAGCGCTTTGGCTGTGTAATTCCTCCCAACGAACAGCAGATCCGCTATAACCTGCCTAAAAACCAACCCCGCCCCCACACCTGAGGGGTCCACGCGTGCAGGACAACCCCACAGCACACGGCAAGGCCTGGAATTCCAAAATTGTGTTCACAATGGAAGAAGGAAACGCGATACCGACTCCTACAGAAAAGGAGAGGAGTGCTGTTACATTTTTGGAACAGAATCTCTTGATGAAAAACAGAAACTTAGCCAGATGCCAGTGGCAGTGCAGGCCAAGAGAAGATCACTAAGTAATGACATTACCTTCAGATGCCGAATTTCCCCTGGTTGGGTGCTCCTGCAGGTCTTGGTGTGTTCTGCTGAGGAACCACAGACCCTCCAGGCTCTGCCTCTGCACCCATCTCCCAGCCTGGGGCGGCCCACTCAGCACTTACCAATAATACTTTTGGTTTGGCAGTATTTTGTGGTTTCTGCATATCAAGTTACAGCAAGTTTTGTAGCAACAACGGCAAATTAAAACAGAAAGGAACTGATCATCTTACTGGAGAGTAAATCTAGTTCGTTTCATGCCAGGGAGAAAACACCTCTCACATCACAGTGTAAATTAAGAGCTTTGGGGATTTTATTTTCTGCATCAACTAAAGGATCAGATCAAGATTTTTAATTATGTAAGTGAAACGAAACATTTACTCTTTCTCTATTCTAAAACTAATAACTTCCTCCCCCATCTGAAAACAAACGCCTAAAATAAATGCAATTGTCTAAAAAGATATCACAGCATTGATTACAACGCAGGTGTTGGTCAGCCGCTTTTGTTCATTTCTAACTGCATTTGTTATAACAATAAAAATGAAGCCCCGAGCACCTCCAGGCCATAGGAAGCTACGTAGGCTTTTGTATGGAGCAAACCCCTCAGCCTAACACGAAGAAGATGCAGAGCAACCGCATCTTATTTCTGCAGCCCTTGGGACACACACCTGCAATTCAGCTCTCACCTGCCCTGCATTCACCCTCCTTCAGGAAAAGTACCTGTTCTAAGCAGCTGCCTTTTGCCCACCATGATCTTCCATAACAAGCAAGAAAATTCAAAGTTCCTCAGAAATTCAGCTTACTGAGCGCTCTGCTGTGCCACCAGGAACCTGACCAAACCTCATAGCTAGCCATGCTTTCCTTCTTCCTCTGGTGCTGTTTTTCCTCTGCACAAACACCACCCGGTACAGGGAGCAGAGGATTTCTACCGTGCTGGGCAACGAGGCAACCTTCACCAAGCTTCACTCACCCCATAAGTGCGTAGTTCACAGCAAACCCGGCCATGTCACAGCAGGCAAAGCCAGCCCGCGGTCCCAGGGCTCACCCAAGGCCGGCGTCACTCCGTGCCCCCCCAGGGCAGCGCAGCAGGTCACGCTTCGCACCCCTGGCCCTGCTGGCCCTCCTCCCAGCAGCACTGAGCTGGAGCCAGTCCGTCCTGGTCTGTACATTCCTGGGACGCCTTCCTACACTTCACTGCACAGCAACAGAAATTAGGCTTTCTTCAAGAAAAGGAAAGTCATAAATAACAGGGCTTTGGATACCATAAAGGTTAAGGAGGGATCCCCCCTTCGCCCGGGGATGGTCGAAGGCACTTACCTCCCTGGGCCAGCGGCGGACACGCACCCTCACCCAGGGCACCTCTGCCCCTCGCCAAGGAAAAAATCACCAAACCCAGGTTCTCCTGCAAAGCACTGAGCTCTTTATTGCAAAGTTCCCCATCCGGACATACACCGCCTCGGGGAAAGAAAGGGATTCGCTTCCCAGAGACGTTTGATGCGCACCCGCACCTCCGCGGGCAATCTCTTCCCAAGCCACCGGGACGAGGCAGCAGGCACCGCACGCTCCCCGCTCCAGCCTCCGCAACAGCGGCAAGGGATTGTTTCGCCATTAATCCCACAG
>NW_009648777.1:24459-53442 GCF_000708025.1 Charadrius vociferus | reverse complement strand
CTCTGCGGACGTCGCCGTTCCCCCATCACGACCTGAGCTTCTCCGTTTTCGCACGTAACATGGCTGAAGTTGCCGCCAGCACCTTTTATTCTGCAGATCCGGGTGCCTTGATTACATCCCCTCGGAGCTCTTCGCGTTTGGCTTCTGAGCTGGGCCCGGTGTGTTCTCAGGCGTTTGCTCCCCTTAACCTCGCAGGGCTAAATTAGAGGTCATTGCCGCTCCAGTGTGGGGGCACAGGAGCAGCCCCACGACAAAGCTTTTCAAATTCCTTGGTTAGTTGGCTCACCCTGAATCTTCAGCTTCGGGCCAAGCGCCACTACATGAAAGAACTAATGCGATAGAGTATATGAGATTATTGTTTGATTTCAACCCAAAAGACTTAGTCACGTAGGTTTTGTTATTGTGCCCTTCCGTGTGGGTTTGGCATTCCCAAACTCTCTATATCTTCTACGCATTTCAAGTTCAGGGTGCAGGTGTTCTATTTTGCTACAGAAAAAAGTGTAAATATACCCAAGGTATTTTTGATCTGTAAAGAAATAGGGTAGGTTATCTTACTTCCTTGCTTATTTCTCAAACAGGTACACAAGTTATACACAACTTGTATGTTTAAAGCTAGCACAGTGTTCTTTGATCTGTAATGGGATGGAGGAGTATGAGGGGAAAGATATCCTCTCTTAATAAGCATTTATTTTTTGTATAAAGCACTCTCTGCTGACTCAGGTATCTCAGGGCTGTTTTTTTTTTTTTCTCTTATGGACACTTTTAATTGAGGAATAGTAGCAGAATAAAGATCAGTGACCAAATTACAAGAAACGGTTACTCTGCAGCGTAGGCCATGCTATCCTGCTCCGTGGTGTGGCAGACTTCACGTGAGGTCATGGAGTAAGCACTGCTGTGTATGCCCGTGTGTCTGGGTGTATTACCACGGCTCTGCGAGTGGGTATACGGTTTGTCAACTGCATCTGAGCCGAGGTGGTGGTGTTACTGACAAACCGGTATTGCTTTAGCTTCTGGAGTTAATTTACCATTAACGAGACATTCTGTGTTCATTGTGTTTATAAGTATGCCTGCCCTAGGAGAGCCTTTTTATTCTAAAGGATTCCTTCTTGTTGGGGACTCTGGTAGCTTGGGTGTAAGAGACGAATCTTTGTTTACCATTGGAACGTTCTGTTTGGCAGATGTGCGCTCACTGTGTTTAGTTATGATCTGTATCATATGGTTTTTTTCATTAGCAGAATAAAATATTTTTTGTGATAGCTAGCTTAAACTGAAGAGAAAACAGAATGAGCTGACCACCCAGTCTACTTATCCAGCGTTGTCCTGATGAATAAAATGTTTTCCTTTATGGAACGGAGGTTTCAAATCATACATCTATTCTCACACTTAAATAATATTTTACAGTGCTGAAAATATGCTGAGGAAACACAGTATGTTAACGCACAGTGTTAAATTTGAGTCTTCCTTCTTACTGTAGCAGTTGTGACACTGGATATCATTTCTTTTGGGAGTATTTGACAAATGGAAGAACTGCGTTGCAACTCAAGGAACACGTGAAAAGATTAATATGCCAGACTAATCGGTATATCTGATGTTCCCCAGAACGGATGGTGCCATTGGCTGCAGTTGGTATTGTCATCGCTATTTGGGTGAGCGTTAGCTCTTCTGGATGGTGCAGCTTAACTGCCCAGAAGATGGTCTCCTGTGGTAGTCATGTGCATAAAATACCGGGTGCTATTAAGCTCTTCTCAAAAAAAAAAAAAAACAACAAAAAAACTAACCACCAACCCTGCAGGATAGCTTGATTTGAAAGAACTGCATACTGTGCTTTGGAGCTCAGCCTGTTCAGATTGTAGCGGATTAGGTAAAGGAGATCATAAAGTAAAGGGATTTTGATAGATTATACAGGTTTGCTGGCCCTTACTGCAGTTGGAGGATGATCTGACTGCTTACCTTGCAGAGCATGAAAGAGCGAAGGTAGTTTCAGTACTGAGCTGGGTTGTTTGGGACTTTCGATTGCTCTTTCACTATTTTTTCTTTTTAGTCGATGCTTATTTTCCTTTACCACAGAGGACGCGCCACCCCGTGCAGGGCTGTGTTACAGATGCCCTGGCTTGCGCCAGCTGCACTGTCAGTTGCCGTTTGGGGTTTTTTAGCTTTATTCAAGGTGTGGCTGCTCACACCATGTCTTGCAGTAGCAGCATCTCATCATCACGGTTGTCGATCACGGTAGCAGACACGCTCCTTAAGGCATTATTTGCTTGTCTACAGTAGGAAGTGTGGTTTAAAAGTGATAATCTGGATTGAGGAGAAACCTGCCCAAGACAGTGAAAGCTGCTCTCCCCTTCCCTTCTGTTTTCCCTCGGCTCCTGTGGTGTGGGAAGCGGCACGGTGTCCCTCGTGGCTTTGCTTTGTGTGCTCGCTGTGTGGGGAACATCTTTCTGATTCGCAAGAGCATTTTGCCAAACTTTATTTTAAGTTTAAGTGGTGTATTCAAATCTGATCAGCGACCTGCACATGAGTTCAAGACTTGTGGATTTAAGAACAAGCCATCCATGCTATTGCAGATTTATGTAAAACTATAGCTCAATGTCTGTGTGCCTTTACTCATGGCCAAATTGTTCTATGGACGAATTGTTCAGAGGAGGAAAATTCGCCTGTCAATAGAACAAAATACTTTACCTGCTTATAGTTTTTTAGTAAAACAAACGGTGAGGCCTGCATCTCCCTCCCAGAGCTTAAAAGTTTGTCTTGATGGAGCTTCCCTTTGAGTTCAGATGACATTTTCTTGAGCTCCCTTCAGAACTCGGTTCAGCGTTTGAGGTTTTGGGGTTTTTTTTTTTGAAGTAGAGTTGGTGAAGTATCCAGGCAGTGTCACTGTTGTTGGTCTGTCTCGAAACAGGATGGAAATGGACTTGAACTACCTCTTTGGGAGCAACCAAAGACTTTGTGCCAAAGTTTATTCTCTGGATAGCTAGGTTTGAGCACGTGCGGCGCCATTCTGTAGCTCAGTCGTCGCCTCGGGTAACTTAATGCCTTGCTACAGATGACTAGTCACACTTCTTTTTGCTACAGGATAAGGGAAATAATAATGAGAACACTTACAGATAATTTAGGAAAAAACGTCTTCTCTAATATGAGAGCTGCTTATCGAGCAAGATGGGTGCCAGAGAACATTTTGACTGCTCAACATGTAGTGGCCTTCAGGACTTCTTCAGAAACAAATTGCTGCTGCCCTCCTGTGCAAACTGATAGGCGATAGTTTGGTGTTTGGTTTGGGGTTTTTTTTCATTTAGTTGAAGAAGTGACAGACACAGTAAGGTTTTATGTATAAAGGTGGTTACAGGCTGAATGAATTTGCACGCTATTAATTTGGTGTGGACTTGAGAAATTATTGTAGCAGTTTTTCCCAAGTACTTCAGCACAACTGTCCTAACGTGAACTAGATCTCATCCTTTTAGCCCTTAACAGTTTCGTCTCGTTCCAAAGGCTAACTTCTTGCTTTATTTGTCACGGCTGGCATTTGTTATCCTGGGCCATCAAAGATGTATTTTGGAGAGCTGAGCAAAGGCTGTAATAATCTTGTACCTGAATCTAGCAGAATGTAGCTGGGAAAATTAAGTGGACGTTACTGTTTATTTCAGCACTACACTGCAGTTGCCCTTGGTGTTGGCCTTTGGAGGAAAATATCCTTTCTGCTTTTTTTCATTTGCTTATCTGTGCATGCAAATAACAAATAATTCCTTTCTGTGCTAACTCTCCCATTGTTTTTGTTTTCTTGAAAGAAGTAGACGGGGAAATAACTCAAGGTAGAAACTTGATCGTTTGAGGTAACGTTGACAAGCTTATCCGCCCCCTCTGTAGGCTTAAATTGTTGTTGTTATGAACGTGAATCATGCTAATTGAAATTGCAAGAAGTATTGCACTGGTGCGTGTGCGTATTCCTTCAGCTCTGGGGTCCGGGGCCTCGGGTGGGTGCCTCTGGGTCCCTTACCTCTGAGCCTTGCCTGGGGAAGAGAGGGATCCCATGTTTTGTTGGGTCCTCCAGCTTGCGAGTCTATTACAAAATTTATCGCGTGGCTGCCGGTTCTCCTTGGTTCAAGAATGCACTGCAAATCCAGTGTGCCTCCCTGGTAGCATAGCAATCAGAGGTGCTGAACAGGACGGAAATTACATCTTGTCGATTAATCGTGCCAGCTTGATGTAGGCAGGATTACCTGTGGAAGGGCAACAGTTGCATGGGTGCTCGGGTTACCCGCTCTGTGTAGCTGTTGTCAGTGGACCTGCTGGAGGGGGCTTCTTTAACAGTACAGTTGCACGTAAAGAAACTAGCAGATAAATTTATTTGATTCCTGCTCTTTGCCATCTCAGTTTCAGTATTTAATTTCTGGCTAGTACGTACGCGCGTGCCTCCAGCAATAAGTTCTCATTAAGACGCTTTACCAATGACTGCTCAGGCTGCCCTAAGAACGTGGCTCGTTTTATTCAAGCGAGAAGAGCGCTCAGATTCTTATTTCTTAGCTGTTATTCCCTGTGTCTTGACTATATACCGATTAAAACTGGAAAAATAGGTTTTATAGAGTATGTGCATCTATGGGGCTTCCATTAGTCCCTGGTAAAACATGGAGATGCAGTTCTTTGTAAGTTTGGACTATTTAAATTGTTGATGCCAATGCCTTGGGTTTCGACTTATATTTCACTGGTGCCTTTACCTCCAAACCCCTCGGGCCTGCTAAGACTCAGGTCCTTGGCTTTAAGGAGATGCTATACTAATTGGGACATGTGGAGATTTTAATCTTTTTAAAACCTGGTTTCATGGCACCCATGTTGATAGCGAGGAGTACCTGCATTTTTATTTTACTGCTTTTTAATGACTTGGAGACCTGAACAGTTCATTAAGCTTCTGCTACCCCTATTGAGATCTCTGAAGAGATAATGAAAAGAAATAATACCGAGACAGGTGAAGAATTGTACTGAGACATTCTGTAAAATACTGTGATTCTCTGGTGTAAATCAATACCACTGTCACTTGAAATATGGACAGATGTGGACAGTACTCATCTCTTTGAGTGTGTAAACCAACTTCTGTTTGAAGTCGTTAGGGAAGAACTGCCTATCTCTGATCATTGCCTACTTGCCTTTCTCAGATTTTTCTGAAAGGTTTCGACGGCCTTTCCTGAAATAGCACAGCTTCCGATGAAGGAAAGATCTAGTGTGATACGGATCTGATGTAGTGTAATGACTTGTCACAGATTATTATGTTTTGTACCCAGAGGCATTTTCAGTGTTCCTTGTGGTATGCCAGCAATTTGTTAACATACGTACTTTGCTTATTGCTGTATTCATAAGAGTGTGTGCTGGCTATAATCTGCTTTTTAATAGGTTCTTTAAAGAAGTGTGATGAAGCTATGTCCTTGTGTATTCTCACAAGCGCTTGTGGAAGAGATTGTATCACCAGTTTTGTGCTCATCATCTGCTTGTGGGACAGGGAAGCAAACAAAAAGAACAGTCTCACCTGTAGAAACTGAGGTCCTTGTTCTTTTAAAGTTGGTTTCTAAGAACATTTCCCACATGCATCCCATTGCTGTAGGGTAAGTCATGTTAGGAAGATCCCCAAATGGCTCAGATTTTGTTTCTTGACAGGCTCCCTCTTTGAACGTGCACAGGGCTCAAGCCTCTGATGTCCCTTGGTATTTCTGACATTTGGGTTTGGGTCTGATTATGAAAATGGCTTCCCCTGGGGCTTCCCGTAAGGCACGACTTATACTGTTTTTCAGAGTCTTGGAAGGTTATGGTAAAAAATTTGGATAATTCGAAACTAAGTTCTCTGATTTCTTATCTCCAAGTTCAAAACCTGTAATTTGGGCTTTGCCTGCTGCCTTGCCTATGCATTTGTTTTTTGAGAGAGAAAGTCGATTAAGCTTTCATTAGAGAAATGGAGGGAATCTCATGATTGCAGACAATGGTATTTGTGAAGGGAATTCAGCTTCCAGACATGCGCTGGAAAAAGCAACATGCGAGGTGCTGGCAAGCCATCAGAAACACTTCCAGAGTGCTGAAGATCATTTTATGAGATGGATGATCTGCGAGACAGCAGGGATGGGTAGGACTGTAGCAAGTAAAACTAAGAACCGTTCAAGGCAGGGGGACTTGTGGGAATTACAGGTTGGCCAGCTTCTCCTTGATTCCTGGGAAGGCTTGCAAAGCAAGTCCTCCTGGGAGTTGTGTTGAGATCCGTGAAGGACAAGAATGTGTCTGGAGCAGGCAGTGTGCATTTACCAAGGGCAAGTTCTATCTGACCTACTAGCTTGCCTTCTGCGATGACACGAATGGCTCAGTGGGTGAGGAAGGTGCAGTAGATGTGGTTTACCTTGATTTCAGTAAGGCCTTGGTTTTCTGTGCTATCCTTTGAGCCAAATTGGACAGATAGCCTACGAGCTGGGTGGGAAACTGAAGACAGCCAGCATGAAAGGCTTGTGGTGAGCGACACAAAGACCACCTGGTAGCTGCCTGCTCGCAGAGTTTCTCTGGGGACAGTGAGGGGGCTGATGCTGTTTAACGCTGTTTAACACCTTTCTTGTGACCTGGATGATGTGCAGTCAGCCACAGCAAGTTTCTGGAGGGATAGGCTGGAGAAACAGCTGACAGGAACATCATAAAGTTCAGGAAAGGTAAACTACCAAGTTCTGCATGTGCGTGGAAAAACCGTGTGCAACAGTAAAGGTTGGGAAACGACTGGATACGAAGCAGCTTTGCACAAATGGACCTTGGTGTCCTGGCAGAACAGTTGGGCTTGAGTCAGCAGCGTACCTGTGCAGTGATGAAGGGCTGTTGTGTTCTGGGCTGTGTAAGCAGGAGCGTAGTGAGCAGAAGTGATTCTACCCTTCCGTTTGGACTCTCGTAACTCCCATAAGCGGAGTATTGCCCCCAGGTTTAACTCCTCAGTACAGGAAAGAAACCAACATGCTGGAATAGGTCTGGTTTAGGATCACCGGGGTTGTTAGATGATTGGATCACTTGGAGAGAGGAGACTTTTTTTAAAGGGTTTTTGTTTGTTTGTTTGTGGTTTTTTCCTTTGTTTTGTGTTGTGGTTTTTTGCTTGTTTTAAAAAGCATCTGTTCTTTAAGGAACTTTGTTTTCACTGTTCCCTCTTTGTCCAAGTAAAGCATGAATTGATTGAAATCTTTTTACTTACTCAAAGGAGATGGGGAGAGGGTGTCCTGAATTGGTAGAGTATTTTTGGGTGAATTAAGTTCTTGTTCAAATAATTGTTTCAATTCTAATATCATTATGCTCATCCTTTTATGGGAAAGTTGTGATATATAGGGCCGCCTGCAAACTAACATGAATATTTTTAATTACAGCATCTGACACTGCGTACCAAAGAAATGGTGATGGAGAAGCCAAGTCCCCTGCTCGTAGGGCGGGAGTTCGTGCGACAGTACTACACTCTGCTAAATAAAGCTCCTGACTTCTTGCACAGGTAACACTGTCACACACAAAGTGACTAACATTTTTGAACAAAAGTTTGTACTGTTCATTATAAATCAGATAAACATTCATTTCTGAGGATGGGAGGAAATGGACCTGGCTAACTTTTGGGCTCTTGGAAAACTATTTCATCTTACTCAGAACTCCTTGGGCTCTAGAAGCAAGTCTGATCATATGGATGTGTGGCACCTTATCAAGGTATTTCCTGTGTGGGAAAGTGAGCTGCTTCTCAGCTGATAAAACATCCGGTAATGTGAACATATTCCAGAAATACTTTTCTAAAAAGACAAAAAAGAAAAGGAAAGAAAATGGCAGAGGAAGCACTTAAGCACTTGCATTTAGTACCTCAGACAAGAATGCTAATTATTTCAAGGTACCGTATTTTGCATTGCCTCTGAGAAGCTTTATCCACATTGTGTATGAATGTTATGACCTGGACAAGGTAGGTGGAAAATACAGTAGGTTCTGTTTTACCTATGTCCGGTATTTAACTGGTACTCTGAATGTGTTTCTTCCTTCTTTTTTTTTTTTTTTACCTTTTATTTTTTACCTTTTTCTGGTTTTGATTAACTACATAGAGCTTGTCACTTAAGATTTTGCATTTCCACATTTCGACTTAGAGCAGCATGGATTTGTAATAAATACAGGTGAAAGCAGCTTTGCCCAGTGTATTAAAAAACAAAAAGCAATCACTGCTTGGGCTGGTCTTGTCTCAGAACGTGACACAGGGTTGATGGTGAAAAATTGGACTGCGTGATTGAGGACAAGTTAGGCCTCTCGGATGGCTTACTTAAGAATTCAGTCATTTGAATAATGCCTCTTTTCATCTGTAGCTTTGAGGCAGGGAAAATGAATGGTATCATTTTTACGTAAATCACCGAACGGCTGTGGAACCATGTTGTTTATGTGTTTAAATCTATTTTTAAGGTGTCTGAGCAGTGTATTCCAAGCTTTCCTAATGTATGTTTAGTAATCTAACAGAAGTTGAAAGCAGGATTTTTAGCAATTGCAGAATTTTTCCTCGCCCCCAAACATCAACAAATGCATCAGATCAGATCAACAACTGGACAAGTATGTCCATGTAATGCATTGATACCTGATATATGAACTGACAGCTCACTCTGACCCGAGAACTGCGTTCCTTAGGACATGCCATGCCTGGGTGTTCTCCCCGGGGGGCCTGGGAGAGAATCTCTTGCCTTGGAGTCAGCTTTGGAGGCACCTCTTAGGCATGTCTGGCAGCGGTTAGCATCCTGTCGATACCAATAACTGTCCATTGCCGGTAAAGGTCAGGCAGTTGAAAATCTTTTAAGAGACTTAGAAAGGGTGTCACTATACCAGTTTTTCAAGGCAACAATTACGTTTTGAGGAACGATGCAATAGAAATCATGATATCGGAACCGCAGGGCCATTTTTGAATGATAGAAAAGCCCAAGTTAGTAAGACAAGTTTCTTGTGAAGCGTGCTCTCATTTTGCTCTGAAACCTAGAAATTGTTTGCGTAAACAAGGAGACAGAGAAGAGTTTATAAGGGATGATTAGGCCATGCTTCACAGCTTAATACCAAAGGCAGAGGGAGAATTATATCGGTTCTACAGTGAGATTGCCTTTTCCTTTTGTAACATTTATTTTTGATGGCAGTTAAATTGTGTATTGGGGTAAATCACCCGTGCCTTAAACCTGCTGTTGAAAATAGTCTTTGATTCCGCTCGTAAGAGCGTTTACCTGTGATGATAGTGGCTGTAACCTTGGCAGAATTTGGAGGGGGGGGGGGAAGGGGGTGTTGATTTAAGAAGCAAAATCTCCTTGGTGTGTTTTTCCTCCCTAACTGTCAAAGAAGAGCAGCCTGTTCCAGGTTTGCCTTCCCTCCCGCTTTCCCGTAGTATGGCAAAATTGCTTCCATTGGATCAACGTTAACACGTGCTATTGGAGCATCACGGAGCTCCCCTGGTGCAGGTGATACTCTGTGCTTACGAATACTCTCTGTTCAATTTCAAATTGGCACAAGTGTCACTCACAATACAATCTGTGAAATTTCTCTTAAATACCTCTGCACAGAAGTGTCGTAGAGGTTTCGATCTGGCTTGGTTGACTCATGGCTGATTCTTGAGCTCGTTGTGCAAAATGTCTTCTAGCCAGTGTTAGTCACTGCTGTCCCTTTTTTGGGGCTGCGGAGCTGGCTACTTTTCTCTAGTCAGGCTCAGATATGGCACACATTTGCCTTTCTGCTCTTTGGCCCCACCTTGTTCACGAATGACGTTCTTCTTGAGAGGGGATCTTACCTTCCCTCTTCCTCTTGCTGTTTGCCTGAACAGCAGCTTGCTCATTGCCGCAGAAACAGAAGGATGCTGGTTTTCCTGGCTTCCTGGTGCCTGATGTGCTGCTCCTTGCAGCGATAAGGGAGTTTGGACAAAACGCCTTCAAGTTACCGGTTTATCCTACTAAAAGCTTGAGAAGAGCACTGAGTATGCTGTCACTAGTCATTATCCAAAGCTTATCCGGGGGTTACGGGTAAGCAGAGATCAGTTTGCCCTCTAAATGGGTGTTACTTCGTGTAGTTTGCATGCCTGTTGCACATCAGGTAAATTTATATGGCTTTACTGGCTCCTTAAGTGAAAATCTGTAATTCCATATAACTGGGGACTTAATGTTTAGTCCTTTCCTGTTTTGCAGTTCCCTCTTGTTAGTTTTTCTGCCTACCAAAGAGTACAAACACTTCCTTAGAAGCAAGTTAAAACTCTTGGCTTCCCTGTGAAGGCACTTAATAAGTTATGCTGACTGTCAGAGGGCTGACCTTGGAATTTTGAGCGTGAAGAGATGTTTTCTTTCTGCTTGTGCATTGCTTCCACTGAACCTCTGTTTTTCTGTGCTGTTAGGAAGTGCCGGACCGTGCTCAAAACCGTGGTTATCCAGTTGGTACCAAAGAAAAAAATCTAATAATTCCTGGACTTTTTTGTGGACATAGTGATGGGAGTTAAAGTCTTGGGTTGGTATTTTCAGGAAAGTAGAACTGGAGAGAGTTTCTGGGGTTAGTAGGATGAACCAAGAAATGGGAAATGTGGAAGTTTTAGTGTTTAATTCTGTACATTAACACTGACCCTCTACATTGGCTTGTTTAACTAGAGAGAAATGTTCTGTATCCTTCCTAATCTGTGTGACAGTGAGTTTATAGAAGTACTGAATGAAAAATTTATTTCCTATATACAGTACAGGGTTAGATAATAACAGTATCATGTAGAAGTAGGGCAAGTGTTAGCATTCAGACCTCATGGCAATCACTCCCAAGGCAAAGCATGCTTCTAAATGAAAAAAGGTGTGATGTGATGTTTTTGTCTGAGCTATTAATCTAAACGTACAGAAAATGCTAAGCATTTGTCACACGCTTTATAAACTGGCAGTAAAAATCCCCACCAGAACTTAGACTGTTCTAGACTCAAAATGTGGCAGTGGAATGAAGATGCAAAAAGATACCTGAAACATAAGAAAAATATTGGAAGTAAGTATACGTACATTACATAGTAAAAGTTTTTGAAATCCATTCCAGCAGCTGGGTCGAGAGGGTCGTAAGGTTTTAGGTTTTTGGAGCGGTCGAGAGGTTTGTGCTATTTACAAGACCAAAAGCACAACTGCTACTTGTTGGTTTGCATAAATATGGAATATTAGTTTCGTGTCAAACGTTATACAGTAGAGGCTGCTACGAGTGGCGATTCAGCTATTGTACATAATGATGTACAATATGCAAATGAATTACTGTTCACTGCCTAACTGTAAGAAACAGAAAGAGAACACTGCTTTTGGGCTACCTCTAGTACTGAATTTGTCCCTTGCTGTGGCAGCAGTAAGATGCAGTTCTGTTTGGCCTTCTTTCGTTTGCTGCTTTTTGACACTTGATTTCAGACAGCATTTCTTCTGGAGGCTTTGTGTTCATCTGCGATGCCTAAGACGAATCTGGTCTTTTCTAATACTTTGGAGTTTTCTAATGAGCTCCTTTGCCATTGCTTCTGAGAAAGATGAAGCGTGAAATAACAGCCACGTGTAGCAGTGAGACAGGGTGGGTGGGGAGGTGGGTTGGCTGGTCAGACAAGTTGTCCGTACAGTCTGAATGCAAGGCAGAATCACTACTTACTGCCCAAAGCTTTGAAGAGAACCGGGGTTCAGAGGAGAGGCAAGCAGATTCTTCCCCCCTAGGCTAACGGTTTGGCTGGGTAGCGCGGCTTTACCGCAGGCAGATGATTTTGACATTGGGGAACCTTCAAGCCAAAATGGCCACCTTGCTTAAAGGAAGCAAGTGAAAGGTTGAGGTTGATTTAGGAGCTCGTTACATATCTTGGGCAAACTGTAATGCTGAATAATAAGCTTTATGTGTTCCTGTATTCTTGGAGCCTCGCAAGTGGAAAATATATCTTGAATTTCCGTTTGTGCCAAAATTCCCGATGCCTTGAGCTCTACAACCTTTGGCTAAAATACTTGTTGGATTCGGTTCTGTTTCTTCATAGCAATGACCTTTACGTCTCTTTGCTTGCAGGTTTTATGGAAGGAATTCTTCTTACGTCCATGGAGGACTGGATGCCAGTGGGAAACCGCAAGAAGCAGTGTACGGTCAAGCTGTGCGTATCAAAATCGGTCCTGTAGTCCTCATTAATGTTCAGAACTTACTGTATAAGTCGGTCTTTTTCTTTATCATTTACTTTGACTTTCTCATCTGGTGAATAACATATTGTGATACTGCCTCCTGTTCAGAGGCAGGTAGGAATTTGTTGGCTTGAATTTTTTTATTTGATTGCTCTTGCTTTTACTGTGAGTTGTGTTGGATACATCAGCTTTGCATCTGGACTGCAGAAAATATATTTAGGATGGGAAACAAAATCAAGAGGACCTGTTAGACTTGCCCTCTGATGTATCTTATTTCAGTTAGAAGTGGTTCCTTGGGAAGGGGACTTCCATCTTTGTGTGTTACGTGGAATTCTTTGTGTTATCAAATTCTTCTGAGTGGAGTTTTCTTAAAGTGGAAGATAACTTTTGAAGAAGTGAAATATGTCCAGGAAACGCAAGTTTTCACTTTGGTTGTAGCTCTTAATCAGCATCCTGTCTGTCACCTAGGGGCATGGGTTATGTGGTAGCCGCATCTTTGAGCAATGTGGCTTTTAGCCCAGGGCAGGTTTGGTTTCTTCTCCTTTCACCAGCGGAACCTGATTTGGCAGTACAAAAGTCTTGGCAATGCAGATGTTACCCGCTCCCACGACGTTTGGGTGCTTCGTGGATGCATAGAGGGTTGGGTTTTTTTGCTTGGGGGGCTGGTGGTTTTGGGTTTTTTTAAGCGCGAGCTAGGTCATGTCCCTCTCACAGGCTCTTTAAAAAAAGAAAGCCTTAAAATAGGTCACATGTTGTAATACAGCTGGAAAATTCGGATAGCGAGTTGTACGTTATTTGAATGCTCTGAGAAGTACTTGAATCCTGGTGGAAAACTTAAGAATAAAAGTTTGAAGAGCTCAGGTAGACTGTTCTCAGTGAAAGACACTTCTTGGTTCCTGTATTTACCTTTTGAGCTTCAGTTGGGTGCTTTTGTGTTAGTTCAGACTAGGGTACTTAAGAGGTGTCAAGCTCTGTACAAAACTCAGTGGTGCTAAAATGTAACTCTCTATTCCTAGGAGATACACAAGAAAGTGATGTCATTACAGTTCAGCGAATGCCACACCAAGATCCGTCACGTGGATGCTCATGCTACGCTGAGTGATGGGGTGGTTGTGCAAGTAATGGGAGAGCTGTCAAACAACGGGCAGCCCATGAGGAGGTTCATGCAGACTTTTGTGCTTGCTCCAGAAGTAAGTATATGTAAGATCATGTTTTGCTTCAAATAATGATGATGGAAACCTGACGTGTAGCTAAAATTTGTCCTACTGGGGCAAAAGATACGATCTGGCTTTTAGAGCTTGGCCCGAAGGCTGTTATTAAATGTGTCACAGTACGTGAGTGCAGACAGACAAGTGTATTGGACCCATCCTGAGCTGTTTTGCATCCTTAGACTTGAAATATTGGAGGGGTAATCCAAAGCAAGTTGGAGCTTGCATTTGGGAGCTGCACGAATAAATAAAAAAAAAATATATGTTGAGCTTTGCAGATCAAGTCTCTAGGGTAGTTCTGTGCTTTCTCCAAGTCTGCTGGCAAATGTGAGTGTTGTTTGATGCTGCACAAGTCACTGCTCAAATTTAGCTCTTAGCGAGACCAGAGCTGTGTAAGGGTAAAGGGTGTCTTGTGTTCTTTCTACTTCTCTCCCCCTGCTTCATCGCAGACTATTGTGTTGTGAATGATTAATAATCTTTTAGTCTTTTGAATTTCTTCGTTGTTTCCCTATGCAATGCTATAAGCGTACAGTTAGAAAAGTTAAAAAATTTATAAGCATACTGTGAAAAGTTCATCCTGTTTTTTTATTGTAAAGTTTTCATAATAGGGGAAATTCAAATTCCGTGATGAAACTGAGGGACTTTATGTTTAGTTAGAACCTATGATTGCCATGACTTAGCAAAATATTTTTTTTTTGCTTGAACCTTCCTTTTTCAGTTGGGTGAAGTTACCGTTCAATGGTTTGCTTAGAGAAGAGGTACCGCGTGGAAAAAGGCTTTAATGAAATAGTCCTATTCCAAAATGTTGGTGTGTACCCCAAAGCTTGTATCTCTAATCCATCCTTGTTGTTGACTGATAATGTATCGTATCTGCAAAAAAATGCACGTTGCTCTTTTACAGGGTTCTGTTCCAAACAAGTTCTATGTCCATAACGATATCTTCAGATACGAAGATGAAGTATTTGGGGATTCAGAAGGAGAACTTGATGAAGGTGAGAAGAACTGTACATGACGAGTTTGTCTTGTTCTTGTTCTTCTAGTGTGTATGCAGAGCCTTCAGAAGCGTCTAGAGGAGATGGAAAGACGCAAACTGTATTGCATTCTCGTGGAGCATAGTAATCTGGGAGGGGGCTGAGGCGGGGAGTGTGGGTTATGTTACTGGAACTATCTGCTGGTCCAAAACATTCTGTAACATGAAGGCAGCGGTACCTTATTCCTTGAATGGCCGAACCGGCTCGAGCTGGGCAAGGCTCGGCAGAGAATGGAAATAATGAGCAGCGGTACCTTTGCTGCCGGTAGTTTCATCGGGTAGACTTGATTTTGCTGATCAGTCAAATTTTTAGGTAAACTGATTTGAGGAAAAAAATTTCCTTGGGTTTTCAGATATGACATGTAGTACACTTTGATATTATTGTCCCTTTCAGTAATTCATTTGTGTTCAGGGGCTGAACTTGACCTGGGTGGTTTTTTCCCCTCTGTTCACTAAGGCAAAGCAAATCAGAGTACAGCCAGAATGTATATACGTGTGATTGCTGGGTAATATCTGGAATTTTTTCATCTCAGTTCTGTGGAACAAAGCATCTTAGGCAATCATCCTTGTATTTGAGGTTAATTTTCTTAGTTTTAGGTACTGAGATTTATGAGCTAATAAGCCAATCTTTCCCCTTTACTGCCACCATATGAAAAGCATCTGCTGCTTTAGAAGTCCCCCGAACCCTCCTCCCAGAACTTCCTAGCGGCATTATGTCTCTAGTTTCTCCCTTTTGTGAAAATAGTAAGAAACAAAGCCTCTTGAACGAGTGGAAGGGTCTTCTATCTTTTCTTGTAGCTAGTTTTGCCTTATTTTGTGGATGAAGCTTTATTTTGATTACTTCTACTTTAATATGCTTTTATTTTAAGTGTGGCTTCTGTACGCTTTCAGAGATGTTTAAGGAAGTTTTTCTTTTTGTGTCAGAGTCTGAGGAAGAGGTGGAAGAGGAGCAGGAGGAAAGACAACCATCACCTGAACCTGTGCAAGAGAACGCAAGCGGTACTTACTATGAAAACCATCCTGTAACGTAAGAACTTCATTTTATTATATAAAGTTCCTTTTTTAATACAAATTACAAATTCCTCTGGCTTTGCATTCTGGATGTGATTTAACAGGTACTTTAGGAAACTGCACTTAATGTGGATCTGTGTTATGTTAACATTATATTATTTTGAAACCTTGCTCCTTAAGCGGGGAGAGGTTCCTACGTTTGTATTTTCACTTCTGGTTTCGAATGTGAGGTGAAAAGGTAGCAACCCTGTTCATCTACACACTTAATGCAGTGAAGAAGCTCAGATTCCTTATATTTTGAACACACAGAGTAGAGAAGAAGTTGCATGTGATTTTCAGTAAACAGGACTCATGACTCTTTTAGTAAGGAACGTGTATGGCATTTTTGTAAATAAACTGTGGGTTTCATTCCAAAATTGGCTTAATTTATGCGTACAGCTTAATCTTTCCTTGGTCTCACACTGCGCCTCTATTCTTTTCGGAGCAGCAGTTCCTGAGTTTAGCACCTATCCCTTAGAGGGTTTATATGTCTGTGTGATTTTCAGATTCTCTGCAGAGAATTGTAAAACATGTCTTTGCTTCAGCAAGAGTAAAATCTTGACTTTGTACGCAACTTAAAGGTACAGCTTACCTTCTCACAGTATTTTATATTTAGGTACCGTATGGTAGCAACTGGAAACAATGATCTTCTTAATACCAGCCATTACCATAGCGGAGCTCATAAAAAGTCATAAAATACAAAGCAATTGATAAGCTGCATAAAATGCATTTGATTATTCTAGCAATGGGATCGAGGAGGCGCTGGAAGAATCGTCTCATGAACCTGAGCCGGAACTGGAATCTGAAACGAAAACTGAGGAGCTGAAAGCTGAAGTAGAAGAAAAGACTCTTGAGGAGCTAGAAGAGAAGTCTCCATCTCCACCTCCTGTAGAACCTGTTTCACTACCACAAGAACCACCAAAGGTTAGTTGAAAGTCATATCTGTGCTTCTAGGTGCAGCTGGTAAAGTAGAAGATTCGGGTTTGAACTTATTAGCCTTTTTGAGGGGCCAAACTGGTACCTCGTTTCAGTGTTATGCTGTATGAACAGCTAGACTTGAACCTTAAACTTCTAAAAATGTGAAGTTTCACTAAAGAAGGAAAGCATGTTAAAGTGCTGCTCAAGTCACCTATCGTAAATCTAATGCTCTGCTCGTAAAGTGTGTGTGTGTGGTTTTATGCATGTGGAGTTTTTAAATGGGGAGTTAACATATGTTAAGAAAACACCTCAAACTACCAACAATAAAAATCTCGTACAATGGGAACCACTGCTCTTCCTTGAAAAAAACCATAACGCATTGACACTTGAAAAAATTGCTGGCAGTATAGGTTCCAAATCAATCTGAAGGCATTGACTGTCTCCCTTAGAGGCAGGATGCCTGATCAAAAACCACCATGCACACCGTGCGTCATCTGGTATGGTTACACTTAGGTAGTTTCAAAGAGATGGGAGGAACTGGTGAAAGCTGGAGAGAGGTCATTTTCTAGCTCCACTGTGTCTCCCGTATCTTTTTTTTCAATCCTTTTTCTCTTTTCCATTTTTACTTCTGACTTCTGGCATCCGCTTTCTTTCTTTGTGCCGAAGACACTCAACACTACGGGGTCTTCGGTCCTAGCTGTGGGTACATCATGGGAAAGCAGTGATCTGGGGCTGCCGAGGGAGCTGGGCTCTCTCAGGTGCTGATAGTGGGCACGGTACACACTTGCTCCACACCGTTGGAGTCCACAGACGGCCACAACTGCAAATCCTTCTCTGTCTTCATTGTAATGCTTGCACAACCGTTATTTAATAGCCAGATGTGAACCGAAAGTGTATTTTCAGCAGACGAGTTTCCCTGTAGGAATGTCAGTGGTTTGCCATGATTAGTAGCCTAGGTTTGTTGCATTTCCTGCAGGCTTTCTCTTGGGCTTCAGTGACCAGTAAAAACCTGCCTCCTAGTGGTACTGTTTCTTCCTCTGGAATTCCACCCCATGTTAAAGCACCAGTCTCACAGGTAACCCATCTGTGAACACCTTGGATTGTCTCATTACTTCTGCAAACTGCTTCAGTTCTTTAAATTAACAGATCAATTTGTTTGACTTAAATTGCACAAATTAATTGTGTCTTAAATGTTAATGAACTCACCTTCTTGTTGCTAGCACAGGCACGTACACGTAACAGGTGTATCTTTGGGCGATGGTGACATTAAAATCTGTTCATGTGGAAAGAGGAAATCACTATGGAAATTTTTTTGACCTGGGATATGGTTTGGTTTACAAAGCTGGGGGGAGGGGGCGGGGGAATACAATACCAAAAAAACAACTCCCCACAAAATGATAGTTTTCAAAAGTGTGTTTGAAAAGGGTATTTCATTGGTGGAAGTGCCCCAGCGATACAAAAGGAGAGCACCGTTTCTGAGAAGGTGCAAGATTGCCTTTTAAGGCTAGTAGCCATAGAAATATGCTGGATTTCATTATCCATTAATAATTAACTTGTCACAGAACCCTGTACCAACTTAAGACTGTGTGAGGAATGGAAGGATTCACGTTTCCTTGCCAGGACAAAGCTGTCTTCCCATTCCTAGGTTGACTGGGTGAGGAGGGGAAAGAGGAAAGAAAGTTTGACCGGGTGATAGCTCGTGTCCCGCACATGCCAAGCTGGTGTGAGACAGTCTGAGACTCAATTCAGCTGCCTCCATCTGTATGAAAACCCTCAAAATAGAAAATGTGTGCTTTAACCTCTTCTACTGACACTCTGTACCGAATGACTGTATGTCGTGGTAGCTCATGTCCAACCTTTTCAAAAGACTGCAGTTTTCAGTAGAGCAGCTGGGTTATTGCAGCTGTTGTTTTCGCACTGGTTTCTGCTCCGATTTGTACTGGCAGAGAGGAACCTGACTAGGATTGCCCTTCAGCCAAATGTGTGATAAAAAAGAAAACAGGAAGGAAAAAAAAAACCAAACCAACAAAAACCCACCACCTTGTATGGTATTGCTTCTGGTCTGACAGGGCTGTCATGGGAATCAGATAATGGCTACGTAATGAGTTGGGAAGCCTGTCTGTCTTCATCAGCTTCAACAGGGCTTTAAGCGTTTAGGTGGTATTCGAGCAGTAAAAACTGTGGTTTTTCTAGTACAGAATAGATTTTCCTTACGCAAAACCAACATTGGCTTTGATTTATTTACAGTAGAGCGGGTGGATTTTTGTAACGTGACTGCAAAAGTAATTTAAAATTATCTGTACAAGAAGCAAAATGTAGCTTATAGATGTCCCCTTACGCTCGTGTGTGTTGCGCCTGCAGCTTGTCATCCTTTCTGCCTTTTAGATTACTTCTGCTGTGACTTCATGTTTAAGTAATTCTGTGTGGAAGTTCCTGAACACTACTGGAGTGGCAAGAATTTCAACTCCCAGCTCTTCTGGAGGGAGAATTAGTCAGTTCTTAGCTCCTTTTCTTGCACACTTTTCAGATGTGGTATGCAGAAAGCTGGTAGATAAGGCACCTGAACGATTTCTCCAAGGGTTACAGATCAGTATTAGCTTCTTCCTGTTCTCTCAGATCCGTTAATGCCAGATATTGTGCATGTAAATGAGGACAGCAGATTGCACTAGTGGATGGGCAGCTCCTTTGGGGTGCTGATTTAGCCAGCATTGGCGATGTTACAAAGCAGTTGTTAGCTGTCCTTCTCGTTCCTTTCTCTGCATCACTGCAGTTTTTCTCCCCTCTTTTCTCAAGTTAAAATGCAGCCTCTGTAGCATTAGCTCAGAACCCCTCAAAGGACTGCACACGCAATGGTTTGGATGTAAACCAGTTGGGTTCCTGTTTATTCACAGCTGTGGAGTTGAACAGGTCAGCGTTTCTTGTTCTCTTTCTTCTTGTGGGCGATAAGAAATCGACCTGCCTACACTGCTAAATCGGGCCTTCTCTGTGTTGGATTTTCAGATGTTCTGACCTCTCACTTGCATTAAGACGTCAGGTGTCGCAGGGGTGCCGGAGGGGCAGAGGCAGGCACAGTGCTCCCTGACTCTTCTGGCTTGGAAGCGGTGACTTCAGGGAGAGAGAGGTCTGTTTATAGGTGCTGCATTCTCTCACCACCTAAAATCCGTTCAGACTCTGGATAGACTCTTCTAAATGTGTAGCACCTTTGTGGAAGCTGTTGATGAGTGCCTTCAGGAAGTTGCGTGGTCCACATTGACCCCAGAGACAGTGTGGTCGCTATCTGAGGTATGCATCTAACCTAGCTACTGGAATTCTGGTGATTGGACGTGGGGGTTTTTTCTTGTTTTTTTTCACGTGAAGTGTGGTTTCTTGTTTGATTGCTTGGCTAGTTGGTTCTTTGCACACGGGCGTTTTGATTGTGGCAGGCATCTCGCTCTAGAGAAGCTTTTAAGCCTTGCAAGATTTCAAAAACGGAATTGTACCAGCCTTTGGAGCCACCTCTTCTCCTGCTCTTTCTGTCCCATCCTCCTGTTTCAGGGGCGTATTCAGTTCCAAAGTTGGTGAGTGAAGCCTAACTTGTGGCTGGTTTTGCTGTCATTGCCAGTAGCGTTGCGGTAGCAGAAAGGGGTCCCTTTCCCTCCCCGTGTGAAATCCTGAAGAGAAGAGACAATGTCACCTTTTCCTTAGTTGTTCTCAAAGCTCCGTTAGACTGAGGTTTGTGGCGTTCTTGGCTCCTGGGCTGAGCGCTCCTTTAGTCCTTGTCTGTCGAAATCCTTATTCTGTGCCTTTCAGTCCACTTTGTGTGCTCTCTCTGAAATGGGAGTTGCAATTAGCTGCTGCTGCTTGGGCTGTAAATGGCAGCTCTTAATAGGGATCTTGTGATGCTGCCGATAATTGCAGTGCTTTGGGGGAGCACGGTTTTTGCAAGTGCTTTCCTCTTCAGGCAGCGCCAGAGAGCACTGAGGCAGTCTTGTCTGTAAAAAGGGACGGTACTGATTAGAAAGCAACTAACGAGATTAGCTGTTTGTTGTTTGGGTAGACAGAGAGTATTTGTGTGATAGATGAGAAGCTCGGCAAAATGCAAAGCAAGCGGGTACAAGTTAACTGTTATTTGGGATTTAACAGAAGGACGTCAGTGACTTAGCAAGTCTTCGCTATGGTTGAGGGAAGGATGGAGCGTTTAAGCCTGATAGCCGTCAGCATCTAAGAAATGGGGGTCTGAATGTATTGAGTTTCGCTTTTGAGGTGTAATTTATAATGCAGTAGAGATGTGTGAGTGAAAGACGGCAGGGGAGCTGCAGTGACCATGAGGAGTTAAAATGAAAAGAGAATTAACGGGAAGGCTGACTTTTCTAGCTTATTCTTGGAATTGAAAAAATGGCCCTAGAAAAGTGGGGTTGAGCACGAGTGACAGGAGGGCTGAAACATTTATTTGGTGCGTAATACCTGCGTGTTTCATGTAAAATACAGTCTTTTTACCCCTGTGAGGTACTCTTTGGGTGGAACCGTCCGTTGTCTTGAGTCCTCAAAGGAAAATAAGGGAGATGTTTAACATAAACTCCTTCTCCGCATCAGTCTGGGCCTATAGCTGCTGTCCTTGAGTTTAATCTTCCTCAGAAGCTAGTGTTCTTCTTTACGCTCCTAAGGATAATTTTGTTTTTCTAAGATAGGAACGCAGCACAGCAGCAGCCAGCTGCTGGATTGTTGTACAGAAAATGGAATTTAAAACATGTTGCAAATCACTTGAGTAACCAACAGGCTACATAGAAAAAATTTTTATTGTCCTGCCTCTTTTTCTCAAATTACCTTTAAAGCATTTTTTGCTTGCCAAAAATGGAATAGATGTTCTAGTCCCTGAGAATACAAGGGCTCTGCTTTGAGCATGACGGTTTTGACATCAGGAAAGTTGAAGAATATCCTCAGCAGGCAGTGTGTAGAACTTGTCATTTCAGGTGGCTTTAATTGTATCAAAAATACTTATTACACTTCTGAGGGCTTTTGTTTTGTTCTCCTCTCCTTTTGTATTAAAATGGTTTCCTTATAGTTGTTCTGCACTCGAGGAAAAGAATCCCTCAGGGACACAGACAGAAAATAGGATTTGCCTATCTCTTCGTGTTCATCTCGGAGTGCCTCCTAACACGTGACGTTTGAGCTTGGCATGATGAAGCTTTATTTCATCTATGTGGGCTTTTTAGTCAGGGTGGGGGATTCTTGAATGACGGAGCGTTGGGGTCTCAATGCCTGGTCAAACATGGAAAATTCACTTTAGCCATGTTTTGGGGAGACACTCTGATTGAGGGATGTTTGCTTTGCACCTTTTAGCAGAGATAACTGAACACTGCAGTCCTGGATTGGTACAGAGGAATTTGTAGAGGTGAAAAAAAAGTATTCCCAAACACATTGACGTGGTTGTGTGTCTTCTGGAGTTCATTTTGTGCATGCCACTTGCCTATATCTTGTGTTGTGGGGGGTTTTTTGTTTTGGTGAATTTTGGGTTTGGGGTATTTTTTACTGGGCCGGTGTTCAATAACGCATGTTCTCCTCCTGTTTTAGCCGAGAGTTGAAACTAAACCCGAAGCTCAGTCTCAACCTCCTCGTGTACGTGAACAGCGTCCCAGGGAAAGACCAGGTTTTCCACCCCGAGGACCTCGACCAGGTAACGTGGATCAGCTTGTGTGTCTGCTTGGGACTAGTCACTGAGAGGTGTCTCCTTGATGGGTCTTGTCTGTACCTGTGTTGTGCTTGGCTGATGATGAACCGTCTGTTCCTACTGCCTTCAACTAGAAATGGGGGAATATGATTTGGAGTCCAAGCAGGTGGTGAGTTGTTGTAAAGATCAGGCATTATTTCCAAGCTTCTGTTTTGTTGAAATTTGTTTTAATAGTAGGCCACTCGCTTATATGCTTGAGTACTTGTCGTGTGGCTCGATGCAGTTCCGAAAAGCTGGTATGGAAACGTGAATGGTTTTTTCCCTGTCCTCTGATTTTGCTGAACCTCGGAAGTGAGAGTTCATAAATACCTGTTGTTGCTCTTTGTTTTGGAAGAAAACCTTCCCACCGTGTCAGCCTCAGTCAGTTAATAATTTTATACACATTTTTCCGTCTTGTGTAGTTGTCTAAAATATTGTTCCCGATTTGGCTGCCTCGTGTTTGTCTTAGTTTATGAGCAGCCAGCTCTCTGCATTTTCTTTCTCGTACAGAGTACCCAAATCTGTAGGACGGTCTGGCTGGAAAACACACCATACTTGACAGTCGTCAGCAGTGGTGTTGAGAGGTGAAAGCCTTCTGAGTTGCATTCATCGGTCCAGCCTGGTCGCTTGGCAAACCTCTGGGCAGCGCTGGGCAAAAGCTATCTAGTCAAAAGCCCAGAGTTACAGGATTTTGGTCGTTTTCATCAATTCTAAGGGGAGGGGTGGTATTTGCAATTTCCCTGAAGTGGTAGTGTAAAGCTGGCGGGAGCTGGCAGAGCGCTGCCTGCAGGAGTGGTTGAGTCTCAGAGAATGTAACCATCTCCACCAGCTAGCTAAAACTGGTTCTAAGGAAGGTTTTCAGCAGGTGCAACTGTGGTACGGATTGGGCTTAAAAATGCTTTTGGCTTTTATCAGCGCGAGTGTATCTTCACTCAGGGACAGAGAAAGGATTTAAGACACCGAGAAAGAACCGTGGCATCTGTTACTGGTTAACATTTCATGTTTTTTTAACATGTCATCTGCAGTAGGAAGCCAAAGCTTCAACTTGTGGCTAAATCAAGTTGCAAATTTGCATTTCTGCTGCTCTTGAATGTAATACAAGTCACACAGGAAACATGTAACAGAGCTGATCTTACACTGGGCGTAGCAGAGGCCGGGGAGAAGCTGAAATCTCAGTTGACCAAAGGGAAGAGCTTCAGCCGTACCGTGTTATTTTCAAAGGAAGTCAGCGAGCTTTTTAATGAATAAAGATACAACAACAAGCTCTTAAACAAACTTTCCCAGTATACCAGATGTTTTAGTTAACACAGCTTTATTTAACCTAACCAGGGAAACAAGAGAAAAAGAAAACAAATAGTTTGTGGTATTATCAAAAAATTGTCAGGACTGTGTAAAGAGGAAGACAGTATCCTCCCCACTGTGTCACCCACTCAAGAGCTGAAGGTACTGGATTGTTGGAGTAAACATGCTCGGTGCTGTTCGTAGATGTGTTCATCCCAATCTACGCGCATATTCTAACCTCAAGGGCTCTACCTTCCTCTTTCTGTTGACGATAGGGCGAGGGGACATGGAACAGAACGAGTCAGATAATCGTCGAATCATTCGCTATCCCGACAGCCACCAGCTCTTTGTTGGGAACTTGCCGCACGATATCGATGAGAGTGAACTGAAAGAGTTCTTCATGAGTAAGTAGCAATTTCAGCTGCGGAGACTAAGAAGAAAATCTGTGTTGGAAAGTCACGTAACGTTCACTTAGGGCCACACGGGAGAACTTTTACACGATGTAAAGCTACAGGTGTTCTCTGGAAGAAGCGGAGGGGTGGTAGAGCCAGCACGGTGGTTTTTGATAACGTGGCTTTTCCCCTGTGCTTTTCCAGGCTTTGGAAACGTGGTAGAACTTCGCATAAATACTAAAGGAGTGGGAGGAAAACTGCCTAATTTTGGTTTCGTGGTATTTGACGATTCCGAGCCGGTCCAACGAATTTTAGTTGCAAAAGTAAGTATTGGCACTGGATAACCCTCAAGGGACGGACTGAATGCCTTACAGCCCGAGTAGTGCGGGCCATCCCCATTTGCACTGCTGCTGTTTGGAGCTTTCCTTCATTAACAACAGTTGTTAGAAAAACGTAGTTTTGGCACGCTCATTGTGTTGGAAGCGTTCTATAGCTTATGAAAGCTGTGCCAGCATTCCTCAAACCACATCATACCAAATTCAGGTTTTTTACCTCTGCACATAGACAGCACATGCAGCTTAACGCTTGCTTTTAGAGATCCTTTTAAGCTGAAAGTCGAGTACGTCACCTTTTAGAGGGGCATCGCATGGATCTCTGAATTCTGCATCCTGGGGCTGAGAAAAAGGAGCAGGATTACTTGCGGTTGGGACTTGAGGAATTTGAGAGGAGAAAGCAGCAGTTTTCATTTCTAGTATGCGGGAGTGAGACCTGGTAGAGCAGTTCTTCAGGAACTGTAGCCCTGAAGTGAAAAGGCTAAAACCAGCAGTGAAGAGGCTAAAGACAACCCTGCCCTTACTTGAGAAAGTCATTTTAATTCCTTGCGTGCCAAATGAATTTAAAAAGGCCGTTGCATTTACCGTAGACCTCTAGGGCTAAGGCTACGTGCTGCAGGGAACCCTTACCAGTTAGTTTTTCTCTTTCGCGGGTGAGGGAAGGTAGGCCGAGGCACGCGGCGAATGCAGTGTTTTCATATGCCTTGTATAAGTGGACTTTGTGAAACGGTGACTAACGTGTGCCTTGAAAACTTTTCCCTGTAAGCCTATTATGTTCCGGGGTGAGGTGCGCTTGAACGTAGAAGAGAAAAAAACAAGAGCCGCTCGTGAGAGAGAGACCCGAGGTGGAGGCGATGATCGTAGGGATATTCGCCGCAATGATAGAGGCCCTGGGGGTCCCCGTGGAATAGTGGGTGGTGGCATGATGCGAGACCGTGATGGAAGAGGACCCCCTCCGAGAGGTGGCATGGCACAGAAACTTGGCTCTGGACGAGGAACCGGGCAGATGGAAGGCCGTTTCACTGGACAGCGTCGCTGAAGTCTCCACTGTGGGCAGACAGTCTTGGCAGTGGTACATTATCCATCGTGTTTGCATTCTTGTTAATTTTTTTTTTGGCTTTGGAATGTGACACAGCCCTTCTGATCATTTCTTTGATGTGAAAGCATCCTTTGGTTTCCAGTTTAAATTGAGGTGGACGTTCTTTCCCCAGTTTCACAACAGGAGTCACACTGTTAATTTATAAATGTAGACTTGGAGAATTGAGGACTGAAAAAAAAAAAAAAGAAAAAGAAAAAAAAAAGACCGGTTAACTATCTGCAACAAAAGTGAACTAAAGGACACGCCCAATAGAATTCAGGTCCTTTCAGTCAAAAACCCTCTGCTGCACATTTTGTGTAAGTGTTACTGTTTCTGCCTATTACTGTTGGAAACACAAATAGTGCAATTTGTGCAATTGGAGAAGCTTGCCTTTTTTCTTTTCCTTCTTAGAACACTTGGCTCCAAACAAACTCGTGTTTACGCACTCATCAAAATGCACTAATGGGTACTCTGAACTCATTTCTATTGACATCTGCAGGAGGCATCGGGGGAAAAAAAACCTTCATCCTCTTATTCAGACAGAATAGCTTGTGAAACGATGCGGGCATCTGATCTGCTTGCTGTGACCAACATATGTACACACACAAACCTTAATAAGACTACAAGTTTATTCCAGAAGGAATCCATTTAGCTGTAAACTAAACAGAACCCAGAGTTTCAAAGGCGTAGCCCTGAGTCCGCAACAAGTTTGATAGCTCACGTCAGGTTTTTCTATCTGCCCCTCTTCAGTACAGGGATGGCTGCTCAACACACTCCTCCTTCCCCCGTCCCCTTCGATAAGCATTGTACAGTGAAATTTGTCTTGACTGTATTTGAGTTCTCTGGTAATGTAATAAGCATGATGGTGCCTTCTATGAATACATCATTCCAGTCTTGCTGGTGATTTTGTACAGTATAGTGTATGAATTACTGTGCTGCAAAGCCGATCGGCTGCAAAGCATTTAAAGGAAATCATTGAAAAATTGTATTAAAAAAAAAATTGCAGTATCTTTCAATCAGTAAACGTTGCTGAAATTATCATCCACCTTGCTCTTCACTTAACAAGTTCGCCTGTTTTTTTGCAGAGGGGGGGAAGGGAGGAAGAAGGCATCCAACTAGTCTCCAGGTTGTCTCTTCTCTTTAATCAATGTCCGAGTTTAAGAAAGCGGAGTTGAAATCTCTCTCTTGGGCGTGAATTTCAGAAGTCAGTCAAGAACGGTGAACGCTTTCGGCCAGCTCGTAGTCGCTGGAACTGGGCATCCTTTGTGAGGGTGAGCTTATCAAACGAGGATACTGCAATTTTCAGAGAACAAAGCAGCAGCTCTTAAGTATTTGCATTTTCCAGTTGCGCTTTTTGAAAAACTCTTACTCATTTTGCACATAACTCTCAGCTGAAGTTGACACTTATGTGGCTCCGGACTGAAGGATAGCAAGGAGAAAACCTCTTCTTCTGTTTGACTGGTGGGTTTTTCCAGTGGAGAGGTCTGTTTCGGGATGACATGCTGGAGCGCATTCCCGTAAACTGCAGCTGCAGCAGACGGTCCAGCGGCTCGATGCCGGGGCGTGCAGCGAGCGCCCGGTGCCGAGGCGTCCGAGAAAAAGGGGGGGTGTTTGTGTGTGCGTCTGTGTGAAAGTGTGACCACTTAAAGCTGCTTCTCAGCATGGAAGACCTCAGAGAAAATCATTGCAATTTCAAGCAAAAGCAGACAGGGCATGGTAGCGGTCTGTCTCTGGATTATGCAATCATTTGCTGGTTTCGAGTAGGTTGGAAGACTTAGCACATAGTTTTCCGATGTGTTAGGCAAAGCGAAGTGGCGTCTGTCTGTTTTCTGCCAGACTCGAGGTCTTCTGTGTTCGATGGTAAGTCTTGCACTATTTTCATACGCTTTTTTTTCCAGGGCACATTTCTTCCGGTTTCTATTTCCACATTTCAGTGTTTTGTTGAAGGTCTTGCGTTTGCAGCTGTTACCTGGAAATCTGTAGTACTTGAACTGCTCGCCACACACCACCACTACTTAGGTTTGAAGCCTTCGGACAAATTGCTGTCAGCAGTTTGCCACCGGTGTGTTTTGTGTAGCCTTTTTTTTTTTTTTTTCCTCCCCCTTTTGTAGTGCTGTGGTGTTTTGCTGCCACCTAATTCATTTGTATAGCGAATGGCACTGGGAATAATCTCAGCAACAGAAACCGGAGTATTAAAAAGAGCTACTGAGCCATTCTGCTTTCTGGCTTGCTTCTTGATTAAGCGACACGAACAACCATTGGAACGTCATCCAGAAAAGTTTACATGGTGATAGCTCACCTGCTGTACTGTGGACTCTTACGTGTTCTCGACCCTCTCGGTAGTAAATGTACCTCTTAGAGCAAAGGAAGGGATTCACTGACCATTACTGTTAATTGCTGATGTGTGGATGGTGGGAGTATTTTGTCATTACGGTTCTATTTCACCAAACTTGGCTGACCATCTTGGCTTTAGTAGGTATACAAGACAGTGGATTACCATCTTTATTGCTGTAACGTGTCAAGCATTATATGCTAGTAGATTCTAGTTTAATTGTTGCAGGTGGAAAGTATTTTTACTTTTAAGTTTCCATTCTGAATGTGTTTTGACTAAACATACCAATAAACTACTGATGTCTGCAGCATTTATCCATGTCCCTAATTCTCTTGAATGCAGGTCCCAATAGAGCACCGTTTCATCCTTTGATGTACAGAAAACGCTTTTTTCAGAAAATCGTTGCCCTCTTGTCAGAAGGCGCCGGGAAGCCCCGGTAGCGCAGCGCCACATACTTCGGTTCGAGTGTTTGGCCTGGGTGCAGGTCGGTCCCCTCGGCCCGGCGGCTCCTCTCCCCTCGGGGCGCCGTGGTCCAGGGAGGACTCGAGGTCCCAGGTGGGATTCCCCCGCGCCCCACCGGGCTGTGGGGCCCGCGCTACGGCGCCCGACTTTCGGGGTAGATCACGAACAGACGCTGTGGTGTCAGCACGGGAGGAATGCGAGCTGAGCCGTCTTAAAAAAACCAAGTCTTACTCTCAATTTTTATGTTGCTTATTCTTGATACTGTGCAACTGATTGTCATACTGCAAGATAATCCCTGAGTTTTGCCCTTCTTGTGTTTGGGGGCATTGCCAGTGCCAGCATTTATCCAAAAAGGTCGGTAAAAAGGGTTATTCTTACACCGCTTGTAGATAAATTGTGTCGGAGTCAGGGAGCCTACGCAGAGCGGGTCTGCTCTGGGCGAAGTTCCTGGGAGCTGCTGTCTGCTGGGTCTTCAAGTCCTGTGCCAAGCACGTGTCTGGGCCGTAATGTGTTCTGCTAAATGGCAGTTGGGAAGTGTCTGAAAAGTTGCACAGTTGTGTGACTTGAAATACCAGGATGAAAAAATGAGACCCTGTAGAAGACCCCTCAGACCAAGTCACCGAAAGCTCCTCCGAGGAGCAGCCTCAACAGCCAGGAGAGCTGCCCGCAAGGTAAAAGTTGGTGCACATGCATAGCGTAGGGATGGGATGGGATGGGATGGGATGGGGGGCTGTAGTGGGGAAGCGCCGAGGGGCAGCCAAAAGGTGTCGGAAGGCTGTGACACCTTCAGCGCCGCGGTGGCCTCGCCTGTCCCCTTGGCCATCACCGCAAGCAGGCACAGCCCGCGCGAAGGGACCACTGGAAACTGCTGTGGTGGTGAAGGCAGAAAGGCGTTTGCCGTCCCAGCGACCGCTGGGGTTGTGCGGTTCACGTGGGGAAACACAGCCGGGAGCAGCGGGTTTGTGTGGCGCGTGGCCGGAGCCACCACGTGCCCGAAACCTCCGCGGGGCGCCTCTGGTGCTGCGAGGGGACGACACCAGCGCGGGGTGCGGACGCCTGTCGCTGCCACTCTGCCGGCGGCTGTGGGGGCGCGGC
>NW_009648777.1:15620-16110 GCF_000708025.1 Charadrius vociferus | reverse complement strand
GTGTGCGTGAGTGCGTGTGTCCGTCACTGTGTGCGTGAGTGCGTGTGTCCGTCACTGCGTGTGTGAGTGCGTGTGTCCGTCACCGCGTGTGCGTGGGTGCGTGTGTCCATCACTGCGTGTGTGTGAATGCGTGTGTCCGTCACTCTGTGTGTGAATGCGTGTGTCCGTCACTGCGTGTGTGAGTGCGTGTGTCCGTCACTGTGTGTGCGTGAGTGCGTGTGTCCATCACTGTGTGTGAGTGTGTGTGTCCGTCACTCTGTGTGTCCATCACTGTGTGTCCATCACTGTTTGTGTGTGTGTCAGTTATTTTGTGCCCATCACTGTGCGTGTCACAGCGTGTACGGTGTGTGGCTCTGTGAGTTCATGTGTCAGTGTGTGTGACACTATTTGTGCGTTGAGTGTGGTACCGTTTCACTGTGTCCCCCCGTGTCACTCTCTCCCCGTGTCGGTGCCGTTCGGGCTCTCGCGCCGCCGTCACTCACCTCCTGCG
>NW_009648777.1:12551-14393 GCF_000708025.1 Charadrius vociferus | reverse complement strand
GACTCCCCGAACGTCGGGGAGGTGGGGAAGCCGTGCCTGGTTGTGGCTGAGGGGAATATCCCATGTTTGTGGCTTCTGGTGCCGGTCCTGTTGTGGGACAGTTTGGGGCTGGCACCGCTGGTGGGCTCGGGGTTATAGCTACACCTCAGTTCTCTGTTGTGCTTGGCTGTTTTTCCTTGTGCTTTCTGGTTGTGTCGCGTGTCCTGCTGTGGGGCAGTTTGGGGCTGTGCCGGCAGCACTCTTGGGCAAAGGCCCCAGTCCGGCAGTGGGGCTCTGCCCCCCGTTCTGGGACTGGTCACTGCGGGGGAAGCTCTGGTGTGGAGCTGTCCCAGGGCAGCTTCTCTTCGCACCATCAGTGTGTCCAGCCTGCACCAGTGCTGGTGTGGCTTTGGGCCACGGCCAGTCCTGTCCTGTTTCCCCGTGGGGCTGCTGGTTTTTCTGGGCCCCTCACTGAAACCCTTTTGGCTTGGTTCAGCTTTATTTCGTGTTTAGCACTGAGCTAGGCAATGATAGTGAGCAGGGTGCAAACTGCACCTTGGGGCTCCCCCAGTCCTGTTCCTGGGCAGGGTCAGGGTGATGGTGGTGGCGGCCAGTGCTGCGTCGGAATAGCCCATTCTTGGCCCCAGTATTGCTCGGTGTTGTCTTGCGCCTGAAAAGCTCCTTTCTGAGCAGAGGGGTTTCAGCAAGGTGTGCGTTTGTGCTTGCTCTGCTGGGGAGGAATGTATTTTTTTCAGTTCCGAGCTGTTTTGCTGTTGTTTCTCCCTCCTCGTCGCTCCTGTGCAGCTGGGAGGGGGACACGCACCTCCCTTGAATGATGTGGGGCTGTGCTGTGCACCCCAGGATGTCTCACTGACCAGTTTCTCTTTTGCAGGTACAGAGGAGATACCGCCTTGCATGTACCCTGCTTCTGTCCTCGGGACTGGGAGAGACTCTCAGCATGGACTTAATCACCGAGGGAAGAGACCAGGCTCCCTGCGTAGTACAGATTTAGTTGATGGACACCCCGGCTTGTGATAGGTCCAGGTAATTTCAGCTCCAGCCACAAACTGTTCCTGCTAATTGATAGTTGTGCCTTCTTGTTACAGCTGCAGGTGTAAGCACTCTTCTTCCTAATAGATGCCATGGACAGCAGATGTGTGTCAAAGCTAGTTACAGCTCCAGGTAATGGACACTGCGGTCGTACAGCAGCACCAGCAACTGCACAGGGCCGGTGAAGCCCCAGGTATTTTCTATTACTGCTGTTACCATTTTGATTTCAGTTCCAGTTACTGCACACTCCAACTTGTAGTTCTGGCTTGTTTCTGTTTGAGGTAATTACAGGTCCACCTTAGAGAAGCTCCAGCTTTGGCTATGAGTTGCTCCAGCTGATGGAAAGTCCAGTTCATTTCAGCTCCAGCTTTAACCAGCTCGTGCTGATGGATGTTCCTACTGCGGAAGTGTTGCTGCTTGTTACCAGTTCAATAACTATGCTCTCTTTTTTCAAGTTAATAAAAGTTCCCGTTTATTTAGCCAATGTTGCCTTTAGCTGAGGTCGTAAATCAATCACTGTCATAACTTGTATATGAATATGAACTGTCATAATTGTACAATAACTATTCCGGGGGTTGTACCCCCCCTTGAATAAAGAGTTGGACACACGGACAGTGGGAAAAGTGCTTTTTCGCCCAGAGACTATCTCATGCGTTGATTTTTGCCTGGTGCATGCCGGCGTCCCTCAAATCGGGGACCAATGCGACCGGACCCCTGCCTCCGGGAGGGGTCCACGCGACCTGACCCCCACCTCCGGTGGGGGTCCACACACCCTGCCTTCCCCTCCCCCCACCCAAACATGGTCCCTCCACC
>NW_009648777.1:11578-12536 GCF_000708025.1 Charadrius vociferus | reverse complement strand
CTCCGGTGGGGGTCCACACCCCCTGCCTTCCCCTCCCCCCACCCAAACATGCTCCCTCCACCCACCTCTGTCTCCCACCCACCCCCAGTTCCCCTGCACCCGCCTCTTTTGGGGGCTGAAAACAGCTGACTGAGCCACTGTTTCCACATCCCAAAAACGCAGCACTTAGGTTTTTTTCTGAGTCTCAGAAACACAGGACTTAAACTGCCTTTTCAATAATTGAAAACGCAGGACTTAGTCTTTTTCGGAGCATCAGAAACAGTCTTCCCCCCCCCCCTGCTTTTGAGTCTCAAAAACCACTTAAGTTTTGGTCTGAGCTATGAAAACGCAGGACTTAATCTTTTTCTCAGCTTCTGAAACATAAGGCTGTGTTTTTGAGACCCAAAACCAGCCTCCCCAGCTTTTTTTCTCAAAAATGCAGCACTTACTCTCTGTTTTCAAAACATGAAAACACAAGACTCCTCTGTCAGCTGTTTGAAAATGGATTACTTACTGCCTTTCTGCACTCTAAACCCCACCACGGAATTACTGTTTTCTGAGCCCACGTGTGATGTGATGTTGGGGGGGAGGGTGAATACAGCCCACCCCCAGCCCCAGGGCCCCAGATGCAGTTTCGGGGAGTGCTTGGGAACTGGGATGGAGGCGGCCTCCCCCGAGGGAGGGCCGAGCCCCCTGTCTCTGTGGGGCAGCGCTACTACCTGTAGGGAATGGCTTTATTCAGCTTTATTGCACCAGCGGCCACACACACACGACCCCCCCGTACAGAGCCTTGTCCGAGCACCCCAGGAGCACAGCCCGGCCGGGCAGGGAATGCAACAGCCCCCTGCCAGGGGAATATCCCCCCCAAACTCCCATCGGGGGGAACACCACTCCCACCCCTCTCCCGGGGCAACGCAACACCCCCCCCCCACCCTCCAAAGCGCTCTTCGAAGGACAAGAGCGCCCTCCACCCCGACAC
>NW_009648777.1:0-10948 GCF_000708025.1 Charadrius vociferus | reverse complement strand
GCGCCCGGTCCCGCGAGTTCCCCCGGGGACGGTCGCCCATCGCCGGACCACGGCACGATGGGGACACGGTGGGGACACAGGGACGGGCCTCGGCCCCTAAAGCCCTGAAAGGGGGATCCCCCCGAGACCCACGCCGCACAAACCACATGAGAAACCGAAGCGGTTCCCAAGCCAACACTAACGAAACGAGAACCCAACACCAACAGAACAAGAAATGCACCCAGACAAGCCCGAACCAAAATAAACACCACCGGGGAGGGGGGGAACAAACCTCCCCCGGCAGGCACCGACCAAACGAGTCAGGTTTTTGTCCCCAGGGAACTGTCCCCCTTGTGTCACCGTGGGGCTGCACCAGTTACCCCACTCCCACGGGCAGCCCACGGGTGTCCCCACGTTGAGGGTGGGCAGGGTGGCAGGGCCCCTCGCAGCAGGCACCAGGAGGCAGGGGAAAGCCGGGCACTGGCGGTGGGGAGACATGGGAGGGAAGGGGTTAGGAGCCGGACAACACCTTCCTCCCAGAGGATCAACGTTTCTCCATGAAAAAAATGGAAGGGAAACCAACTGGAGCAATCTGGCCTCGCAGGAGATGAGGAGGCTGATGGGCAGCTGACGGGTTTGCTCCACCTGCAGGGATGCCTGTCCCGCAGGAACAACCTTCCCTTGGGCTGAGTGGGGAAAAAGGCATCTCCCTTCCCAGGGTGGCACTGACGGGCTGCAGGAGGGCGGGGAGCCACTCGAGGAGCGACGGCCTCCGGGCTCTGATGCATGGACACGACCTGCAAGGTGGCACGGGTGATCTGCCCATTCAATAGGACCTGGCAATGAAATCAAGGCCCATTCCCAGCAGCTCACACCCACCTGTGGGGCTTCTGCTGTCTGCTGTTCGCCCTTCTGCCAAAGCCCCCCAAGCTGGGAGCCAAAAATTGCCTCAGCTTCCCCACCGCCAGCGCTGCGCAGGGCCGACTGAGCACCCTGGGGGCTTCATGGGCTTTTGCAGCGTGCCCGAGAGTCCCTCAGGATGAAGAGTTAGTCAGAAAGGCAGACATGGAGCTGCAGAAATGTATGTGCCACAAGCACACCAAGCATCTGCAGAGTGGCAGATCTCTGCAAGATCAGCAGAGCTGGTCCCAGGTCTGTCCTCGCCTGAGTTCTCTAAGTTCTCCATTAAAACCTTTCGGGTGAAGTGTTTCCTCCCCAGGATCCCCCATTGCTCCGTCACGTCACTGCAAGGGAGCAGAAGTTCACCTCTTGGCCCGTGGGTTGTGGCACCTGCAATGCTCTTGACCCAGCCAACTGCCCCCCTGCCCCAAAGCGGGGCCGGGCTCTGGACAGGAACGCTGGAGCTGGCCACACTCAGACCTCCTGTCCCCGGAGGACGAGGGCCAGCGTCTTCGCCAGCTCCTCCTCAGCCATCAGGCCTGCCCGCAGGGGCTGGGGCAGGACACGCACCTGTCCAGGGGCAGCTGCAGCTCCAGGGGGCTATTAATGGTCACAGGGTGAGCGAGGACGAGCACAGACACTGAGGACGGTTCTGAGGGTGTTGTGCTGCACGGTCATCATCTGGACGTAAATAGTGCTGAGGATTTCTGGTACCCGACTGAAGAAGACAAAAAGACCTGTTCTGTTCATCCTTTCCCTGTCCTCCTACAGAGCCCAGTCACAGCCATGCAGATGATACCAGTTCCCCTGACCATTTCTCTCGTTGCAGCCCTAAATGTCACCTCAGCCGTCTGCCGAGAATGCCTTGTGCGCACAGAGAGCACACCCGCCTTTCCCACCGACGCAGCTGCATCAGTCCGATCCCCTGCCCGAGGTACTCGCCCTCCGTTCCAGACAAACCCAGCTGTCCGGGAACACTTTTCTTTCCTCCAGCCTCCTCCTTTCCCCCATGCCCACCCGCTTCCCCACGGGAGAGGACCTTCCCCTGAACCTTCAAAGCTAGAAACTGTGCCCGGGATACAGACAGCCAAACGACGAGTCACCGTCTCATGGGAGCACTCAGCTTCTCGTGATGGGGCTGGCCCTCAGACAGTGACACAGGCACCAGCTGGTCTCTCTCTCCACTGTGGGTGATGGCCACGCCGCTCAGGGGACACTAGGAGCAGCCCGGCTCAGGGAAGACAAGGAGAACCAAGAGCAGGGAGACAATGTTGTAACATGTACCAAATACAGAGTGAAACTTGCAAAGTTCATGGAACTGGGGACCAACAAAGAGAAAATAAGGGGATTGTGTAGAAAATGTGTAAAAAAAATCAGCAGTGCCATGAGTGAGGAGGACAAAACCCCCAGTGCCAACATAGTATTCCTCTTTGGGAAGGACTCAGGGTGCCAACAGCTCGCTGCAGCCCCCCGCCTTCTTGTTGCAGAAGATGGTGCTGTCCCCTGTAGGGTCCAGGGGCAAGGAGGGCTGAGCACCCACCCGGGGAAATGGGGAGCAGCTGGGAAGTTTGGGTATCTCAGCTGTAACAGTCATGGGAACGAGCTGGTTTTGGTCTGGGCTTGTTGCTGTCACCCGACTGAGAAGTTGTCTGGAATGTGGCTGCCGGCACTGGGATTGGACAAAGCCCTTGGCTGTCCACACCACGTGTGCTGCTTTAGCCAACACCAACTGCCCGCAGTGCACTGCGGCAGCCGAGATGGGAAGCTCAGTGCCAAGGGGAAAAAGTGTCTATTTTACCTCTCTGAATAACTGTCCCGCCTGCATTTCTCCGGGATGGTCACCAGCCACTCGCCAGCTGCCTGAGCACATGTGGGACTGAGGGCCAGCATCCCATCCGGCGCAGCAGAAATGAAGTCGGCGTGGTCTGTGCTGGGGGGATGTGTGTGCATCTTCACCGTCTGGAGAGAAATCAGAAACAGGACAGACCCCGTCACAATTCTGGCTGTTTAAAAACGAAAGGAAACTCAGGCATGTCACTAGTGGGGTAGCCAGTTAGTCCTGGATGCTGCCAACTGCTTTAATCTCCAGCTGTGCATGCAGGGCTTTTGCTGTTCTGTGTAGCTGAGAGATTTGGATATGTCTCCCCGGCCCAGCCCCCGACCCCAACTGAAAGCAGAGCCATGGTAGCAAGGACCTGCCACATCCCTGACACGAGCCCAATTAGGGTAATGGGGGCTGTACCTTGGCATGGGCTGACACATTAGCCTCGTAGCCGTTCACCACTGGGCAATAAAAAGTTGAAATCTGCCCTTTTGCTAACAGCTGCTGCTGTGGAGAAGCTTGGGATGATGGATGTGGTGCTTTGGGATACTATGAGCCCGTTGACAAGAAGCTGCTGTTGATGTGAAAAAACCTGGATATGAAATTGGACACGGTGACGTGAAACCAGGTTGACTTTATTGTCTTGCCAAGGTGGCGTGTTGCACCCAGTCACAGGAAATCTCTGCTTCGCTGACCATCATCTGAGACAGGAGGACACTAAAATCTCTGACCCTACTACTGCCAAGCTTGAAGCTTTCCCTGTCACCAAAAGCCACCATCTAACTTATCTGCAATGTTGTGTGATGGCCCAAACCACAGAACAGCTCTAAACTCTCCACTCAATCTCCCCTGTCTCTCATGGATCTCAGTAGATGAGCTTCCACTGTGGAAAGTTCACAAAACAAGGGCCTGTAGGAAACCACCAGGGAAAGAAAAAAATACTAGGACAAAAGTAGCAGTCTCAGAGGCCGAGGAAAGCACCCTGAGCATCAGAAACCACAGGCTGGGATGGGGCTGCCAGGGCCAGTGGCTGTGCACGGTGTCTGGTGCCTGTTTCTTGCAGCCTCGTGGAGCTGCACAGCAGGGACAGGCCCCAGGAGCGTTTCTGTGCCCAGGGAAATGCTGAGGATCAGGGACATCTGGGGCACATGGCAGCTTTGGAGATCTCTGACACCAAGGCACGGTCATTCAGGCATTGCCTACTGTCCAAGGAGCTTTTCTGCAGACCATGTGACAAACCGGTACCGTAAGAATCTAGACCTGCCACGGGATTGTAGGATAATTTAGGTGGGAAGAGGCAGCGGGAGGTCTCTAGTCCAACCTCCTGCTCAGACTAAGGTCAGCTAGCGGATCAGACTGGGCTGCTCAGGAATGTGTGTGGTCAGGTTCTAAAAACCTCCAAGGACGTGGATGCCACAACCGCCCCAGGCAACCGATTCCGGTGACTGACTGCCCTCCCGATAAAACACTTTCCCCGTATATGCGGTCAGAGGCAAAAGCTTGGCTGGCAGGAGCAGAAACTCACTGCTGTTGTGTGATTCACAAGCAGCCCAGAGGCACCCTGCAGCACGGGTCAGCACAGATGCCTGGGGAGCTCACTTATGAGGCTCCTGGATTTAGGAGCTGCCCCTTTACCCCCTCACTGCCAACTACTTTTGAAAATGGTGCAGCTGATAAGCTGCGAGGGTCCCTGAGGTACCCACGACCATGCTTTCAAGGTGGAAAGCTGCTGAAGAAAGTTGTGGTCAAGCACCACAAGCTGGACTGCCTTTCCCTGGCTGCCTTTCCCCCATAGCCTCACTGTCTCTGTCTCCACCCTGAGGTTGGGGACACACTGGTACTGCTGTGTGAGCAGGGAAACTTCAGCTGCTGTGCAGCAAAGGCGGTAAACCAGCACTCGCCGAGACAGGCAAGCCTGCTTTCCCTTTCTCCCTGCCTCCTCGCCTGTTCCTACCCAGCATGAGCAACAAAAGCATTTCTGTGTCCTCGCAGAGAACCAGTCCAGGGGGCTGACTAGTGTTATGGAGGACCCAGCTCATTCCCCTTTGCTGATCTAGCTCTGGGCAGATCCTGTCTCCCCAGGGACATCACCACACCAATGCTGCTGCTGGGGCAAGACAAGAAGAGAGGGCTGGGGAAGGGATATCCGGCTGGCTCAGGGACCTCAAACGCGGCACGTTTAGCGCTAGTGGTCCCCGGCTAATTGGGTTTGTGACAGCTGTACTTTGACCTCCTTGAGACTTCTCTTTCCCAATCAACTATTTCTGAAAACATGCTATCTCAGCTTCCCAGCCCTGGAAAACCCTTGGAGCTGAAGCGGGAATGATCTCATGCACTTCTGCATCACACGTTTCACTGCCCTGCAGAACAGAGAGGACAAGAAAAAGAAGGAATGCTGATCTCCTCATTTCGCATGCAGACCAAGGTCTCATTGGGGCCAAAGTTACGCTCCCGCCGTGTGCTCTGCTTTCTACCTGCCCCTGCTGCACTTCCATGGGACCAGCAAAGGGCTGTTTGAATGAAGTGGCTGTGCACCAAAGCTAGAAACGGGTGTACAGTGCCCCAACGTGGCATTCGCGGTGGGAAAAACTCCTGAGAATGTGCTTTCAAGAACTGCCTTCCGTTGCTTCTTCCTGTTCCCCCAGATTAAACCCATGGAGAGGAGCGGAGCGGACAGGAGCACAGAAACAGGAGAACATTTATTTGCTGGGTTGTTAAATTGAGCAACTAAGTCAACATTCCTGACAGACTGAGCTCATGCCCTGGCTGGGATTTGTTTCCCCACCCCTGGGCATCTCTCCGGTCTTCTCTTTCAGTCATCTCAATGCTTGCAGGAGAAGATGAGATAAGATGATACATATGGATTTCTCTCTCTTTTTTCCCCCAAGTGTAGCTGTCAGTAAGCTTTCCTCCTGATTATTCCCTAACATTGCTTTACAGCAGAGCCCCAGTGAGAAGAACTGCAGTCCTTTCCCAGTGTACGGGACAGAGAGATGGGTGAGAGGAGAAGGAAGGAAACCCCTTATTTCCTGCAGGCCAATAATTAATTATGAGTGGATGAAAAATAATTCTGGTATCAACTCCACCGCCTGCTTCTTGCCACAGGTTCATCTGAGAGACCTGTCAGGTAAATATCTGCTTATTTTCATGAGCATCAGAATTGTGTTCAGTGTCCTCATTCTAGCCCATCATTCCCTGTATATGTCTTGTCCCCTCCCAGTGCGCTCAAGATTTGAAAAGCCTCCTCTGGCAAGGCATGATGTAACTTCTCACCCAGATTTGCGTCAGCTCCTCCAAGCTTTGAAAATACGGTGTCTGTTACTGAGAGATACTTGACTGACACGTTCCAGGTCTTTATTTTAGTATGTGTAGTACAGCAGGACTCAGCAGCTGGCTGGCAGCATCGCTCAGCCGTGCCAAGCACCATGCACACCGCAGCTGGGAGGTCCCTCTCCCAAGCACCCCCATCGCCCCAGCCAAACCGGTGAGCGTGCAGACAAGAGAGCGGTGCCGTTTCCACAGCCCGTGCTTTGCTGCCGAAGGACATGGGTCCATCACCTGGCCAGCACTGGTTTCTTGCTCCCTTCCTTCTGTCTGCGCACGCTGGGTTACTGCTCGGGTCCGTCGTGCAAACACCCAAGCTGTGCGAGGGACAGAGGGACTGCTTGTTGCCTCAGGCTGCAGCTACCAGACAGATGGATGGACTCGGTACCCCCTCCAGCATCCACCTGCCTGAACCGCCCTCCGGTTCCCAACCACACCGCAGAGCGTGCCTTCTTCAGATCTTAAGGGAACCGATCCCACAAGCAAGCACCACTCCTGGAAAACTGCCCGGCTTCCGTTAAAGGCTCAGCCACAGGTGAAATAACAGACCGGGAAAATCAGCCCTTTGTACCACAAGTAACAGTCGCCAGCTGCTTTTGTTTCCTTTTCCCCCGTACTGTGCAAATGCGCCCTTTCTTGGCTGGGTTTTCCTGTTACTGAAACAAGTTTAGTTGCCCCTTCATCTTTGTGGTGTTAAGCTTTATTGATTACACTCATGTCGTCACTTATTAGATAGCAACAACTTCCCCCCCTCCAAATTCTTTGCAACCTTTGCAATGTCCGCAGAGAGAGACCTCAAATAAAACAGGCATGAAAATTAAATGTTTGTGCCTTTATGCAAAGAAATGGTCTCAGCATCAGGACCTAACTGATCTAAACATCAGTTTAGACAAAGGAAGGAAAAACTGCGCTGCTGCCTGCACCTCCTCTGTGACTAAGCAGAGCATTTAGATATCCAAAGCTGTCAAACAGTAATAAAAGTTTCACTGCATGTGCTAGAAGCCTTTCAGTGCTAGATGCATATTAAATCAGCCCACTTGTCATGTTTCTTCTAATGAAGAATTAGCATTACTGTCAAAGCTTGTTAATGCAATATAAAAATTATTCAGTGAATATATATATTACAAGCTCAATTTCGGTATGTTGCTATACTGAATAATGTAGGAGGGAAGAGTGACTTTCAATTATCCTTATGCTACTATTAAACACAATCATTGCAGTGTCTTGGTTGGCCTACATACCGAGCAGAACTTGGGAGGGAAAGACAAAGAATATTTAAAATAATGAAATCTTGGCACCATAATTACTATTTCTAAGTACGTATTTCTTACTGATATCTTTTGTTGAGGTAATCACTCTGGATAGTATTTTTGACCTCAGGCAGTAACTTACATGTACCAGCTTCCTCCCGAACACGTATCAGCATGTTCCCAAAAGGAGTATGTTAGCTTTTGTTAAACACGCTGCGGAGGGTGAGCAGAAGCGGTGCCAAGCCTTGCTTGTGATATGCCAAACACAGACACGGAAACTTGCCCCTTTAGCTTTCAAACATGTTTGGATCCGGCTCCAAATTAACCCTGACTTTTCATGTCTTTAAATCTGTACCTATAGCCAGCAGTAACAGCACCATTTCATCTTCCAGACAAACAGCCAGAAGGACAGACCTTTCAGAGAAAGAGCTAACGGCTCGGTGCCCAGTGCTCCAGCAACCCGTGGCACCAGTGTCCCCACGGCCCTGCCGGGGACCGGGGTGCTGCAAGGCACTCGCAGCGTGGGCAGGGCACACAGATGCACCTTTCTGCTCATGCCACCCCTCCGCCAGTCCTTCCCCCTCGGGTTTGGTCCTCAGAGAGCAAAGAGCAGCTGCGGCTCCCACTGAAGCTGTCCGTACCTATAGCTCCTCACTATTACTTTAAAACACCCAGCCTGTGACAACCTATGCAGGCTGCCCAAAACTTGGATACAGCCAAAAGCAGATGCCACACTTGTTTCTGTAGTTGATGCTGGTGCTACCCGTATTGCCTCACATCCTATTTGCCACAAATCTTTCCACTGATAATCATCCGCATGATTTTTATATATAAGCACTTATATAATAAGTGCTTGAACCTGACTCAACCGTGTAGAAACTTTTTCCTTATAACCTTGACATTCATTGTTAGATCCACATGGCCCGAAACTGTGTTCACTAACCACTGCTGCAACAACTTGCTTTTCCTTTTTACCCTCTGCACCCAATTGTACTTGCTTTCAGGTAACCATTCACCCTCCCCTGCAGATCACTGACCTGGGGGGAGATCAGTTAAGCTACAGCTAGGATGAAAACATTCTCCATTACCATCAATTTATCTCTTTTAGTTCTTTTAAATTTTGTATGCCAGCTACACAGTGTGTTCATGCATGCTAAAAAAGACTCGAGAAGGCTTATTTCAGTTTTCACAGCACCAACCTTCTACAAAGACCTTTTCCCTCTTTGTCAGGACCAAACTAACATAGTTTTCCTTCAGTCTAAACCAGAAAATAGTAGGCTGAGACAAACCTTAAAGAAGGAGAAGTGAATGGCATTTTCCCATATTTAGAACAGGATGAGGATTTACAAAATACGCAGAGTCTGTAAAAAGCAAATGCCTCCTGGCCCCCAGGGGGATAGTTTGGTACCACCCCTGACGATGCATGGGAGAACACAATTTTTTTCTTATGAAAGCGCCTTACAAGAACCACTAAGTCATGGTACTTCAATTACAAAGGCCCAAGGCTGGGTAAAGCAGTTTGGGACATGATTAACTTTGCTGTGTTGATTGAGGTTGTTTTGGTAATGCCTTTTTGTTTCAGTTACCGCAAAAATAAAAAAGCTTTTCCTATAGCCAGGCCAAAATGTGCAGTCAGGGGAACTGGGGACATCCAGCCTGATACGCTTGCACCCAGCATTCCATGCTCATTAATCTTCCTTGTGTCTGTGTGTGTGAAATGCTGGCTAAAGGTACTGCTGGTACCTGTAAAAAACCCACCTCCTTTTTAGTGGCTATTTTACTAATTTGAAGCACTTCTCTTATCCACACGGCATGGCAGAGTAAGTGAAAGTCTAAAAGTTTATGAACATCCGGCAAAAGAAGACGCATACGTACAATAAAACGAAACAGTGCCTGACCAGGAAGAACTTTTGCTGTGAGACACAAGGAGTTATCTTTAGAAACAGGCCTTATGTGATAAAATTTGACATTTGAGCAGCTTCAAAACATAGCAAGAGTATAACAGCAGATAGCATACCATAAGAGGATTTTAGTCAATTCTTGCTAGAAGATAATCAAATAAAAGCTACAAAAAATAAACGCTACAAAAAATAAACTATGACCTCACATTATCGCTTTCTCAAAATAAATGTGGCAGTACTTTACTCCACAGGTTCCACTACCTATTAAGACTCGTGAACTTTTCCAAGTCTAAAAGCTGAGTAGCACAAATTAACATCTTTAAATGCCTGAGAGGAAAGCTGTCATTACGATGGACAATCCCTTAGCTAAATAACTCAGTGATGCTACTCACGTATGAAAATTCAAGTTTGGACTTGGGGACTTCGAGCTAACATGGATCATCAGTGTGATGCATCGTAGGATCTTCTCAAGGTCTAACTGTGAGCCTGCGTCTTCAACAGAGTTGGAGTTCGCACAAGACGCTGCCACCACCTTCCCTTAGTTGTGTCGACAGAAGGACTTTTCTGAAGTCCGTGTCTGGAGAGGCAAGAGGGACCCAGAAGGCTTTCCCACGGAAAGAGCGGGTGTGGCATTGGTAACCATGTCCTTTCCTGAACAAGTGATGTGTTAGTACCAAAATCTGTTAATCTTGTTCTTCACAATAGTTTATGTCTCACTGAACCCCAAAGTGAAGATGAATTCTGCATTTTATAATGACACATACAGAGATGAAAAAAAACCGCAAAGCTTGAAATTCAGCTACTAAAGAAGCAGGAACAATGCACAGCTACAGAAATCCCGTATAGGGGATTCTTCTGCTAGCCTCCGGAAGAGAGAGAATTTGGAGGCTGCTTTGTGGTAGACCAGAACTAACTTTGGAGCCGGGGAACAGAGGGTACGATGCAGTGAGAACGTTTTTGTTTCTTCTTTTCCCTTTAAAATATCCTCTACATTGCTGATGAGAAGTGGTTTAGGGATGAGAGTACACTCACCACAGTTCTGTGCTTTAGGACCAAACCTCAACTGAAATGAAGTGTGCAATTTGACTGAAACTCGTTTGTTAGATTTTTTTCAGATGATTATTTCTGCAGATCATCTTGCCACGTATTGAATTTAGAGACCAGCTGATCAAGGCAGTAACACTGTTCTGTCATCACTGTCTTAGTTATCTTTTGAAGACTTCAAAACCCTTAGCATTAAGTCCTTAAAATTTCTAATGTTATGAAGATGGACCATGCCAAATGAATTTGCATAAGAAAGCCTTTAATCAGAATGCAAACTGAAACAATTGCTCTAGAGCATGGTCTGTCCTAGGTGAGTACTCCTGACTTCAGAATCAGTATGCCCCCACAGAACTGACTAAATGTCTTCTCCACCTTCGCTGGGAAAAGACAGGATTCCTGGTCTTAAACCCTGCAGCATTTTTTTTTTTTCCCTGTTCCCTCAAAGACAGCCAGAATCACGGCACAGTGATACAATAGTGTCAACATAAATGCAGCATACAGACCAGATACCGACCAAACCTCTGGCTAGGCAACTGTGTTTTTTGCTGAACACCACCACGACTGGTGGAACATGCTGCTCCAAACACCCTCTCTGTCCAAAAGACACCTGTAAGTACAAAACCTTTGCTGCACAAAACTCTTGCCTTCAGAAGGACCCAAATGCTATCAGTAGCGATCACAGATACAGTTACCTCCTGGGCCCAGGATCGGGCCCATTTTTCAGGCCA
>NW_009648776.1:34454-36868 GCF_000708025.1 Charadrius vociferus | reverse complement strand
GCGCAAAGACAAAAGGTTACTTGCAGTCATGAAGGAGAGCGGAAGGGGCCTGAGCTCTTGTGAGTTGGGAAAAGAAGGAGGAACCTCTTGGTGATGCGAATCCCCATGGTGAGCATTTCCATCAGAAACTGGTCTTTTAAGACCTAATTTTAATACGAAGCGGGGAAAGGTCATGTATACGTATAGGCATATTGGGAAATCTCATGATTATGTAATCAAATAATAAATATATTTGAGAAAGCCACTGCATTAGGCATGCATGATTGTGGTGGGGCGACCCCCCATGCTGCCCAGAGCTGAATAAACATACCTATTTTATAACTTTCTAAGTTGTGGAGTCTGCTTTCCACACGTCAGGGAAGAGTGGAGTCTTTTCTCCATCCTGGACAGTTTATCAAACAGTTTATCAAACAGTTTATCAAATAATATCTCATTTCGCTCATTCAGTTTTTCCACGGCCGCAACGACGGCGGGATGAGACAGACTGTCTTCATACTGTCATACTCGGTTAGACATTTCATTTACAGTTAGTGCATCAGCATCAGATCCTCCCCAGACCATTATTGACAATGTATGGGAATACATCGCTGCTGCACTCTGCACAAACTTCCACAACGTAGGTCATTTGCATGTCATTTCTTCAGGGTCTACGTTCATTCACCAATCACCATAAATCACCTCTCACACAGACAATTCTCTCAGGTACTTAATGCATTTCTCCATGGTGGTACAGTTGCTCGGGCGACATTTGATATCATCCTTAAAGGGATACCGGCCCTTTATGTCTGACACGAGTCGTCTCCAGAGACTGAGAGTGTTTGACTTTCTCCCAATCGCTTTATCGATACCTCCATCTCTGGCCAGGTTTCACAACTTCCTGGCTTCTTTACTGTCTAAATCTATGGTATCTGCCCCATTATCCCAGCATTGGAGCAACCAGGAGATAAGTGTCTCAACTTCACGATGGCTGAAGTCCTTTCTCATATTTCGCAAGTCCTTCATAGAGAAGGATTTAACGATTACCTCTGTTCTTGAGTCATCCCCATCCATTGACACTGCCTGAGAAGGACTCTCTCCCTGATCTGCTTGAGAAAGACCCTCTCCCAGATCTTCATCAGAAGTATTCCCTCCCAAGCGATCTGACTTGAGCAGGTCTTTGCTATAAGGGGAAGGGGCACAAACTGACCTCAATTTTGCTTCCTGGTCACAGGAGTAACTTGTACTGGCACCGATGGAGTTGGAGTAGCGGTGGTACTTGTTGTCAGAGCAGCTGAAGTAGTGGTGGTACTCATCGGAGCAGCTGAAGTAGTGGCGGTACTTGTCGGTATGGGTGGCAGAATGGCTCATGCTGGTAGAGGTGCCGGAGTGGCTCATGGGGTTTGCGTAGCAGCAGTGCATATCTTACAACAGCTACTCCTGCATCGAGCTATAATATAACCCCCCTTAAACACATTAATGGGAGTCAATAATAAAATCAAGATTTGATAGTAATGATCATTTCCGAAATCCCCAATTTTGTTGGATTGGGAAATGGGGGGTCCCATTGACTAACCCCTTAAACAGCTGGAAGTTTGCTTTCCAAAAATTCAGGGTTCTGACTTTACTCTTTGCCTGTCCCACATCCCTCAAGACTGTGAACTCCACCAGTGCAGGCCAGGTTGCCTCAATCTTGACATCTCTTCCACCATAATATCAATAAGAAAATAATGAAATATAGACAATATATACAAAACGATATATACAATATATACAAAACGAAAAGAATTTTGGGACAGGAATTAGCAGGGCTCATTGACAGGGCTTTAAACTAGATATGAGGGGGGAGGGGGGGATAACTGGGCCTGATAGGACTAAACTCAAGGGAAACACACCAGGGCTTGAGGGATGGTGGACTAGCATGGACTCTAACTCTACCAATTAATTTGGAGGTAGTTGGAGAGTTTGAAGTAATGTTATGCAGGCTGTGGAGGGCAAGGAAAGTTGTGGGAAATTGGCTAGCTGAGAAGGGTAACATAGATATGATCCAGCTGGCTGAGCAGGAGCTTGGGAAACATGGGACCCAGTTCCTGTGATTGCTAATTGGAAAGGGCACCCTGCCCCTGACTGCAGGTGCTAGACAGTAATGAGAAGCCTGTGATTACTCAGGCATGGGAAAAGAGGGAGTAGTTGCACGGGAGAAGAAGAGGTAGCTAGCCACAGATAAGGAGCTAAGGGCTGGAGTGATGAACCAATCAGAATGCTGTGTTGTTGGAACACATATAACTAATTATAGCAGAGTATATATGAAACATGTAGTAGCCAATTATAGTAGAGTAAACATGGAATATGTTTTAGCCCATTATAAAAGACAGCTGTGCTATTCAATAAACGAAGCTTGCTGATTGCTCATATTGAGTGTCCATGTCTTCCCCCGT
>NW_009648776.1:21625-31828 GCF_000708025.1 Charadrius vociferus | reverse complement strand
TTTAGATGTGGTGTTGGGGGATATGGTGTAGAGGAGAACTTTGTAGAGTAGGGTAGATGGTTGGACTCGATGATCCCAAGGGTCTCTTCCAACCTAGACAATTATATGATTCTATGATTCTATGAAAACCAATATTGAGCTCCCAGGATGATGATCATGTCACTGGCAGGCACTGGGAAAGTCCCAGACTGGACTCAGTGACAGATGGGAACTGGATTCCGGATCTGGATTCAGGAATGCAGGGATCGGGATCAAAGGCAGACGAACAGACAGTTCTCCTTGGATGCTGGCCATTGAAGAAAGAGGGCTGACCCTTTGATCCCTCAGCTTTTATACTGAGCATGATGCATATGGGATGGAATAACCCATTGGGTCAGTTTATGGTCACCTGTCCTGTCTGCCCCTCCCCACAGGTGCGACCCCTTTATACTCTTCCGCTTCTGACCCTCCAACAGGGCAAATAACAAAGGTAGCTGACCTTGGCTGTTATAGCAATAAGTCTAAGCAAGTGCCTCTCTGCATACCATTCCTTGGTATTAACTATTTAAAATCAGACCTTATCACTGCCAGAAGCAGGCACTGTCTGAAAAATCTGCCATTAATTTCAGAGAGTGCTGTTAGTTAGAAGAGACTTAACTGAAAAGCGAAATTACTGAAAAGAAAATTGGTTCTGTTCTACCTCAAACCAGGACATTTGATTAATTTAAAATTTTCATTAGCTTAAATTTCCTTACTCAGTGAGATATATAGAACTCACTGGCATTTATGATTTAAAAATACATGGTCAAATGCTACCTTTTTTAAAATCAGAAGGTGCATGCCAAGACTGTAGACATACACAGCCCTAAATTCCTTACTTGGAAGACTTTCAGTATTTTCAGTTTCAAATTTATTAGAGTAGCGGTCAAGACTAAACCCATAATTTCATTCTTTTCATTAAAAGTAATGTCCTTTTTCATTGTTCATCAGCTGCTGCACTACATATTATTATGACAAACATGCTAAATATGAAAATAACTGAAATTGATTTGAAACTGTTGGAGCTCGAAATGGGAAAACCAACCCCAAGCTGGTAATAATTTCTATTCCTGTTAGGATATATTTCCATCCCCGTGGTGTTACCATGAGGGTACCTACCAGCTGGACCAAGGGATCTTTCCCTCCTACGGGTTGGCATAAGATTGGCCCTCAGACATTTGCACCTGGCAAGTACTTGAGGTAGGTAGGGGCGGGGCTCCTACTCCTGGGCTACGACTGCACTGAGGTCTGGGAGTGGAGTCAGCAATTTCCTCCTTAATCACAGGATATAAGAATAGTGGAGGGGAATACAGAGGGGCAGGTGTGTCTTCCTCTGTAGGGTTAGGAAGGGGGTCAGGGTCTGGTCCAGAGCCAAAAAATATCCCGATTATCATCTTTATCATCGTCTTAGTAGATGGGGCTGTTGTAACAGGATGATTGCGCCAGGCCTCAACAACCTGCTGAGCCAAGGGGACTAACTTACACTGTGTTATCAATACCTGGGTTTCAGACGCCAGGCAGTTAGATCACCGTGCTGCTGTGTCCCTCTCAGCCCCTTGCTTAGCTTCTTCGAGGGTTCAAGGGTGCCATGCAGCCTGGTAATTTCAACCCGGGCAGCATCTAGAGTACAACTCAGGAGGTCGATCAAGGCACCTTTGCCCTTTCCCCATTTGCAACAGCTGGCCTTATGCCACCATTCACATCCATCCCTCACAGCATGGGTATCTGTCCAATTATCTCGCACTCAATCCTCCACCCATCGTGGAGAGCTCCAACCTTGCTCCTTTCCTAAAGCTTCCAGTAGTTGTCAGAAAGACTCCATCCTGTCTGTGGTGCCAATTACTGTGGTCCAAACAGTAATGGAGTCCAACAGCAAGTTAGAAAACAAACTTTATTGAGGGAGTAACAAAGATGAGCCAACAGCACACACGCATGGTGAGTCAGCCAATCACCAAGAGCAAACACAGAATCATAGGTGATGCCATGGCTCTGGTGGACTGCCAAGGACATTTAATGCCCGGGTCATCTGACAGCAATAGCCTTTTGAATGCAGGTAAGAGTCGTGCTGCCCCTTGGTTTTGCCAATATCAGTGTGATTTGAGAGAAACATACCTTAAGTGGCAGTAGCGTGCCCTACACATCATCTTGGATGGTGTGGGCAGGGCAGCATCCTGCCTACGTGGCACCACTGGCCAAGGGGCAGGATGTCAATAGCAAACCTCCCACACTGTGCAATTTGTTCTAATACTTGTTTCTTCAAATCTTCAGCAATGTTTTCTATGCATCTTCCAACAGTATTTGCTGACAAAGGAATGCATTTTAGTTTGTCGCCATATTGTTTTCTATGTATTATTACAGTTTTGCCATGTCAGGAAGAACAAGTGTTTCCCCAAAGGTATGTGGCTTTTTGGTTTTTGCTCATAAGAAGCCTCAAAAGAGACTTCTAAACATTCATCATTAAGTTTACTGACATTTTGTAAAGTACTGGATTGAGTGTTGCATGAGTTGAAACATGGCTGAAAAAATTGTAGAGGTTTGTCTTCATGTTCTGGATGCTTAGTTTTTAAATGTCTTGCTCATTGTGATGACTTCATACTATTATTAGCTAATATCTCAAGGCACAGTATACAGTTAGGGTAAGCCTTATCGTTAACAATAGATGTTAAATCTATATTTCTTCTTGAAAATTTTGAAGTTTTTGGCAACTTCTTGTCAGATCTGACTAGATTGCCATTGTGTTTACATGGCAAGGTTTTGGTACTGGAAGGGCTGCAGGGTTGGCCTTGGTGAAATGACACCAGGGGCTGTCCCCGAGTTGGACAGAGCCAGTTCCAGCCAGCTCCAAGCCAGACTTGCTGCTGGTCAAAGCTGAGCTAATAAGCGAAGCTGGTGGCATATCTGCGATAACATATTTAAGAAAGGGTAAAAAATGCTGCACAACAGCAGCTGAGAAAGGGGAGTGAGAAAAATGTGAGAAACAACTATGCAGACACCAAAGCCAGTGAAGAAGGAGGGAGAGGAGGTGCTTCAGGCTCTGGAACACAGATCCCCATGCAGGTTTGCCCCCTGCAGACTATGGAGTACCACGTCAGAGCAGATATCCACACTGCAGCCTGTGGACAGCCCACGCTGGAGCAGGCTCCTGGCAGGATCTGCGGCCTGTGGAGAGAATTGCACATAAGAGCAGAATTTCTGGTAGGAACTGCAGCCCATGGGGGACCCACGCAGGACCGCACCCCATGGAAAGGACCCATGCTGGAGCAGTTCTTGAAGAGCTGCAGCCTGTGGGAGGGACCCCACACTGGAGCAAGGAAAAAGTGTGAGGAGGAAGGAGCAGATGGATGTTCCTGAAAGAACTGTGGCCCGTGGAGAACCCAGGAACATAGGAGCAGAGGAAAAGTATGAGAAGGAAGGAGTGGCACAGAAAAAACACTGTCCTGACCATACCTGTATCCTGACCATACCCCTTCCGTCTCCTGCGCTCCCTGGTGCAGCTTTTGCATTTCTTTATTAAACTGCTTTTACCTCAGTTTATGAGGTTTTTAATCTTATTTTTTCTCCCTATCCCACTGAGGAGGGGGAGTGAAAGAGTAGCCAAGGTCAGTCCACCACAGTTTCTCTTTTTACTTCTCACTACTGGAGCCTGTTTTAATTGGCAATAAATTAAATTAAATTAAAATTAAACCATCTTTTGATGGTTCTGAATTGCCTCGTCACAGTATCATTAGACCCTACATGGAATAGCAGGAGCAGATAATAATCTGTAGAGTTCACCAGTCTTGGCAGCTCTAAGAAAAATGTCCTTAAAGAGCTGCCAGCTCTGTTCTGCTCCTTCGTCCCTGAGGGCAGTTTCCCAGGGGGTCCCATCCACTAGGCCCTTAAACAACTGAAAGGTTGCTCTCCTAAAATTCTGGGTCCTGACTCTACTCTTCACCTGGCCCATACGCCTCAAGATCGCGAATTCCACCAGGGCATAATCACTGTAGCCCAGGCTGCCTCCAATCTTGACCGCTCCAATTAGTTCATCTGTGTTAGTAAGCAACAGGTACAGTAACGCTTCTTCTCTGGTTGGGCTTTTTACCACTTGGATTAAAAATTTATCCTCGATGCACTCCAAGAGTCTCCTGGAATGCGTACAGCTTGCCATGCTGCTTTTGCAGCAGATGTCAGGGTGATTGAAGTCCCCCAGCAGGATCAGCACCTGCAAGCGTGATGCTTCCAGTAGTTGAAGTAAGAATGCTTCCTCTACAGGCTCCCCTTGATCAGGCAGCCTATAGTAAACACTTACCACGATGTTTCCTTTGTTGGCTTGGCTCCTAATTTTTACTCATAAACTCTCAACCTGTTCATTGCTATTTTTCAAAGACATGTCTGTGCAGTCAATATGTTCTTTTACATAGAGGGCAACCCCCCTGCCCCTCCTTCCTTACCTGTCCGTTCTGAAGAGTTTATAGCCATCAATTGCAGTGCTTCAGTTGTGTGATTCATCCCACCACGTTTCAGTGACAGCAGATTTCAGGATTTCAGATCATAGCCTTCTAGCTGCACAGTGGCTTCCAACTCCTCCTGTTTGTTATCCTTGCCGTGTGCATTGGGATAGAGGCGCTTCAGCTGGGCTATGGACCTTTATACATTTTTAGAAGAACACACCCTAATTCCTTTGCGCCATTTCTCAGGGTTTTCCCTGTTGGTTCCTAATATATCAGCAGCCGCTGGCTCTTCTCTGTTCCCCACCTGCAGTGTAGAGTACATTTTACACAGCTGGTCCTGTCCAGATAGGCCCAAGAGCTACCGCACGAGCTATCTCCTGTTTGATATGCTCAAACACTTGTTGCTCAGGGCTCCACCCAAAACAGTTCATCTTTTGTGTCATTCAATAGAGAGGGCTCACAAGCTGACTATAACCTGGAATATGCATTCTCCAGAATCCCACAAAGCCTAGGAAAGCTTGTGTTTCCTTCTTGTTAGCTGGTGAAGACGTAGTTGCTGTCTTGTTGATCACATCCATAGGAACACGATGGTGTCCATCCTGCCTTTTTACTCCCAAGAACTGAATCTCCTGTGCAAGTCCCTTGACCTTGCTTCTTTTTATGGCAGAACAAGATTTCAGAAGAATCTGAATCACTCTTTTTCCCTTCTCAAACACTTCTTCTGCCTTGCTGCCCCACATAATGATGTCATTGATGTATTGTAGATGTTCAGGGGCATCACCCTTTTCCAGTGCAGTTTGGATTAGTCCATGACAAATGGTAGGACTGTGCTTCCACCCCTGGGGCAGTCAATTCCAGATGTACTGGACACCCCTCCACATGAAAGCAAACTGTGGCCTGCATTCTACTGCCAAAGGAATTGAAAAAAATGCATTGGCCGTGTCAACTGTAGCATACCATTTGGCTGCCATTGACTACAGTTCATATTGAAGCTCTAACATGTCTCATATATCAGCACTCAGTAGTGGCGTGACTTTGTTAACTGTTAACCTCCACCCACTGTCAGACTTTTGCACTGGCCATATGGGACTATTGAAGGGTGAATGAGTCTTGCTGATCACTCCTTGGCTCTCCATTTGATGAATCAGCTCATGGATGGGAGCCAGGGAGTCTCGATTTCTGCAATATTGCCACTGGTGCACTGTCCTGGTAGCAATTGGTACCTGCTGTTCTTCAATTTGCAGCAAACCCACAACAAAGGGATGTTCCAAGAGGCCAGGCAGAGTAGATAGCTGTTTGATTTCCTCTGTGTCCACAGTGGCTACACCAAAAGTCCATCAGTACCGCTTTGTGTCCTTGAAGTACCCTCTTCTGAGGTAATCTATACCAGGGATACAAGGGACCTCTGGGCCAGTCACAATGGGGTGTTTTTGTCACTTGTCCCCCGTTGAGCTGACCTCAGCCTCAAATACAGACAATTCTTGGCATCCCCCTATCACTCCAGAGATCCAGATGGCTTCTGTGCCCCTATACCCTGACGGCACCAGCCTACACTGTGAACCAGTGTCTACCAAAGCCTTATACTTCTTGTGGGTCTGATGTGCCAGGCCATCGAATCCACACAGTCCAGTATACCCGGTCATCTCTTTCCTCCTCCTGGCCAAAGGCAGGCATCCTCTATTCCTGTTCCTGGTCAGAGAGTAAGTGTCAATTGACACATGAACATACTTTGTTGACTAAATTCTGGGAGATGTCTGACATCCGTTTGTCATATTTGCAACGCTTTGGGAGATCACTGATTGCCTTCTTGTGTCTCAACAGCAACTGAGCTGACAGCCTTCTTGGGTGGCCCCTTCTTAACAGCTGTCTTCCCTCTCAGTTCGTGTACACAGGCTTCCTGCTTAAAGGTGGGTTCACCATCCTACTTCCTCATGTCTTCCCCTTGGTCACGCAGGAAGAACCAGAATGCACCACACGGCATGCTGTACCACACGGTTAAGGATGGAGAACTGAGATATATATGCAAACAAAATAAAATTTTATTTTTATTGGTAATGGCATGATCAGGCTAAAGGATAAAAAATAAAACTTTATCTTGATTGATAATGGTGTGTTCAGGCTCAAGGACATTAATTGGAACATCTACTACATGGTATAAAAGCTATAGCTGCTATTCATTACAATTATCATGTACTAAATCAATAATTCAAAGCTAGCTTGATAAGTAATTATTTTATAGAGATTGATGTTACTCACCCAAGTTGACAACTGTGGGTCACTCTCTTTTGCTCAGCCTCAGAGGGTAACCTTGAGGGGCATCCCCACTCAAGGGAGGAATCCCAAACACACCTATAGGGGGGAGTGTACTAGAATCCCTCCCGATCAAAGACGGGACTAAGCGTTTATAGTATAAAAAGTGATTGACTGCCAGTCATCTGTTGCTAAGCCAAACCTTCTAGCTCAGCAAGATCTGTATATTTTTATCATTCTTTTGTTCTTCCTGGAAACATCTGCTTTCACATCCTACCTTGTGCAGCATCTGCTTTCACATCTTACCCTGTAACATTTATTCTTGGGGCTTCTGAGTCAGGCTAGTCCTCAGTCTCCTTCAACACTAAGGACAGCATGACCTCCCCACGTCTGGTAATTTTCCACCATAAAACTCTTACAAGTAGGGCAAAGTTCAAGACCTGCTACACATGCGCCTGGGGCTCCCTTTCCCTCTGACTTCTGGTGGTGCTCCTGACAGCCAAGGCATTGGCCTGTAGGGATGAAGAGGGACAGAGATTTTCTTCAAAGTTTTGGAGCCAAGAAGACACTCTCTCCACAGTTGGTGTATCCATATCTGGCAATACATTGTTACCAAGCTGTTAGAATATGACGCTGGGTTTCTAGCAAGGGATTCCAGCAGTTGGGCTTCCCTACCTTCCAATTGCTGACTGTCGGCCCTGTTATCCCAGCATTGGAGCAGCCAAGCAGCAATTCGCTCACCTGGCTGGCAGCTGTAACCTTTCAGCATGTCTCGAAGTTCTGATGAGGTCAGAGACCAGGTAGTTTCCGCTTCCTGTCTGATTTCTCTCGCTCCTTCCTCCCATTTCTTTGCCAAAGGATCAGATTTTTGATCAAATCCTTCCTCTTCTTCCTCCTCCCTGTGGGATAATTGCTGGAGGTGACTTAGAAATTAAGTTATATTCACATTTTGAAGAAAAGTACAGCATTGATGAAACTTCCAGGGGCAGAGTGCAGCTGGTGTGCAAAGGATACATTTCACAAAGGTTCCCTAAGCAACCTTAGATGTTAATGACATCGGGGGAGTCCGGTGCATTAACTCTAAGAGAAAAAGAATGTGGAGGATGGAGTGGAGTAGAGACACCGTGGCCAAACTCTGTGATAAAATGGGAACTTTAAGGTCTTATGGAACCCTTGAAAGTCTTATGGAACTGATAAGATGCCTGATTGCTACCCTGAGACAACGATCTGTCATTTTTTGACAAAATGCTATCCTTTGGGTGAACTTTGCTCATTATAATCTCATTATAATACCAAAACACACCTCCATCCCAAAAGCTACTCGCCTCCAAGGTGCAACCACTCCTCACGAAGTCTGTGCTCTGAATTTTTCGTAGTCTATACCTTTAAAAGCGAAGCGAGAGAATTTTACACCAATCATAACAAAAGTATGAATGACTAGAGTCCCTCAAGCTCCACCCGAAAGGTAAAAAATAGTATAAAAATAGCTTAAGAGAGGAGGGATGTCAGGGAAGATACCACTGCGGTCAGGGAAATACCATCGCTGACCACCCCTATCAGTCGACGGGCTGAGCTTCTCTTCCCCCCCATAAGGGCGCTTGTGGGTAAGATTCGAACACTTGGCTATACCAAGTGCTTCCCCAGGAAACTTAAAAATCTCTATAGAGTTGTTTTATAACAGTGCATTTGTAGCCAGGCTGTATTACTAACATCTTTAGTATTTGCACATGCTTTACAGACAGTAACTATCACCAGCAATCCAAAAGAACTTGTACATCTGTTGCTTCAATAAACTACACTTTTCACCAATCTAGCCATGAGAGTTCATAGTGAACGCGACCCAACTCCTTAAGTATGGCCGTGCTAGTTCATGAAACACCACTAGATCTAATTGGGTATGGTGTTATTAGTGCATCCGTAATCGTGATAGTTCAATATACATATTGAACGCAACCGGACTTTTAACGCCAAATTGGGCATCACTCAGAATCTAAGACTAGCTGCCCCCAGCCCCTCTGATACAGGCTGGAACGCAAGGGGGGTTATTTTCTGCCAAATTACTTTGCCCTTTAATGCAATACTCCCTTACTAATCATTGATATGGACCCATTGACCTCCTTGTCCACTGTTTCTTTTTCACTGCTGGGGAAATTACTGTAGTTGTTGTTGTTTGGGTCCCTATCTCAACCATGGAGTCCTCAGATGCAGTTTGGGTCCCTGTCTCTACTATCATGTCCTCAAATGTAGTTTGCGCCCTGGTCTCAGTCAAGGTATTCTCAGAGGTGGTTTGGGTCTCTGCCTTAACTACAGTCCTCTGATAATACTGAACTGTGGCTTGGTAGGCACAGGCCAGGCCCCAGTACAGTCCTAGAAGCTGCTGGTTTTCATTGGGGAAGGCAAGGCACCCTTCTATGAGGTGGTGCGTCAGTTTGCCAGGGTTACTTGCCTGTTGTGTAAAGTGTAAAGTCCTAGGCTATGGGAGGTGATAATCATCCTAAGAACCTGTCCAAATCCTTCCACACACCCTGCCACCCAGGGACTGGCTGCCTCAGGGCACATTTCGGTGTCACCTCACCCAAAAGTTGTCTTCTCTTACACCAGGACAACACCAGATTCCACAAACTTGTCAATAAGCCAACAGTGTTAACTAGTAGTATTAAACAGTTCACATAAGGGTGAACAAGGACTTCGGGAGCTTGCATAATAAAACCACCCACATCATACCCAGGTAGGAAGAGGGAGGTATATTTCCTCATCCTCTCCACAAGATAGCTCGCCCAGCACAGCAAGGCCATCAATGCCAGGGCAAAGCACGTAGTTATTGTTTCACAGAATCACAGAATTTTCAGAGTTGGAAGGGACCTCTAGAGATCATCTATTCCAACTCCCCTGCTAAAGCAGGATTGCCTAGAGCACATTACTCAGGACTGCATCCAGGCGGGTTTTAGAAATCTCCAGAGAAGGGGGCTCCACAACCTCCCTGGGCAGCCTGTTCCAGTGCTCTGTCACCCTAACTGTAAAGAAGTTTTTCCGTGTATTTGAACAGAACTTCATATATTCCAACTTGTGCCCATTGCCCCTCGTCCTCTCACTGGGAACCACCGAGAAGAGTCTGGCTCCATCCTCCTTCGACCCATCCTTTAGATATTTGTAAGCAATAATAAGGTCTCCCCTCAGCCTTCTCTTCTCCAGGCTAAAGAGTCCCAGCTCTCTCAGCCTTTCCTCATAAGGGAGATGCTCCAATCCCTCAATCATCTTGGTGGCCCTACGCTGGACTCGCTCCAGCAGTTCCCTGTCCCTCCTGAACTGTGGAGCCCAAAAGTGGACACAGTATTCCAGTTGTGGCCTCCCCAGTGCCGAGTAGAGGGGGAGAATGACCTCCCTCGACCTACCAGACACACTCTTCCCTATGCAGCCCAGGATTCCATTGGCCTTTTTGGTGACAAGGGCACATTGCTGGCTCATGGATAATTTACTGCCTACCAGGACCCCCAGATCCTTCTCC